>NC_050097.1:204873351-205176381 GCF_902167145.1 Zea mays | reverse complement strand
TCAAGCTCAATCCTAAAAAGTGGATCTTCGGGGTGCCCTAGGGCATGGTCTTGGGGTTCATCGTCTCCAAGCGGGGCATCGAAGCCAACCCGGAGAAGATCGCGACCATCGCACAGCACCCCGAGCCCTTGTTGGGGGCACCCGGGGGCTACACGCACCCCCGGGAAGGGCCGCTTGTCATCGCCAAAGTTCTGAAGCTCGGAACGTACAAGCTGGCCAACAGTCAGGGCGAGGTCTACGGCAACACTTGGAACATCCAACAGCTACGTCACTTCTACCCTTAAGATGTTTTCAAGTTGTTCGTATACCTCGCTCCCACGCAAGTCTTAGTCGTCAAGGAAGGGTCAGCCTCGCCTCGGCAGAGCCTGATCCTCCCTCGGGGGCTAAAAAGGGGGGAACCCCTCTGCGTCAAGATTGGGGAACCTCTCTGCGTCCAAAATTTTCAATCGAAAAGGCTTTTGCGTTCCCCCGGCTATGTCAGAAGCAGGACCCCAAGGAGCGAACGTGGGTGCATGTAAGTGGCAAGGCCGACTGAGCCGAGGGACCCCCATGCCTCCGGGTTAGGGACACCTCACTCGTCACCCGCCACGAAAAGTGACCCCTACTTGGGGAAGCCACCCTGTTACTAACAGGCGAAGCCGGACATGCAAAAATAAAAGGAAAAGGAGTACAACTTCATGCAACGGTAACAAAGTGTTTAGGCCTCAGCAGCCACAGAAAGACACACGCGCATCCAACATAAACTATTCCAACAGAGTTAGGCGTCGCCTTGGGAAGGAGCCGCGCCTTCAGCTCCGTCCCCACCTTCGGCAAAGTCCATCTCGGCTTCCGGCGACGGCGCAGGCGGGAGGATCTCCGCCTCAAAGGTGGTCGCCAGCACTGCGCTCGGACCCGCGGTGGCCGCATCGAGCCTCTAGACTTCTGCCAGGGTGGCTTCATCTTCGTCGGGAAGGCAATACCCCTCGCTAACCCGCTCCAGGTCCACAACATAGTGGGAAGCGAGCACGGCGAAGGCCCGCCTGACGCCGTGGTGTAGCGCCTCGCGGAGTCTGCCGCGCACATGATCGCCCAAGACTTGAAGGCGACTTTGAGGGGAGCTTCCTGAGGGGACGTCGTCGGAGCCAAGCACCCGGTAAACGTCCGAGACGGCCTCGGACATGGACGCGTGGTCGGCCTCCCTCTGCTCGGCCGCCCCGGCAAGCGCCTCGGCAAGCGCCTTGACAGACTCATCAAGGGCGGACTCGAGCTCTGCAAACAGCCAGAAGAAAGATCTCAAACACAAGCAGAGGAAACAAGCAGGAACGAAAACCAAGGATGGCCAAGGCGTACCTCCGGCTCGGGCACGCTGCTCCGAGGCTGCGACCTGGGCTACGGCTAGGTCGGCTGCAAGGGTTTCGGCCCGGCTTTCTGCCTCGGCAGCCCGGCCCCAAGATTGGTCCCGCTCCTCGACGACCCGGTCGAACTCCGACCGCTGCCGTTGCGCTTCTGCGCGCGCCGCGGCCGCCTCCGCACGCGCCGCTGCCGCCTCGGCTCTCAGATCGGTGCAGAGCAACTGAAGGTCCGCTACCTCGGCACCCTGCTGAGAGAGGCGCGTAGTAGCCCTAGCGAGCGAGGTCCTCAGGGATCGCAACGAGCCCCAGACGTCGACCTCGCGGCGGATGAACGACGACTTGGCGGCGCTCCGATCCGTCAGATCCTGAGGGAAGGAAGCGGGGCGTCACGAAAGACGCCTTGGTCACAAAAGAGAAAAGGTATGCCTGAAACCGTTACCTGGAGGATTTTGGGGACGTCCCTGCAGAAAACCTCCAGCGACGACCGGAGCGACCCCACCGTTGCTTCGGCACACACGCGGAGCTCGTCCCAGGACTGGTCCTCCCGTTCATCGTCGAGAACGAAGACGGGATTCGAGGCCTCACAGGTCCGGAACCGGAGCAACTGGCGCCGGCCCTCGGAGCTCCGCCGCACAGCGACGAGGCTGCCGCCCGGTGGGACGGATCGCGTCTCCACGCCCCCCTCTTCCGAGGCACCGAGCGCCGACGCATCAGCCGTCTCAACGTCGGCAGCGACCGGTCGCTCTCCGACTGGGACGACGACGACTTCAGTAGCGGCAGGCGCCGGCATGGCCGGTGATAGTCGCCTAGAGGGGGGGGGTGAATAGGGCGAAACTGAAATTTACAAATATAAACACAACTACAAGCCGGGTTAGCGTTAGTAATAAAGAAACGAGTCCGTGAGAGAGGGTGCAAAACAAATCGCAAGCAAATGAAGAGTGTGACACGCGGATTTGTTTTACCGAGGTTCGGTTCTTGCAAACCTACTCCCCGTTGAGGAGGCCACAAAGGCCGGGTCTCTTTCAACCCTTCCCTCTCTCAAACGATCCCACGGATCGAGTGAGCTTTCTCTTCTCAATCACTTGGAACACAAGGTTCCCACAAGGACCACCACAAGTTTGGTGTCTCTTGCCTCAATTACAAGTGAGTTTGATCGCAATGAAAGAATCAAGAAAGAAGAAAGCAATCCAAGCGCAAGAGCTCGAAAGAACACAAGCAAATCACTCTCTCTAGTCACTATGGCGTTGTGTGGAATTTGGAGAGGATTTGATCTCTTTTGGTGTGTCTAGAATTGAATGCTAGAGCTCTTGTAGTAGTTGAGAAGTGGAAAACTTGGATGCAATGAATGGTGGGGTGGTTGGGGTATTTATAGCCTCAACCACCAAAAGTGGTCGTTGGGAGGCTGTCTGTTCGATGGCGCACCGGACAGTCCGGTGCACACCGGACATGTCCGGTGCCCCCGCCACGTCATCACTGCCGTTGGATTCTGACCGTTGAAGCTTCTGACTTGTGGGCCCGCCTGGGTGTCCGGTGCACACCGGACAGGTACTGTTTGCTGTCCGGTGTGCCAGTATGGGCGCGCCTGACTTCTGCGCACGCTGCGCGCGCATTTAATGCACCGCAGGTATCTGTTGGCGCGGAGATAGCCGTTGCTCCGGAGTTGCACCGGACAGTCCGGTGCACACCGGACAGTCCGGTGAATTGTAGCGGACTAGCCGTTGGAGTTTCCCGAAGCTGGCGAGTTCCTGAGGCCGCTCTTCCTTGGCGCACCGGACACTGTCCGGTGTACACCGGACAGTCCGGTGAATTATAGCGCGAGTGCCTCTGGAAATTCCCGAAGGTGGCGAGTTTGGAGCTGGAGTCCTCTGGTGCACCGGACATGTCCGGTGGTGCACCGGACACTGTCCGGTGGCACACCGGACAGTGTGCCCGACCAGAGGTGCCTTCGGTTGGCCCTTTGCTCTTTTGTTGAATCCAACACTTGATCTTTTTATTGGCTAAGTGTGAACCTGTTACACCTGTATGACTTATACACTAGAGCAAACTAGTTAGTCCAATTGTTTGTGTTGGGCAATTCAACCACCAAAATATTTTAGGAACTAGGTGTAAGCCTAATTCCCTTTCAATCTCCCCCTTTTTGGTGATTGATGCCAACACAAACCAAAGCAAATATGGAAGTGCATAATTGAACTAGTTTGCATAATGTAAGTGCAAAGGTTGCTTGAAATTGAGCCAATATAAGTACTTACAAGATATGCATGGATTGTTTCTTTCTTATATAACATTTTGGACCACGATTGCACCACATGTTTTGTTTTTGCAAATTATTTTATAAATCTATTTCAAAGTTCTTTTGCAAATAGTCAAAGGCAAATGAATAAGATTTTGCAAAGCATTTTCAAGATTTGAAATTTTCTCCCCCTATTTCAAATGCTTTTCCTTTGACTAAACAAAACTCCCCCTAAATGAGATCCACCTCTTAGTGTTCAAGAGGGTTTTGATATATCATTTTGAAATACTACTTTCTCCCCCTTTTGAACACAATAGGATACCAATTGAAAATATTCAACACTTAAGTTTTTGAAAAAATTGGTGGTGGTGCGGTCCTTTTGCTTTGGGCTTCTTACTTTCTCCCCCTTTGGCATGAATCGCCAAAAACGGAATCATTAGAGCCCTCGAAGTGCTATCTTCCCCTTTGGCAATAAATAAATAAGTTAAGATTATACCAAAGACGAAGTCCGATCCTGTTGCTTTGGGCTCTTACTTTCTCCCCCAAAGACGAAGTCCTTTTCTTTGACGCTCATTCTTTTCTCCCCCAAAGACGGAGAGTGACTTGGAGCGTCGGCAAGGGATGAGTTACGGAGTGGAAGCCTTTGTCTTTGCCGAAGACTCCAATTCCCTTTCAATATACCTATGACTTGGTTTGAAGTAGACTTGAAAACACATTAGTCATAGCATATGAAAGAGACATGATCAAAGGTATATAAAAGAGCAATGTGTGCAATCTAGCAAAAGAAATTGCGCGAATCAAGAATATTGAGCTCATGCCTAAGTTTGTTAAAGGATTGTTCATCAAGAGGCTTGGTAAAGATATCGGCTAATTGATCTTTAGTATTAATGTAAGAAATCTCGATATCTCCCTTTTGTTGGTGATCCCTTAAAAAGTGATACCGAATGGCTATGTGTTTAGTGCGGCTGTGCTCGACGGGATTGTCGGCCATTTTGATTGCACTCTCATTATCACATAGCAAAGGCACTTTGGTTAATTTGTAACCATAGTCCCGCAGGGTTTGCCTCATCCAGAGCAATTGCGCGCAACAATGGCCTGCGGCAATGTACTCGGCTTCGGCGGTGGAAAGAGCGACCGAATTTTGCTTCTTTGAAGCCCAAGACACCAAGGATCTTCCCAAGAACTGGCAAGTCCCCGATGTGCTCTTCCTATTGATTTTGCACCCCGCCCAATCGGCATCCGAATAACCAATCAAATCAAATGTGGATCCCTTAGGATACCAAAGCCCAAACTTAGGAGTATAAGCCAAATATCTCAAGATTCGTTTTACGGCCGTAAGGTGAGCTTCCTTAGGGTCGGCTTGGAATCTTGCACACATGCAAACGGAAAGCATAATGTCCGGTCGAGATGCACATAAATAGAGTAATGAACCTATCATCGACCAGTATACCTTTTGATCCACGGACTTACCTCCCATGTCGAGGTCGAGATGCCCATTAGTTCCCATGGGTGTCTTGATGGGCTTGGCATCCTTCATCCCAAACTTGTTGAGAATGTCTTGTGTATACTTCGTTTGGCTAATGAAGGTGCCCTCTTGGAGTTGCTTCACTTGAAATCCTAAGAAGTACTTCAACTCCCCCATCATAGACATCTCGAATTTCTGTGTCATGATCCTACTAAACTCTTCACAAGTAGATTCGTTAGTAGACCCAAATATAATATCATCAACATAAATTTGGCATACAAACAAATCATTCTCAAGTGTTTTAGTAAAGAGCGTAGGATCGGCCTTTCCGACTTTGAATCCATTTGCAATAAGAAAATCTCTAAGGCATTCATACCATGCTCTAGGGGCTTGCTTGAGCCCATAAAGCGCCTTAGAGAGCTTATAGACATGGTTAGGATACTCACTGTCTTCAAAGCCGGGAGGTTGCTCAACATAGACCTCTTCTTTGATTGGTCCGTTGAGGAAGGCACTTTTCACGTCCATTTGATAAAGCTTAAAGCCATGGTAAGTAGCATAGGCTAATAATATGCGAATTGACTCAAGCCTAGCTACGGGTGCATAGGTTTCACCGAAATCCAAACCTTCGACTTGAGAGTATCCCTTGGCCACAAGTCGAGCTTTGTTCCTTGTCACCACACCATGCTCATCTTGCTTGTTGCGGAAGACCCATTTGGTCCCTACAACATTTTGGTTAGGACGTGGAACTAAATGCCATACCTCATTCCTAGTGAAGTTGTTGAGTTCCTCTTGCATCGCCACCACCCAATCCGAATCTTGCAGCGCTTCCTCTACCCTGTGTGGCTCAATAGAGGAAACAAACGAGTAATGTTCACAAAAATGTGCAACACGAGATCGAGTAGTTACCCCCTTATGAATGTCGCCGAGGATGGTGTCAACGGGGTGATCTCGTTGAATTGCTTGGTGGACTCTTGGGTGTGGCGGCCTTGGTTCTTGTTCATCCTCCTTTTCTTGATCATTTGCATCTCCCCCTTGATCGTTGCCATCATGTTGAGGTGGCTCATCTTCTTGAACTTGTCCTTCATCAATTTGAGCCTCATCCTCATTTTGAGTTGGTGGAGATGCTTGTGTGGAGGAGGATGGTTGATCTTGCGCATTTGGAGGCTCTTCGGATTCCTTAGGACACACATCCCCAATGGACATGTTCCTTAGAGTGATGCATGGAGCCTCTTCTTCACCTATCTCATCAAGATCAACTTGCTCTACTTGAGAGCCATTAGTCTCATCAAACACAACGTCACATGAGACTTCAACTAGTCCAGTGGACTTGTTAAAGACCCTATATGCCCTTGTGTTTGAGTCATAACCAAGTAAAAAGCCTTCTACAGTCTTAGGAGAAAATTTAGATTTTCTACCTCTTTTAACAAGAATAAAGCATTTGCTACCAAAAACTCTAAAATATGAAATGTTGGGCTTTTTACCGGTTAGGAGTTCATATGATGTCTTCTTGAGGATTCGGTGTAGATATAACCGGTTGATGGCGTAGCAAGCGGTGTTGACCGCCTCGGCCCAAAACCGATTCGAAGTCTTGTACTCATCAAGCATGGTCCTTGCCATGTCTAATAGAGTTCTATTCTTCCTCTCCACTACACCATTTTGCTGTGGCGTGTAGGGAGAAGAGAACTCATGCTTGATGCCCTCCTCCTCAAGAAAGCCTTCGATTTGAGAGTTCTTGAACTCCGTCCCGTTGTCGCTTCTAATTTTCTTGATCCTTAAGCCGAACTCATTTTGAGCCCGTCTCAAGAATCCCTTTAAGGTCTCTTGGGTTTGAGATTTTTCCTGTAAAAGGAATACCCAAGTGAAGCGAGAATAATCATCCACAATAACTAGACAGTACTTACTCCCGCCGATGCTTATGTAAGCGATCGGGCCGAATAGATCCATGTGTAGGAGCTCAAGTGGCCTGTCGGTCGTCATTATGTTTTTATGCGGATGATGAGTGCCAACTTGCTTCCCTGCTTGGCATGCGCTACAAATCCTGTCTTTCTCAAAATGAACATTTGTTAATCCTAAAATGTGTTCTCCCTTTAGAAGCTTGTGAAGATTCTTCATCCCAACATGTGCTAGTCGGCGGTGCCAGAGCCAACCCATGTTAGTCTTAGCAATTAAGCAAGTGTCGAGTTTAGCTCTATCAAAATCTACCAAGTATAGCTGACCCTCTAACACTCCCTTAAATGCTATTGAATCATCACTTCTTCTAAAGACAGTGACACCTACATCAGTGAATAGACAGTTGTAGCCCATTTGACATAATTGAGATACGGAAAGCAAATTGTAATCTAAAGAATCAACAAGAAAAACATTGGAAATGGAATGGTCAGGAGATATAGCAATTTTACCAAGACCTTTGACCAAACCTTGATTTCCATCCCCGAATGTGATCGCTCTTTGGAGATCTTGGTTTTTCTCGTAGGAGGAGAACATTTTCTTCTCCCCTGTCATGTGGTTTGTGCACCCGCTGTCGATGATCCAACTTGAGCCCCCGGATGCATAAACCTACAAAACAAGTTTAGTTCTTGACTTTAGGTACCCAAATGGTTTTGGATCCTTTGGCATTAGACACAAGAACTTTGGGCACCCAAACACAAGTCTTTGAACCCTTGTGCTTGCCCCCAACATATTTGGCAACTACTTTGCCGGATTTGTTAGTCAAAACATAAGATGCATCAAAAGTTTTAAATGAAATGTTATGATCATTTGATGCACTAGGAGTTTTCTTTCTAGGCAACTTAGCATGGGTTGGTTGCCTAGAGCTAGATTTCTCACCCTTATACATAAATGCATGATTAGGGCCAGAGTGAGACTTCCTAGAATGAATTCTCCTAATTTTGCTCTCAGGATAACCGGCAGGGTACAAAATGTAACCATCGTTATCCTGAGGCATGGGAGCCTTGCCCTTAACAAAATTTGACAATCTTTTAGGAGGGGCACTAAGTTTGACATTGTCTCCCCTTTGGAAGCCAATGCCATCCTTGATGCCCGGGCGTCTCCCATTATAAAGCATGCTACGAGCAAATTTAAATTTCTCATTTTCTAAGTTGTGCTCGGCAATTTTAGCATCTAGTTTTGCTATATGATCATTTTGTTGTTTAATTAAAGCCATATGATCATGAATAGCATTAACATCAACATCTCTACATCTAGTACAAATAGTGACATGCTCAATGGTAGATGTAGATGGTTTGCAAGAATTAAGTTCAACAATCTTAGCATGAAGAATATCATTTTTATCTCTAAGATCGGAAATTGTAACTTTGCAAACATCAAAATCTTTAGCCTTAGCAATTAAATTTTCATTTTCTATTCTAAGGCTTGCAAGAGAAATGTTCAATTCTTCAATCCTAGAAAGCCAATCATCATTATTTTCTCTAGGGTTGGGAATTGACACATTGCAACCATGAGAATCAACCTTAGCTAACAAATTAGCATTTTCATTTCTAAGGTTGTCTATTGTTTCATGGCAAGTGCTTAGCTCACTAGATAGTTTTTGACATTTCTCAATTTCTAGAGCAAAAGCATTTTTAACCTTAACATGTTTCTTGTTTTCCTTAATTAGGAGGTCCTCTTGAGAGTCCAAAAGGTCATCCTTTTCATGAATAGCACTAATCAATTCATTTAATTTTTCTTTTTGTTCCATGTTAAGGTTGGCAAAAAGGGTACGCAAATTATCTTCCTCATCACTAGCATTATCATCACTAGAGGATTCATATCTAGTGGAGGATTTAGATTTAACCTTCTTTTTGCCGTCCTTTGCCATGAGGCACTTGTGGCCGACGTTGGGGAAGAGGAGTCCCTTGGTGACGGCGATGTTGGCGGCGTCCTCGTCGTCGGAGGAGTCGCTTGAGCTTTCGTCGGAGTCCCACTCCCGACAAACATGGGCATCGCCGCCCTTTTTCTTGTAGTACCTCTTCTTCTCCTTTCTTCTCCCCTTCTTGTCGTTGCCCCTGTCACTATCACTTGATAATGGACATTTAGCAATAAAGTGACCGGGCTTACCACACTTGTAGCAAACCTTCTTGGAGCGGGACTTGTAGTCTTTCCCTCTCCTTTGCTTGAGGATTTGGCGGAAGCTCTTGATGACGAGCGTCATCTCCTCATTGTCAAGCTTGGAGGCGTCGATTGGTTGTCTACTTGGTGTGGACTCCTCCTTCTTTTCTTCCGTCGCCTTGAATGCGACGGGTTGAGCTTCGGATGTAGATGGATCATCAAGCTCGTTGATCTTCCTCGAGCCTTCGATCATGCACTCAAAACTTACAAAATGCCCGATTACTTCCTCGGGGGTCATTTTAGTATATCTTGGATTACCACGAATTAATTGAACTTGAGTAGGGTTAAGGAAAATAAGCGATCTTAGAATAACCTTAACCACTTCATGGTCATCCCACTTTATGCTCCCGAGGTTGCGCACTTGGTTCACCAAGGTCTTGAGCCGGTTGTACATGTGTTGTGGCTCCTCCCCTTTGCGAAGCCGGAACCGACCGAGCTCCCCCTCGATCGTTTCCCGCTTGGTGATCTTGGTGAGCTCGTCTCCCTCGTGCGCGGTTTTGAGCACATCCCAAACCTCCTTGGCGCTCTTCAACCCTTGAACTTTGTTATACTCCTCTCTACTTAAAGAGGCGAGGAGTATCGTTGTTGCTTGAGAGTTGAAGTGCTCGATTTGGGCCACCTCATCCTCATCATAGTCTTTATCCCCTACCGATGGTACCTGTGCACCAAACTCAACAACATCCCATATACTTTTGTGGAGTGAGGTTAGATGGAATCGCATTAAATCACTCCACCTAGCATAATCTTCACCATCAAAAGTTGGTGGTTTGCCTAATGGGACGGAAAGTAAAGGTGCATGTTTAGAAATGCGAGAATAGTGTAGGGGGATCTTACTAAACTTCTTACGCTCTTGGCGTTTAGAAGTTACGGAGGGCGCATCGGAATCGGAGGTCGATGTTGATGAAGTATCGGTCTCGTAGTAGACCACTTTTCTCATCCTCTTTTGCTTGTCCCCACTCCGATGTGGCTTGTGGGAAGAAGATTTTTCCTTCTTCTCTTTATGGTGAGAAGAAGATTTCTTCTCCTTCCCTTTGTTGGAGGAGCTCTTCTTCTTCTCCCTCCTCTTGGTGCGGGACTCTTCCGATGAAGTGCTCCCGTGGCTTGTAGTGGGCTTTTCGCCAGTCTCCATCTCCTTCTTGGCGTGATCTCCCGACATCACTTCGAGCGGTTAGACTCTAATGAAGCACCGGGCTCTGATACCAATTGATAGTCGCCTAGAAGGGGGGTGAATAGGGCGAAACTGAAATTTACAAATATAAACACAACTACAAGCCGGGTTAGCGTTAGTAATAAAGAAACGAGTCCGTGAGAGAGGGTGCAAAACAAATCGCAAGCAAATGAAGAGTGTGACACGCGGATTTGTTTTACCGAGGTTCGGTTCTTGCAAACCTACTCCCCGTTGAGGAGGCCACAAAGGCCGGGTCTCTTTCAACCCTTCCCTCTCTCAAACGATCCCATGGATCGAGTGAGCTTTCTCTTCTCAATCACTTGGAACACAAGGTTCCCACAAGGACCACCACAAGTTTGGTGTCTCTTGCCTCAATTACAAGTGAGTTTGATCGCAATGAAAGAATCAAGAAAGAAGAAAGCAATCCAAGCGCAAGAGCTCGAAAGAACACAAGCAAATCACTCTCTCTAGTCACTATGGCGTTGTGTGGAATTTGGAGAGGATTTGATCTCTTTTGGTGTGTCTAGAATTGAATGCTAGAGCTCTTGTAGTAGTTGAGAAGTGGAAAACTTGGATGCAATGAATGGTGGGGTGGTTGGGGTATTTATAGCCTCAACCACCAAAAGTGGCCGTTGGGAGGCTGTCTGTTCGATGGCGCACCGGACAGTCCGGTGCACACCGGACATGTCCGGTGCCCCCGCCACGTCATCACTGTCGTTGGATTCTGACCGTTGAAGCTTCTGACTTGTGGGCCTGCCTGGGTGTCCGGTGCACACCGGACACGTACTGTTTGCTGTCCGGTGTGCCAGTATGGGCGCGCCTGACTTCTGCGCGCGCTGCGCGCGCATTTAATGCGCCGCATGTATCCGTTGGCGCGGAGATAGTCGTTGCTCCGGAGTTGCACCGGACAGTCCGGTGCACACCGGACAGTCCGGTGAATTATAGCGGACTAGCCGTTGGAGTTTCCCGAAGCTGGCGAGTTCCTGAGGCCGCTCTTCCTTGGCGCACCGGACACTGTCCGGTGTACACCGGACAGTCCGGTGAATTATAGCGCGAGTGCCTCTGGAAATTCCCGAAGGTGGCGAGTTTGGAGCTGGAGTCCTCTGGTGCACCGGACATGTCCGGTGGCACACCGGACAGTCCGGTGTGCCCGACCAGAGGTGCCTTCGGTTGGCCCTTTGCTCTTTTGTTGAATCCAACACTTGATCTTTTTATTGGCTAAGTGTGAACCTGTTACACCTGTATGACTTATACACTAGAGCAAACTAGTTAGTCCAATTGTTTGTGTTGGGCAATTCAACCACCAAAATATTTTAGGAACTAGGTGTAAGCCTAATTCCCTTTCAGCCGGCACGTCCGGTGGGCACGGGGCCACGTCCGCGTCAGCCGCCTCCCCTATCACAATGGCCGCCTCAGCAGAAGAGCCATCCTCAGGAACCCGCTCCACGGCGACTGGTGCCGCCTGAGCCCCTTGCTGAGGAACGCCTTGCGAGAAGGTCGGCTGAACGGCAAGGCCCGGAGCGGCGCTGGCCGCGCAAGCCGGCGCCGTCTTAAGGGCCTTCCGGGGTGCCAGGTCGGTCAGGCCATGGCTCCGCTTGCTGAGGGAAAAAAGAAAATCACGGCCGGGACATATGAATGAAAAGCCAGGACGAAGACATTCCGAGATACTTACCCGCTCCGGGCCATGATCAGCCGTGCCTGAGGGGAAGTCTCTTGGATCTCGACCCCCGGAACCGCCGCCGAGGTCCGCTTCGCCGGCAGCTTCGGCACCACCCTTGCTTTGAACGCCCGGGACGCCCGGGGGGGCGGACTGCCCAGGCACTGTCACGGCGACCTGAGGGTCGCTCCCCTGCGCTGCCGGCGCGGGCGGTGGCTCTCAGGAAGCAGACGCCCCGGCCTGGCTCCCCGGGGTCGCCTCAGCTCCTCCAGCCGAAGGGTCAGGTACCCTCTCGGATTGCCCCCGCCCCTCGGGCCGGGACCCCGGCGTCCCGACTCCGGGGACTGACGGCATCAGCCCGCTCGGGGGCTGGTTTGACGGCTCCTGGCCAAACCCCAAGCCGGGGCTGAGGCCAAGGCGGGCAGCCATGTCCTCCTCCTCGTCATCATCTTCATCATCGTCGTCGTCGTCGGGTGTTTCCGGCGACGGCTCCCTCGGGAGCCCCTCCCTCTCCTGCCGGCGACGAAGCTTTTCCAAGGCGTCTCGAGCCCGCCTCCGCTCGCGGGCCCGGGCCTTCTCCGCGTCCTTCTTCTTCTTCTCCTCCGCGGCGACCCGCCGCGCTGCTCGGTCCACCGCATCCTGCGGGACCCGTGGCAGGGAAGGCCTGTGCCACCCCACCTCCTGAAGAAGGGGGAAAACCCCAATCGTAAGAACCAGGGGCAACCCGATGCAAGAGAAGAAGCGGACACTCACCAGAGACACACACCCTTGGTCTGGGCGCATCAAAAGCTGGGAGAAGGCGTTGGGGTCCGGCTTCCCCAACGCGACGGACACCCGCCCGTGGAGGACGTCGAAGGGAAGAGGATCAGAGGACATCCGCGAGCCCTCCAAGTCAGCCTCCGGTGTCATCTCCCAAAGCGACAGTCGTCGCTCCGCCAAGGGAAGCACCCTCCGACGGTGGATGGCGGCAATCACTCCCGCAGCGGTGAGTCCTCCCTTCCGCAACGCCTCCAAGGCCTGGAGAAGGGGTTCGAGGTTCTTTTGTCTTTCGTGCGGGGTCCCGTGGCGCCAAGCGTCGGTGGCGGTGGCGGTGGTGACTACTCGCTAGGAGAACGGCGGGAGCAACTCGCCGTCATTCCGGAGGTAGAACCACCGGCGCTGCCACCCCTTGTTCGAGGACGCGAGGATGGCAGGAATATACAGCGATGCCCGCGACTGCCTCAGCAGGAGGGTGCAGCCGCTGGCCCGCACCGCTGCGCGGACCTTCCTCTCCCCCGTCGGCGAGGCAAAAAGCTCCGCGAAAAAGAGATGGGTCCACAAATCCCAATGGGGGGCGATCCCCAAGTACCCCTCGCACACCGCTACGAAGATGGCGGCCTGCGAGATAGAGTTGGGGCTGAGGTTGTGCAACTCCACCCCGTAGTGGTGCAGGATCGCCCGCATGAAGCGGCTCGCCGGCACACCAAATCCCCGCTCGTGGAAGGAGACGAAGCTCACGATGTACCCCGGCGGTGGGGACGGAGCGGCTCCGCCCACAGGAGGAATCCATTCCGGTCGCTGCTCATCGGTGAGAGGGCGAAGTAAACCCTCGCCAACAAGATCCTCCAGATCACTCGCCGTCACCGTGGAAAAAGGCCATGGGTCGCGCGGCGAGATGATGGTCACCCGGTCAGCCATCACCGAGCGGAAGGGGTGGCGGCGCAAGGGGCAGGGAGGGCGGTTTCCTCTTCTCTGGCTAAGTCTCTCGGGTTGCGAAAACCTAAGAGGGAGGCAGGAAGCGGATCAAAGAACCGTCACCCGACCCTCTCCCGGGTATATAAAGACCAAGGCGAGACCGGTTCAAACGTTCCGCCCGGACCGGACGCGGGATTTGAAAACGCAAAGCGAAACAGCCGTTCCCCGGACGGCTCGCGCACGCGCAACGGCCGCCCCGCGAACCACTCGCCCCGTCGCATTAACTCCGCGGTGGGACAGGCGGCGCCTCTGGCAGGAGAAGCAGGCGACGCTTCGCCTTCGCCATAATGACCGCGTCAAAAAAGGTACGCCGCGTCGTTCGATTTCGTATCCTTTTCCTTTTTCCTCTTTCTCTCTCTTGCAACAGGGACCGGGAAAGGGGGATACCCCGAAAAGGATCCTTCCCCGTGAAGGAACCAGGCTCCGAGCCTCCCTACTGATCAGAGGTTCGAAGGCTGGCCCCCTGGAAGGGTTCGACAGTCGCCTCAGATCGCGTGGGCCCTACACCCACTACTGGTCAGAGGTTCGAAGGTCGGCCCCTCGGAAGGGTTCCACGGCCGCCTCAGGCTACTCGGGCTCCGCGCCCATTACTGATCAGGGGTTCGAAGGCTGGCCCCCGAAGGGTTCACAGCCGCCTCAGACGCCGAGCGAGGGATGACCATGGGTATGTTCGATACATAACCAAGGCTCGGGCTGCGCTCCCGAGGTACCCTAGGACATTTCCGAGACCAGCGGGAACGATCTTGTAACAGAATCCCATCAGAGGGAGGCATCGAGCCCTCGGACCCCGTCGCCAGGGGACCGGGTCCGGCAGATCACCCGCAGGTACTTTTGGGCGTGCCTCTGGGCCCCTAGCCGACCCCTAACGAACGGGGCACGGACGTCCACTCGGATTACCCGCTTGCAGCTCACCGGAGACACCATGTTCGGCGCCCATCGAGGGCAACATGGCGCTTTCCCCCCTCCTCCTTGCGGAAAGGCGACACATGGGCGTATGTAAAAAAAGCCGAGTCTGTCCCTGATCGCCCTCTCGCCCTGTGCAGAGGCTCGGGGGTTGCTCTCGCAAACCCGGCTCCGGCCGAACCGTTGACAGCGTCAACATACCAGCCCGAGAACTTGGGACCCGACCGTACACCCGGGCTACGGCCAGCTCGCATGAGGGAACAACCAGACCAGCCGAAGCATTACGCAAGGCATTAAGACCTCGAAGGAGTGAAACCACTCCTCCGAGGCCTCGGGGGCTACACCCGGCGGGTGCGCTCACGCGCACCCACCGGAACAAAACGCAACCGAGAAATGCTGGTCCCCTTGCAAAAAAGTGCGACGAAAGCCTCCAAGCGAGTGCTAACACTCCCTTCGAGGCTCGGGGGCTACTGTCGGGGACCATAATTAGGGGTACCCTCAAGGCTCCTAATTCTTAGCTGGTAACCCCCATCAGCATGAAGCTGCAAAGGCCTGATGGGCTCGATTAAGTCAGGGATCAGTCCATTCGAGGGACTCGATCACGCCTCGTCCGAGCCTAGCCTCGGACAAGGGCAGCCGACCCCGGAAGATTTCCGTCTCGCCCGAGGCCCCCTCCAGCGGCGAACATATTTCCGGCTCGCCCGAGGCCCTGCCTTCGCCAAGAAGCAACCCTGACTAAATCGCCGCACCGACCGACCAAATCGCGGGAGCATTTAATGCAAAGGTGACCTAACACCTTTATCCTGACGCGCCCCCCGGCCGGCAGAGCCGAAGCGACCGCCGTCACTTCGCCGCTCCACTGACCAGCCTGACAGAAGGACAGCGCCGCCTGCGCCACTCCGACTGCGGTGCCACTTGACAGAGTGAGACTGACAGGCAGTCAGGCCCTGCCGAAGGCACCATAGGAAGCTCCGCTTCGCCCGACCCAGGGCTCGGACTCGGGCTTAGCCCCGGAAGACGGCGAACTCCGCTCCGCCCGACCCAGGGCTCGGACTCGGGCTAAGTCCCGGAAGACGGCGAACTCCGCTCCGCCCGACCCAGGGCTCGGACTCGGGCTCAGCCCCGGAAGACGGCGAACTCCGCTCCGCCCGACCCAGGGCTCGGACTCGGGCTCAGCCCTGGAAGACGACGAACTCCGCTCCGCCTGACCCAGGGCTCGGACTCGGGCTAAGTCCTGGAAGACGGCGAACTCCGCTCTGCCCGACCCAGGGCTCGGACTCGGGCTCAGCCCCGGAAGACGACGAACTCCGCTCCGCCCGACCCAGGGCACGGACTCGGGCTACGTCCCGGAAGATGGCGAACTCCGCTCCGCCCGACCTAGGGCTCGGACTTGGGCTCAGCCCTAGGAGACGACGAACTCCGCCTCGCTCGACCCAGGGGCTCGGACTCGACCTCGGCCACGGAAGACAGACTCGACCTCGGCTTCGGAGGAGCTTCCACATCGCCCAACCTAGGGCGCAGACTAGCCACGTCAACAGGAGGCGCCATCATCACCCTACCCCGAGCTGACTCGGGCCGCAGGGAACAAGACCGGTGTCCCATCTGGCTCGCTCCGCCAGATAGGCAATGATGGCGCCCCGCATACTCTGTGACGACGGCGGCTCTCAGCCCCCTTACGGAAGCAAGAGGACGTCAGCAAGGACTCGACCGCTCCGACAGCTGTCCCTCCGCCAGGCTCCATCGCTCCTCCGACGGCCACGACATCACACCAGCTGGGTGCCAAAATCTCTCTGGCTGCCTGTCACACCCGGTTTTGGAAGGTAAACCGAATGCGAACCATGTACGTGCCAGGATCAGAACTCACGTACTTAGCGATTACATAAATGACTCATCATAGCACAATGCCTCGAATAACAATAAAGAGTAAGTAATAATATTAAAGACTAGAGTCATTTACATAATATAATCAAAGTACACAGAACAGAAACGTAGCCAACGTAAATAAACCCACCACAGGCAGCTGACTGGGGGAGGTCGCTAGCCTAATCCTCGAACTCGTCGAAGTCCTGGAACTCCTGGAGATTCGTCTCGACGCCTTCTTCTTTACCTGAGCATAGATTGCACCAAAGGCAACCTGGTGTTTTGTGAAAGCAAGGGTGAGTACACATCAACGTACTCAGCAAATGTCCCGTTTGGCTAAGGTGGACTAGCTTTATGTGGAGTTAAGCTCAAGCAGTTGCTTTTAGTTGGTCAGGTATTTATTATTAGTGGAAGCCAAGTTTTAGTAATAGCCAACCCGTGAACAGCTTCCTCCTCGAGGAACATCATGATCATCATCGAACCAAAAACATTAATAGAACCATTGAGTCTCGAACCAGCTGTATCTCTAATCAAAGAGGATCCCAAGGCTGCTCTTAACCGTGAGCACGGCTGATATATCAGTTTCACTACCCTCTGCAGAGGTCGCACACTTTACCCATGAGCCGTGATTCCCGTCTTGCCCGGGGATCATGACTCCCCATTGATCACTTCCTAGGTGGTCCGGCAGGGTATCACTACGTAGCTTTTACAAAGATTCCCTAGAGGTCATAGCCGCCCGTTAGGTTTCTCCAGTTTGATAAACACAGTACCCCTCCCCGCAGGAGGGTGACTAACAAAAGCAAAACAAAAGAACCTCGGCACCCAGCCTCGGCAGAGCAAGCACTGTGCCTGGACCCCATTGACGGCACGACGGCGAAGCAACTACACCTCTAGTTCCTCTAATTAATTAGCTAAGGGCGTCCCATTTCACCCCCATGGTTGCACTGTTATCCCGGGTGGTCTCTCAACGAACAGGTCCTTACGGAGAGGCACTCGAGAAACTGCTCGAGCCCCCTAAAGTATCACCAGTCCAACATCATAATCATAATGACAACATCGTATCATAAATGTTCACATCATGTTCATTGATTAAAGTAAAACAATAGCATGAATCTAACCAAAGTAGCCCAAAAGATAATCAAGGACCAGGTAAATAGAAAGCTAGTCAATCCTTAGGTTGTTCATAGTATGCGGGATAGTGAATTATAAAGTAAATAGGACATAATGGGTCAGAGGACACTTGCCTTCACCAAACAGATGCTCATGGTCTTCAATCTCGTAGAACTCGAAGAACCAGATCACTTGGTCGCCAACCCTTGATCTTCGATTCCTCGAAGTGCGGAAACAAATCGCGATCTAATCGCAACGCGAAGCGAAGACGAACAAGCACAAGCAAACAAACATAGATCTATGCATAAGAACATTACACCATACAAGATAAAGTGTTATAAAAATATGCAGCATAAAATAGAGTTCGGTTGGCGTGCTCATTCGCGTTGGTCGCGCGCGCTGTTTCTTGTGTTGTCAGCGTGCTATGTCGCGCGCGTTCGCGCGTCGTTTGCACACTGTCGTATTGGGTTCGCCGTCGTCACGTGGTCTGCGCGTGGTGCGCGCTAGGTCACGTGCGGTCGTGCTGTTTCACGCGCCATAAATTCATCTCGCTTAGAATCTCTTATTTTAATTAAATTATTTAATTAACTGCCATTTGTTATTGTAGAAGATTAATCGAACAGACTGATGTATAACATTTATATTTGTTAATGTCGAATTAAATGTTATATTTGTTTAACGTAAACGCGATAACTCTCGACTGTAGCTTCGACCGTCGTGTTTCTTTCCCTCGCGTGACCATAGAACCGAACTCTATTTTATGCTGCATATTTTTATAACACTTTATCTTGTATGGTGTAATGTTCTTATGCATAGATCTATGTTTGTTTGCTTGTGCTTGTTCGTCTTCGCTTCGCGTTGCGATTAGATCGCGATTTGTTTCCGCACTTCGAGGAATCGAAGATCAAGGGTTGGCGACCAAGTGATCTGGTTCTTCGAGTTCTACGAGATTGAAGACCATGAGCATCTGTTTGGTGAAGGCAAGTGTCCTCTGACCCATTATGTCCTATTTACTTTATAATTCACTGTCCCGCATACTATGAACAACCTAAGGATTGACTAGCTTTCTATTTACCTGGTCCTTGATTACCTTTTGGGCTACTTTGGTTAGATTCATGCTATTGTTTTACTTTAATCAATGAACATGATGTGAACATTTATGATACGATGTTGTCATTATGATTATGATGTTGGACTGGTGATACTTTAGGGGGCTCGAGCAGTTTCTCGAGTGCCTCTCCGTAAGGACCTGTTCGTTGAGAGACCACCCAGGATAACAGTGCAACCATGGGGGTGAAATGGGATGCCCTTAGCTAATTAATTAGAGGAACTAGAGGTGTAGTTGCTTCGCCGTCGTGCCGTCAATGGGGTCCAGGCACAGTGCTTGCTCTGCCGAGGCTGGGTGCCGAGGTTCTTTTGTTTTGCTTTTGTTAGTCACCCTCCTGCGGGGAGGGGTACTGTGTTTATCAAACTGGAGAAACCTAACGGGCGGCTATGACCTCTAGGGAATCTTTGTAAAAGCTACGTAGTGATACCCTGCCGGACCACCTAGGAAGTGATCAATGGGGAGTCATGATCCCCGGGCAAGACGGGAATCACGGCTCATGGGTAAAGTGTGCGACCTCTGCAGAGGGTAGTGAAACTGATATATCAGCCGTGCTCACGGTTAAGAGCAGCCTTGGGATCCTCTTTGCTTAGAGATACAGCTGGTTCGAGACTCAATGGTTCTATTAATGTTTTTGGTTCGATGATGATCATGATGTTCCTCGAGGAGGAAGCTGTTCACGGGTTGGCTATTACTAAAACTTGGCTTCCACTAATAATAAATACCTGACCAACTAAAAGCAACTGCTTGAGCTTAACTCCACATAAAGCTAGTCCACCTTAGCCAAACGGGACATTTGCTGAGTACGTTGATGTGTACTCACCCTTGCTTTCACAAAACACCAGGTTGCCTTTGGTGCAATCTATGCTCAGGTAAAGAAGAAGGCGTCGAGACGAATCTCCAGGAGTTCCAGGACTTCGACGAGTTCGAGGATTAGGCTAGCGACCTCCCCCAGTCAGCTGCCTGTGGTGGGTTTATTTACGTTGGCTACGTTTCTGTTCTGTGTACTTTGATTATATTATGTAAATGACTCTAGTCTTTAATATTATTACTTACTCTTTATTGTTATTCGAGGCATTGTGCTATGATGAGTCATTTATGTAATCGCTATGTACGTGAGTTCAGATCCTGGCACGTACATGGTTCGCATTCGGTTTACCTTCCAAAACCGGGTGTGACACTGCCACAACAGCATGTACTTAGGGCGCTAGCTCTCCTCCGCTAGACACGTAGCACTCTGCTACATCCCCATTGTATACCTAGATCCTCTCCTTGCGCCTATAAAAGGAAGGACCAGGGCCCTCTTAGAGAGGGTTGGCCGCGCGGGGACGAGGACGAGATAGGCGCTCGCTTGGGGCCGCTCGCTCCCTCTCCCGCGTGGACGCTTGTAACCCCCTACTGCAAGCGCACCCGACCTGGGCGCGGGACGAACACGAAGGCCGCGGGATTCCCACCTCTCTCACGCCGGTCTCTGGCCGCCTCGCTCTCCCCCCTTCGCGCTCGCCCTCGCGCTCGACCCATCTGGGCTGGGGCACGCGGCGACATTCACTCGTCGGCCCAGGGACCCCCCGGCCTCGAAACGCCGACAGGTATCGATTCTCAAAACCCGAAATTTTAAATACCCGAATTACCCGACCCGAAATTTTCGGGTAACCCAAACCCCCACCCCTACCCATACGGACATAGAAAGCGCAGGGACGACGGACCAACGGAAGGACCAAGAGGCCAGAGCCTCGCCGTCAAGCCAAGACTCGTTAGGACTCTAGCTCTGTAGCTCCACCTCCTCCATACAAGATACTTGGGAGCCTCTCCTCCCCTAGGCGCATGGAGGAGAATACCAAGCATTCTCTAAGCATTCCTAAGCACCAAGACTTCAATTCCGCGCATTCGATTCTTTGTGATAGCAACTAGAGCTCCATTTGAGTAGAGAACTCTTTGAGTTGTGTTGAGAGCTTGTGTTGTGACTTGTGTGCGTATTGTCGGTCTGATTTTGTGTCTTGTGTGCGTTGCTCATCCCTCCCTTACTTCCGTGCTTCTTTGTGAACATCAAATTGTAAGGGCGAGAGGCTCCAAGTTGTGGAGATTCCTCGCAAGCGGAATATAGTAAACAAAGCAAAACACCGTGGTATTCAAGTGGGTCTTTGGACCGCTTGAGAGGGGTTGATTGCAACCCTCGTCCGTTGGGATGCCACAACGTGTAGTAGGCAAGTGTTGAACTTGGCCAAACCACGGGATAAACCACTGTGTCTATCTGTGATTGATCTTCTTGTGGTTACCGTGTCTTGCAAGAACTCCTCTCTAGCCACTTGGCTTTATTGTGCTAACTCCTAATCAAGTTTTGTGGCATTAAGTTTCAAGTTTTACAGGATCACCTATTCACCCTCCCCCTCTAGGTGCTCTCAGTAATCCCTACTACGAGCTTTGACTGACAAAGGTTCCGGTAGTGCAAGCCGACGCCCGAACCAGTATAAATCTTGCGGTCACCGCACACATCGTCCGGAGCTCAGAACGAGCATACAAATTTACTTGTCGGAGTTAGGTTCGAAACACCGACATGTAGCTAATAGCTAAAGTATTAGCTAGACCGTTAGCTCTAGTGCATTTAAACACCCTTAATAATCACTAAGTTACTGATATAGTTTTGATTAGAGATAAAATCTAATACTCACTTCGTCCCAAAATATAATTCGTTTTAGACTACACATAAATTAAGTAATCATCCTATAAATGTTGTTTGCATGTATGTATATATTCATTATCATTTATTTAAATGTGAATAGAAAAAAGAGAGCTATAAAAAACTATATTTTAGTACAGAGGTAGTATATTTTTAACAAAACTTAGATGGCCCCAACTAGTACAGAGGGAGTATAAAAAACTATATTCATTATCCTATAAATGTTGTTTGCGATTTTTATTTTCTAGACTGCTTTTCTTTGGCTCGGCCCTTTATTAATTTACTTCCCAAACAGCTCCCCATCCTTCTAAGCATGCCTACCTCTCTGTCTTTGTCTAATAATATACAGTACTCATATATGCATGATAGTTCAATTATAGTACGCTAAATAAATTGATACGAAGAAAATAGGAAGTAAAGAAGAGAAGTGAAATGTAAAATCGATGTCATGGCAGTTGTAGCTCTAGCCATGCCCGTGCAGACATGGGTTTTTCGTGGACGCCACTGCAGAAGTATAGTGTCACAGCACGGCGTTGATGACGAAAAACGTCGGCGTGGCGTGGGCAATAACGCTCGGATCACTTCGGCATGGGCTGCTGAGGTCTATACTCTATGAATTAACTGAAGTGGCTAGAATTCTTTTCTCACTTTAGTCGTGGGCAATAATTTAAATAAAAAGTGAATTTTAGTCCCTTCAACTCCTCCGATTTTGTGGCTCACAAATTACTCTTAAAAGATAAGGCTGCCTCCACCCTTGGGCCGTCCGACAGGTATACTCCTTTTTTTTGCCGGTTGCAAAAAGATCACCCCCACAGTTTTGTTGAAATTTGGTTTGTGGGTTGCCTAATCATATAATGAAACTAATATGGTGTGTACAGATAACACGAGGGAAAAATAACTAGTTTATATGTGAGACTACACACTACTCTTCACATGTGACATACAAAGTGCTATGGAGGCTGCAGTGAATTGACCATACGCTCGCTCGCTTGCATTTCACGAAATTAACGCGTGACTTGTAACGATGCACGATTGTGTCGTGGCGTGTTCAAAAAAGCAATTTTTTTTGCCAATTAGTCGCACACTGCATGAACTCCTTGCGATTGCACATAGAGAGATTCTAGGGAGCGGTTACTGGAATTTAGCAGATCGAATCTTGTACGTTACGTCGACCCCTCTATAAAGGGGAGACGTCCTTCGGACGGAGGGTGTACAAACAATCGACTCATCTTCTCATTCTCAATTTTTATTGTCATTGCTTCTCTGCCCTGCCGTTCCTGTGTCTCTATCGTGCAACAGATCAAAAAGGATAGTGGTGTCTCCGAACGGATGTCGATAATTCAACGACATGCACGGATGCTAGTGAAACAGGTTTCTAGGAAGTACGGTTCACACGTCCACTCGTGTTCTTCAACATCACTTATAGGAAGCACCGTAAATAGATCTGTATTTTCTGTTTATCATAACGTAAATCTTTTGGATGGATATGATGTTTGTTTATCTTTTGTACGTTTATTGTTATAGTTTAATCAATATCTGTGGAGTACTAGCATCGGTTTGGCTATATGCTAGTAGATCTATATTCCTTTATATATTGCACAGTATTGTCGGCGTTTCGAGACAGGGGGTCCCTAAGCCGACGAGTGAGTGTGCTGCGTGCCCCAGCCCAGATGGGTCGAGCGCGTGGGCGAGCGCGGAGGGGGGAGAGGCGAGGCGGCCGGAGCCGAGCGTGAGAGAGGTGGAAGTCCCGCGTCCTTCGTGTTCGTCCCGCGCCCAGGTCAGGTGCGCTTGCAGTAGGGGGGTTACAAGCGTCCACGCGGGTGAGGGAAGCGAGCGGCCCCAAGAGAGCGCCTGTCCCGTCCTCGGTCCCGCGCGGCCAACCTTCTCTGAGAAGGCCCTGGTCCTTCCTTTTATAGTCGTAAGGAGAGGATCCAGGTGTACAATGGGGATGTAGCAGAGTGCTACGTGTCTAGCGGAGGGAGAGCTAGCGCCCTGGGTACATGCCAATGTGGCAGCCGGAGAGATCTGGGCACCCTGCTGGCGTGATGTCGTGGCTGTCGGAGGTGCGGCGGAGCCTGATGGAGGGACAGCTGTTGGAGCGGTCGAGTCCCTGCTGACGTTGTCCTGCTTCCGTAAGAGAGCTGGGGGCCGCCGTCGTCATAGAGCTTGTGGAGCGCCATCATTGCCCCTCTGGCGGAGCTGGCCGGATGAGACGCCGGTCTTGTTCTCCGTGACCCGAGTCGATTCGGGGTAGGATGATGATGGCGTCTCCTGTTGACGTGGCGGTCTGTGCTCTAGGCAGGGCGACGTGGGGTTTCCTCTGAAGCCGAGGTTGAGCCTTGCCTTCTGTTGCCGTGGCCGAGCCCGAGCCAAGGGGTCGGGCGAGGCGGAAGTCGTTCGGCCGAGGCCAGGGCGGAGTCCGAGCCCTGGGGTCGGGCGAGGCGGAGTTTCGTCGTCTTCCGGGTCTTAGCCCAAGTCCGAGCCCTGGGGTCGGGCGGAGCGGAGTTCGCCGTCTTCCGGGTCTTAGCCCGAGTCCGAGCCCTGGGGTCGGGCGGAGCGGAGTTCGCCGTCTTCCGGGTCTTAGCCCGAGTCCGAGCCCTGGGGTCGGGCGGAGCGGAGTTCGCCGTCTTCCGGGTCTTAGCCCGAGTCCGAGCCCTGGGGTCGGGCAGAGCGGAGTTCGCCGTGGCGCCTTTGGCAAGGCCTGATTGCCTGTCAGACTCACTCTGTCGAGTGGCACTGCAGTCGGAGTGGCGCAGGCGGCGCTGTCCTTCTGTCAGACTGGCCAGTGGAGCGGTGGAGTGATGGCGGTCACCTCGGCTCTGCCGGGGGCGTGTGTCAGGATAGAGGTGTCAGGCCACCTTTGCGTTAAATGCCCCTGCAATTTGGTCAGTCGGTGTGGTGATTTAGTCAAGGTTGCTTCTGAGCGAAGCCAAGGCCTTGGGCAAGCCGGTGATGTGTCCGCCATAAAAAGGGGGCCTCGGGCGAGACGGAAGTCTCTCGAGGTCGGCTGCCTTCGGCCGAGGCTAGGCTCGGGTGAAGCGTGATCGAGTCACTCGTGTGGACTGATCCCTGACTTAATCGTGCCCATCAGGCCTTTGCAGCTTTATGCTGATGGGGGTTACCAGCTGAGAATTAGGCGTCTTGAGGGTACCCCTAATTATGGTCCCCGACAGTAGCCCCCGAGCCTCGAAGGGAGTGTTAGCACTCGCTTGGAGGCTTTTGTCGCACTTTTTTGCAAGGGGACCAGCCTTTCTCGGTTGCATTTCGTTCCGGTGGGTGCGCGCGAGCGCACCCGCCGGGTGTAGCCCCCGAGGCCTCGGAGGAGTGGTTACACTCCTTCGAGGTCTTAATACTTCGCTTTACGCTTCGGCTGGTCTGGTCGTTCCCTCATGCGAACTGGCCGTAGCCCGGGTGCACGGTCGGGGCCCAAGCTCTCGGGCTGGTATGTTGACGCTGTCAACGATTTGGCCGGAGCCGGTTTTTGCGAGAGCAGCCCCCGAGCCTCTGCACAGGGCGAGAGGACGATCAGGGACAGACTCGGCTTTTTACATACGCCCCTACGTCGCCTTTCCGCAAGGAGGAGGGGGGGAGTGCGCCATGTTACCCTCGATGGGCACCGAACATGGTGTCTCCGGTGAGCTGCAAGCGGGTAATCCGAGTGGACGTCCGTGCCCCGTTCGTTGGGGGTCGGCTAGGGGCCCAGAGGCACGCCCAAAAGTACCTGCGGGTGATTTGCCGGACCCGGTCCCCTGGCGACGGGGTCCGAGGGCTCGATGCCTCCCTCCGATGGGATTCCGTTACAAGATCGTTCCCGCTGGTCTCGGAAATGTCCTAGGGTACCTCGGGAGCGCAGCCCGAGCCTCGGTTATGTATCGAACGTACCCCTGGTCATCCCTCGCTCGGTGTCTGAGGCGACTGTGAACCCTTCGGGGGCCAGCCTTCGAACCCCTGATCAGTAATGGGCGCGGAGCCCGAGTAGCCTGAGGCGGCCATGGAGCCCTTCGGGGGGCTGGCCTTCGAACCCCTGACCAGTAGTGGGTGTCGGGCCCACGCGATCTGAGGCGGCTGTTGAACCCTCGGGGGGCCAGCCTTCGAACCCCTGATCAGTAATGGGGGGCTCGGAGCCCGGTTCCTTCGCGGAGAAGGATCCCTTTCGGGGTATCCCCCTTCCCCGGTCCCTGTTGCAAGAGATAGAGAAAGAGGAAAACGGAAAAGGATACGAAATCGGACGACGTGGC
Source organism: Zea mays (assembly GCF_902167145.1). Lineage (NCBI taxonomy): Eukaryota > Viridiplantae > Streptophyta > Magnoliopsida > Poales > Poaceae > Zea > Zea mays. The sequence continues at coordinate 205,150,796 of NC_050097.1, read as the reverse complement.
GTACCTTTTCTGACGCGGTTATTACGGCGAAGGTGAAGCGTCGCGCGCTCCTCCTGCCAGAAGCGCCGCGTGTCCCGCCGCGGAGCCAATGCGACGGGGCGAGTGGTTGGCGGGGCGGCCGTTGCGCGCGTGCGATCCGTTCGAGGAACGGGTCACGGGTGCACCGTCCTCACGCCGTGAGAGGAGGCTCTCTTGCTGTCTCAGGATGGGACGTGAGCCTGGCTGACGACGTGACCGCTGCGCCCGCCCGCCTGCCACCGCTATTACTGCTGGCCCGCTTTCGGTCGCTTTGACCGACGCGCCAGTCTGGCGCTGTTGGGTCGCCTCGAGTCGTGGCATAGGCTTCGCAACCGAAGAGGCGCGATGGTGGCACAAGTGGCGGTGCGGTTGCTTGCATGCAGCAACTGGCGCGCCGGTTGTTCGACGCGTGGGCCTGGGTTCCAAGCTGGCGTGTCAGAAGTCGGAGAAGCGCGTCCATCTGGCGCGGTTGCATGCCGCCTGCATGGCTGCTCGCCCCTTCTGCCCGTTGGTCTGGGCGAAAATGGGGGGTCGCCTGTAACCGCTGGACGGTCGTGCGCATCATGCGCGGCGGTTTGGCTTCTTCTGCCCTGAGCCGGCTTGCATGACATGCGGGACCCAGCCCCCGAGTCGCGGGGGAGGGCCTTGGAGCGTGTTGGAGAAGACTCGGTCCGCGGCGCCTGGGGGCGCACGTAGGGGGAGTTGCCTTTAAAAGGAGGGGGGCTCCTTTCGTAAGGCAACCATGTCTTCTTCCTCCCTTAAGCGCCGGGTCTTCCCGTCTTCCAAGCCCCCGGATGGGGGATATCCGCCGCCTTTCCGCCTCCTCGTTGGAGGAACGCAACTCCATGGGAGTTGGTACCTCTCAGCCATCGTTCGGCTTCAAGGATTTTCATCAGGCAGCCTGGTTGCTCCCTTCCGCCGGTGGCCACCCAAGACGGTGACCTCCAGCTCCTGGATGGGGAGAGACAGACCAGGCTGTGATCCCGCCCTCAGCGTCGGGTGTGTTCGTCACCCTCGCTGGGGCGGGGGCCGAGGCGAGCCGGGGCTCTACCTCGCGTGCGGGTCGGCGAACCACCTCCTCTTCCAGCTTCTGGTGGTGGCAACCGTCCTCCCGCGCCGCGACGGAGTCGTCCTCCAGTCATGCCGGGGAAGGCGAACTGTTGCTATCCAGCTAGGATGCAACATTCCGTCTTCCTCCTCGCATTCGGGGCGAGGACGGCAGCGAGGATCTACCGGAGCGCTCGGGAGCGGCCCGTCCTTTGGCTTTGATGGCTTGTTCGCATCCCTTGAGTGGGACCGCGAACAAGAGCCTTCCGGTGACTGCGTTCACCTGGGGCCATGGCTGCCGCTGCAGAGGTCGTCGCCCCGCAGGCCCGAGGTTGCTCGTACCCTCGGGGACGGAACCGGAGTCCCGTTTGTGATGGCACCTTGGATGCCAGTGAGTTCGTTCATTGTGGCTGTCGAGGCCTGAACGTGTATGTAATTTTGGCACGGAGCCGTGTTTTTTCCTCATTTCCGAGCACTAAGTCTCGCCTGTTTGATTATCTGAACCGCTTTACCAAGCATGAGTTGCCCCGTGTCAAGGTGACGGGTGAGGTATCCGTATCCCGGAGGCGTAGGAATCCCTCGGCCCGTTCGGCCTTGTTACGTGAGGCTCCTCTAGCTTAGTTGAAGGGACCCCTCGGCCGCCCTTTGGTGGATCGAGGCCGGGGGTAGCGATATCAGTATGAACAGAGGCGGAGTTGGCTCGAGAATGGGGAACCTGGTTGGACGGAGCCTAGCCGTGTCGCCCGTCAGCGGAGCCGACGCCCAAGTCGGTCAGTCGAGGCCTCGGATCGGGCTAGCGCCCTTGGAAGCCGGTTGCCCGAGGCCCCAGGGGTAACCGGTTGAGCCGCCTGCTCGGGCCGGATTCCCGGAGGAGCCCCTGGACCTCGGCGCCGCCCGAGGCTGGGTCGGGCTTTGCTGTAGACGTCGTCGATGCCGAGGGTGCTACGGCTCCCTTCGACGTGAAGACCCGAGCCTGCGGGATCAGATCATCTTGTAGCGTGCGCTTTCTGCGGCCGCCGAGGCCAGAAGAACACGCCCTCGCCGCGCTTGCGAAGCTGCGTCTTTTTTCCTCCTGCTTCGAGCATCTGGACTCTGTCGGTAACAGGGATGTTTGTGTGAGCAAGAGTTGCTTTTCGCGGAAGGGACGAGTGAGGTATCCGTATCCCAGAGGCGTGGGAATCCCTCGGCTCGGTCGGCCTTGCCGCTTACGCGTACTTTCACCCGTCCATGAAGCCCTGTCCCCGACTTAGTCGAGAAAGCTTGAAGGACTGCTTCGGCAGGAAAGCTTCCGAACGTGATGACTCGTTCGGTCCACGGAGTCGCTTTACCCGAGCGCAAGTTACTTATCGCAGAAAGGGACGAGTGAGGTATCCGTATCCCGGATGCGTAGGAGTCCCTCGGCTCGGTCAGCCTTGGCTGCTTACGTGTACCTCGTCGTTTCCAGGATCCGCTTTCCGAAGTAGTCAAGAAGCACAGAAGAAATCCTGCTAAAAAAGAGATCCTTTTTCGAGGGAAAATTCGACGTAGAGGGGGTCTCCCCCCTTTTTGGCGCCGTCCGACTCCATGGGAGTTGGTACCTCTCAGCCATCGTTCGGCTTCAAGGATTTTCATCAGGCAGCCTGGTTGCTCCCTTCCGCCGGTGGCCACCCAAGACGGTGACCTCCAGCTCCTGGATGGGGAGAGACAGACCAGGCTGTGATCCCGCCCTCAGCGTCGGGTGTGTTCGTCACCCTCGCTGGGGCGGGGGCCGAGGCGAGCCGGGGCTCTACCTCGCGTGCGGGTCGGCGAACCACCTCCTCTTCCAGCTTCTGGTGGTGGCAACCGTCCTCCCGCGCCGCGACGGAGTCGTCCTCCAGTCATGCCGGGGAAGGCGAACTGTTGCTGTCCAGCTAGGATGCAACATTCCGTCTTCCTCCTCGCATTCGGGGCGAGGACGGCAGCGAGGATCTACCGGAGCGCTCGGGAGCGGCCCGTCCTTTGGCTTTGATGGCTTGTTCGCATCCCTTGAGTGGGACCACGAACAAGAGCCTTCCGGTGACTGCGTTCACCTGGGGCCATGGCTGCCGCTGCAGAGGTCGTCGCCCCGCAGGCCCGAGGTTGCTCGTACCCTCGGGGACGGAACCGGAGTCCCGTTTGTGATGGCACCTTGGATGCCAGTGAGTTCGTTCATTGTGGCTGTCGAGGCCTGAACGTGTATGTAATTTTGGCACGGAGCCGTGTTTTTTCCTCATTTCCGAGCACTAAGTCTCGCCTGTTTGATTATCTGAACCGCTTTACCAAGCATGAGTTGCCCCGTGTCAAGGTGACGGGTGAGGTATCCGTATCCCGGAGGCGTAGGAATCCCTCGGCCCGTTCGGCCTTGTTACGTGAGGCTCCTCTAGCTTAGTTGAAGGGACCCCTCGGCCGCCCTTTGGTGGATCGAGGCCGGGGGTAGCGATATCAGTATGAACAGAGGCGGAGTTGGCTCGAGAATGGGGAACCTGGTTGGACGGAGCCTAGCCGTGTCGCCCGTCAGCGGAGCCGACGCCCAAGTCGGTCAGTCGAGGCCTCGGATCGGGCTAGCGCCCTTGGAAGCCGGTTGCCCGAGGCCCCAGGGGTAACCGGTTGAGCCGCCTGCTCGGGCCGGATTCCCGGAGGAGCCCCTGGACCTCGGCGCCGCCCGAGGCTGGGTCGGGCTTTGCTGTAGACGTCGTCGATGCCGAGGGTGCTACGGCTCCCTTCGACGTGAAGACCCGAGCCTGCGGGATCAGATCATCTTGTAGCGTGCGCTTTCTGCGGCCGCCGAGGCCAGAAGAACACGCCCTCGCCGCGCTTGCGAAGCTGCGTCTTTTTTCCTCCTGCTTCGAGCATCTGGACTCTGTCGGTAACAGGGATGTTTGTGTGAGCAAGAGTTGCTTTTCGCGGAAGGGACGAGTGAGGTATCCGTATCCCAGAGGCGTGGGAATCCCTCGGCTCGGTCGGCCTTGCCGCTTACGCGTACTTTCACCCGTCCATGAAGCCCTGTCCCCGACTTAGTCGAGAAAGCTTGAAGGACTGCTTCGGCAGGAAAGCTTCCGAACGTGATGACTCGTTCGGTCCACGGAGTCGCTTTACCCGAGCGCAAGTTACTTATCACAGAAAGGGATGAGTGAGGTATCCGTATCCCGGAGGCGTAGGAGTCCCTCGGCTCGGTCAGCCTTGGCTGCTTACGTGTACCTCGTCGTTTCCAGGATCCGCTTTCCGAAGTAGTCAAGAAGCACGGAAGAAATCCTGCTAAAAAGAGATCCTTTTTCGAGGGAAAATTCGACGCAGAGGGGGTCTCCCCCCTTTTAGCCCCCGAGGGAGGGTCGGGCTTTGCCGAGGCTAGGCCGACCCTTCCTTGACAACTAAACTTTGCGTAGGTGCGAGGTATATGAACAACTTGAAAACATCTTAAGGGTAGAAGCGACGTAGCTGTTTGATGTTCCAAGCGTTGTCGTAGATCTCGCCTTGATTGTTGGCCAGCTTGTATGTTCCGGGCTTCAGAACTTTGGCGATGACGAATGGCCCTTCCCAGGGGGGCGTGAGCTTGTGCCTCCCTCGGGCATCTTGTCGCAGCCGAAGCACCAGGTCGCCCACCTGGAGTTCTCGGGACCGGACCCCCCGGGCGTGGTGGCGTCGCAGGGACTGTTGATACCGCGCCGAGTGTAGCAAAGCCCTGTCCCGAGCTTCCTCCAGCTGGTCCAGCGATTCCTCTCGGCTAGCTTGGTTGCTTTGTTCGGTGTAGGCCCTCGCCCTCGGGGAGCCGTATTCCAGGTCAGTGGGCAAGATAGCTTCAGCCCCGTAGACCAGGAAAAACGGCGTGAAGCCCGTGGCACGACTCGGCGTCGTCCTTAGGCTCCAGACCACCGAGGGGAGTTCCTTCATCCATCGCCTGCCGAACTTGTTGAGGTCGTTGTAGATCCGAGGCTTGAGCCCTTGTAGAATCATGCCGTTGGCACGCTCTACTTGCCCATTCGACATGGGATGAGCCACGGCGGCCCAGTCCACCCGGATATGGTGATCCTCGCAAAAATCCAAGAATTTTTTGCCGGTGAACTGGGTGCCATTGTCGGTGATGATGGAGTTTGGGACCCCGAAGCGATGGATGATGTTGGTGAAGAATGCCACCGCCTGCTCGGACCTGATGCTGTTCAGAGGTCGGACCTCGATCCACTTGGAGAATTTGTCGATGGCGACCAGCAGGTGCGTGTAGCCCCCGGGCGCCTTCTGCAAGGGGCCGACGAGGTCCAGACCCCATACAGCGAAGGGCCAGGTGATGGGTATTGTCTGCAGAGCCTGAGCGGGCAGGTGTGGCCGCTTCGCATAGAATTGGCACCCTTCGCAGGTGCGGACAATTCTAGTGGCGTCAGCCACCGCCGTTGGCCAGTAGAAGCCTTGTCGGAAAGCATTTCCAACAAGGGCTCGGGGTGCTGCGTGGTGGCCGCAAGCCCCCGAGTGTACTTCTTGCAGCAGTTCCCGACCTTCGGCGATGGAGATGCATCGCTGGAGGATGCCCGAGGGGCTGCGATGGTAGAGCTCCTCTTCGTCGCCCAGCAAGACGAATGACTTGGCGCGTCGCGCTACCCGCCGAGCCTCGACTTGGTCGAGGGGTAGCTCTCCTCGACGGAGATATTGCAGGTACGGGGCCTGCCAATCTTGGTCTGGCGTGGCCCCGCTCTGCCCTTCCTCGACGTTCAATGCCCCGCCCTCGGGGGCCGAGGGTGCCTCGGGCCGGGCCGAGGTTGGCTCGGGCTGAACCGAGGGTCCCTCGGGCTGAGCCGAGGGTACCTCGGGCTGAGCCGAGGGTACCTCGGGCTCGGGCGCGTCGTCGAGCTTGACGGAGGGTTGATGCAGATCCCGGGAGAAGACGTCCGGGGGGACTGTCATTCGCCCCGAGGCTATCTTCGCCAGCTCGTCTGCGGTTTCGTTGTAGCGCCGAGCGATGTGGTTGAGCTCGAGCCCGAAGAACTTGTCTTCCAGGCGCCGAACCTCGTCGCAGTAGGCCTCCATCTTCGGGTCGCGGCAGTGGGAGTTCTTCATGACTTGGTCGATGACGAGCTGCGAATCACCGCGGGCGTCGAGGCGTCTGACCCCTAGCTCGATGGCGATCCGCAATCCGTTGACCAGAGCTTCGTACTCGGCCACATTGTTGGACGCCGGGAAGTGGAGGCGCAGCACGTAGCGCAAGTGCTTTCCGAGGGGCGAGATGAAGAGCAGGCCCGCACCGGCCCCCGTCTTCATCAGCGACCCGTCGAAAAACATGGTCCAGGGCTCCGGTTGGATCGGAGTCGTTGGTAGTTGGGTATCGACCCATTCGGCCACGAAATCCGCCAACACTTGGGACTTGATGGCCTTCCGAGGGGCGAACGAGATCGTTTCGCCCATGATCTCCACCGCCCACTTTGCAATCCTGCCCGAGGCCTCTCGGCACTGGATGATCTCCCCCAGGGGGAAGGATGACACCACAGTTACCGGATGGGACTCGAAGTAGTGTCGTAGCTTCCGCCTTGTCAGGATCACAGCATACAGCAGCTTTTGAACTTGTGGGTAGCGGATCTTAGTCTCGGACAGCACTTCGCTGATGAAGTAGACCGGCCTCTGAACGGGCAATGTATGCCCTTCCTCCTGCCTTTCGACCACAATCGCGGCGCTAACCACCTGAGTGGTCGCGGCGACGTAGACCAAGAGGGCTTCTCCGTCCGCCGGCGGCACCAAGACTGGCGCCTTTGTAAGGAGCGTCTTCAGGTTGCCGAGGGCTTCCTCGGCCTCAGGGGTCCAAGCGAAACATTCGGCCTTCCTTAAGAGGTGGTACAGAGGCAGACCTCTTTCGCCGAGGCGTGAGATGAAGCGGCTCAGGGCCGCGAGGCATCCCATGACCCTCTGTACCCCTTTTAAGTCCTTGATGGGTCCCATGCTGGTGATGGCCGCGATCTTCTCCGGGTTGGCCTCGATGCCTCGCTCGGAGACGATGAACCCTAGGAGCATGCCTCGGGGCACCCCGAAGACACACTTCTCAGGATTAAGCTTGACTCCTTTCGCCTTGAGACACCGGAATGTCACTTCAAGGTCGGAGAGGAGGTCGGAAGCCTTCCGAGTCTTGACTACGATGTCATCGACGTAGGCCTCGACCGTGCGACCGATGTGTTCGCCGAACACATGGTTCATGCACCGCTGGTACGTCGCGCCTCTTTGATGAACCCTGCCGCCATTAGCTTGTGGATCTCTTTGCCAATCGCTCTGCGCTTCTCCTCGTCGAATCGGCGCAGAGGCTGCCTGACGGGTCGGGCTCCGGCCCGAATATCCAGCGAGTGCTCGGCGACGTCCCTCGGTATGCCGGGCATGTCCGAGGGACTCCACGCAAAGACGTTGGCATTCGCGCGGAGAAAGTCGACGAGCACTGCTTCCTATTTGGGGTCGAGCCCGGAGCCGATCCGGATCTGCTTGGTGATGTCGCCACTGGGGTCGAGGGGGACGGCCTTGACCGTCTCCGCTGGCTCGAAGTTGCCGGCATGGCGCTTCACGTCTGGGACCTCCTTGGAGAGGTTCTCCAGGTCGGCGATGAGGGCCTCGGACTCGGCGAGGGCCTCGGCGTACTCCACGCACTCCACGTCGCATTCGAACGCGTGTTTGTACGTGGGGCCGACAGTGATGACCCCGTTGGGGCCCGGCATCTTGAGCTTCAGGTAGGTGTAGTTGGGGACGGCCATGAACTTCGCGTAGCATGGCCTCCCTAGCACGGCGTGGTAGGTTCCTCGGAACCCGACCACTTCGAACGTCAGGGTCTCCCTTCGGAAGTTGGAGGGTGTCCCGAAGCAGACTGGGAGGTCGAGTCGCCCGAGGGGCTGGACGCGCTTCCCAGGGATGATCCCGTGGAAGGGCGCAGCGCCTGCTCGGACGGAGGACGGATCGACGCGCAGAAGCTTGAGGGTCTCGGCGTAGATGATGTTGAGGCAGCTGCCCCCGTCCATCAGGACCTTGGTGAGCCTGACATCGCCGACAACGGGGTCGACGACGAGCGGGTATTTCCCCGGGCTCGGCACATGGTCGGGGTGGTCGGCCCGGTCGAAAGTGATGGGCTTGTCGGACCAGTCTAGGTAGACTGGCGCCGCCACCTTCACCGAGCAGACCTCCCGGCGCTCTTGCTTGCGGTGCCGAGCCGAGGTATTCGCCGCATGCCCTCCATAGATCATGAAGCAGTCGCGGACCTCGGGGAACCCCCCTGCTGGGTGATCTTCGTTCTTGTCGTCGTCGTGGGCCCTTCCACCCTCGGCGGGTGGCCCGGCCCTGTGGAAATGACGCCGAAGCATAACGCACTCCTCGAGGGTGTGCTTGACGGGCCCCTGATGGTAGGGGCACGACTCCTTGAGCATCTTGTCGAAGAGGTTTGCACCTCCGGGGGGCTTCCGAGGGTTCTTATACTCGGCGGCGGCGACAAGGTCCGCGTCGGCGGCGTCGCGTTTCGATTGCGACTTCTTCTTGCCTTTCTTCCTGGCGTCGCGCGGAGCAGACGCCTCGGGGGCTTCTTCCGATGGGCGGCCCTGGGGCTGCTTGTCCTTTCGGAAGATAGCCTCGACCGCCTCCTGGCCAGAGGCGAACTTGGTGGCGATGTCCATCAGCTCGCTCGCCCTGGTGGGGGTTTTGCGACCCAGCTTGCTCACCAGGTCGCGGCAAGTGGTGCCGGCGAGGAACGCGCCGATGACATCCGAGTCGGTGATGTTGGGCAGCTCGGTGCGCTGCTTCGAGAATCGCCGGATGTAGTCCCGGAGCGACTCCCCCGGCTGTTGCCGGCAGCTTCGAAGGTCCCAGGAATTCCCGGGGCGCACGTATGTGCCCTGGAAATTGCCAGCGAAGGCTTGGACCAAGTCGTCCCAGTTGGAAATCTGCCCCGGAGGCAGGTGCTCCAACCAGGCGCGAGCAGTGTCGGAGAGGAACAGGGGGAGGTTGCGGATGATGAGGTTGTCGTCGTCCGTTCCACCCAGTTGGCAGGCAAGGCGGTAGTCCGCGAGCCACAGTTCCGGTCTCGTTTCCCCCGAGTACTTTGTGATAGTAGTCGGGGGTCGGAACCGGGTCGGGAATGGCGCCCGTCGGATGGCCCGACTGAAAGCCTGCGGACCGGGTGGTTCGGGCGAAGGACTCCGATCCTCCCCGCTGTCGTAGCGTCCCCCACGCCTGGGGTGGTAGCCTCGGCGCACCCTTTCGTCGAGGTGAGCCCGACGGTCGCGTCGATGGTGCTCGTTGCCGAGATGGCCCGGGGCCGCAGGCGCGGTGTTGCGCGTGCGCCCGGTGTAGACCGAGGCTTCCCGCATGAATCGGGAAGTCGCGGCATGAGGTTCCGAGGGATATCCTTGCCTTCGGGATGCAGTGCTCTCGGCCCGCAGCGCCTTCCAGGAGATTCTTGAGTTCTCCCTGGATCCGCCGACCCTCGGTGGTTGACGGCTCCGGCATCGCGCGGATGAGCATTGCTGCGGTTGCCAGGTTCTGACCGACCCCGCTGGATGCGGGCGGCGGCCTGATCCTGACGTCGTTGGCGACGCGGTGCTGGAGACCTTGGGGCAGATGACGTATTTCTCCGGGCAGGGGTTGGCCCACCCATGCCTGTCCGACGTCCCGACGGATCGGCTCAAGCGCTCCTGTTCCCTCGTTGAGCCTGGCCTGCGCCTCGCGGACTTGCTCGAGTTGTGGGTCGTAACCCCCCGCCGGAGCGGGGACCACAGCTAGCTCCCGTGGGATGTCGGCGCGAGGCACCGGCCTGGGGAGATCACCATCCTCCGGCATGCCAAGATGGTTGCCTTCGGTGGGATCCCCTAGCTCGATGTGGAAACATTCGCGGCTTGGGCCGCAGCTCTCGTCGCCAAGGCTGCGGCTTCCATCGGATCAGTCGGACAGACAGTAGTCACATGCGGTCATGAAGTCCCGCACGGCACTGGGGTTGCCAAGTCCGGAGAAATCCCAACCGATGCTGGGATCGTCATCTTCCTCGGGCCCAGAGGGCCCGTAGGTCGAGACGTCCGTCAGTCGGTCCCAAGGCGACCGCATACAGAACCTCAGTGGGGTTGCACTCGCCTCAATGAGAGCGCCCGCCAAAACGAGGTCGTTTGGCGGGTTGAGGCCGAGTCGAAATGACGCAAGATGGGAGTTAGTCGTTACCTTTTGGTCGACGAGGAGCGACGTAGTCACATCGGGGACTAGTTGCGCCGTCATCTCTGGTTCGAGGGCGACGTCCTGCAGGCTTTCCGCGAGCGCGCCGGCGTTGTCTTCTTGCTCAAGGTCAGCGTGCCGCGGGGGGACGGCACTCGCCTCCGTCTCGAACGCGAGGTCGACGTCCGGCGTGCCTTCCGTCGGGGCGTCGGGGGCGTCGATTCCGTCGGGGCGTCGGGGGCGTCGGGGGCGTCTGACGAAGCGCGGCCTCCCGTCTGGCCTTGACGGCTCCGCCTCCTCCTCCGTTGGCGGGGGAGAGAACGAAGCGAGCCCGAATATTGCTCTTCCACCACGCGGGGAAGACGTCGTCGATTCCGCCGCCGGCGGGCGGGTTGTCGGCCGCCATTGTCGTGGTCGCGCGGCGGTGGAAGAAGTATCATGTCGTAGCTGCCGTCGAAGGACATGAACTCGAGAGTCCCGAAACGAAGCACCGTCCCGGGCCGGAGAGGTTGCTGGAGACTGCCCATCTGGAGCTTGACGGGGAGCTGTTCGTCAGCACGCAGCAGGCCCCTACCTGGCGCGCCAACTGTCGGCGTTTCGAGACAGGGGGGTCCCTAAGCCGACGAGTGAGTGTGCTGCGTGCCCCAGCCCAGATGGGTCGAGCGCGTGGGCGAGCGCGGAGGGGGGAGAGGCGAGGCGGCCGGAGCCGAGCGTGAGAGAGGTGGAAGTCCCGCGGCCTTCGTGTTCGTCCCGCGCCCAGGTCAGGTGCGCTTGCAGTAGGGGGTTACAAGCGTCCACGCGGGTGAGGGAAGCGAGCGGCCCCAAGAGAGCGCCTGTCCCGTCCTCGGTCCCGCGCGGCCAACCTTCTCTGAGAAGGCCCTGGTCCTTCCTTTTATAGTCGTAAGGAGAGGATCCAGGTGTACAATGGGGATGTAGCAGAGTGCTACGTGTCTAGCGGAGGGAGAGCTAGCGCCCTGGGTACATGCCAATGTGGCAGCCGGAGAGATCTGGGCACCCTGCTGGCGTGATGTCGTGGCTGTCGGAGGTGCGGCGGAGCCTGATGGAGGGACAGCTGTTGGAGCGGTCGAGTCCCTGCTGACGTTGTCCTGCTTCCGTAAGAGAGCTGGGGGCCGCCGTCGTCATAGAGCTTGTGGAGCGCCATCATTGCCCCTCTGGCGGAGCTGGCCGGATGAGACGCCGGTCTTGTTCTCCGTGACCCGAGTCGATTCGGGGTAGGATGATGATGGCGTCTCCTGTTGACGTGGCGGTCTGTGCTCTAGGCAGGGCGACGTGGGGTTTCCTCCGAAGCCGAGGTTGAGCCTTGCCTTCTGTTGCCGTGGCCGAGCCCGAGCCAAGGGGTCGGGCGAGGCGGAAGTCGTTCGGCCGAGGCCAGGGCGGAGTCCGAGCCCTGGGGTCGGGCGAGGCGGAGTTTCGTCGTCTTCCGGGTCTTAGCCCGAGTCCGAGCCCTGGGGTCGGGCGGAGCGGAGTTCGCCGTCTTCCGGGTCTTAGCCCGAGTCCGAGCCCTGGGGTCGGGCGGAGCGGAGTTCGCCGTCTTCCGGGTCTTAGCCCGAGTCCGAGCCCTGGGGTCGGGCGGAGCGGAGTTCGCCGTGGCGCCTTTGGCAAGGCCTGATTGCCTGTCAGACTCACTCTGTCGAGTGGCACTGCAGTCGGAGTGGCGCAGGCGGCGCTGTCCTTCTGTCAGACTGGCCAGTGGAGCGGTGGAGTGACGGCGGTCACCTCGGCTCTGCCGGGGGCGTGTGTCAGGATAGAGGTGTCAGGCCACCTTTGCGTTAAATGCCCCTGCAATTTGGTCAGTCGGTGTGGTGATTTAGTCAAGGTTGCTTCTAAGCGAAGCCAAGGCCTTGGGCAAGCCGGTGATGTGTCCGCCATAAAAAGGGGGCCTCGGGCGAGACGGAAGTCTCTCGAGGTCGGCTGCCTTCGGCCGAGGCTAGGCTCGGGTGAAGCGTGATCGAGTCACTCGTGTGGACTGATCCCTGACTTAATCGTGCCCATCAGACCTTTGCAGCTTTATGCTGATGGGGGTTACCAGCTGAGAATTAGGCGTCTTGAGGGTACCCCTAATTATGGTCCCCGACAAGTATGTTCAAATTAATCTTAGGTCGTGTAATTGTGTAATGTGTTATATTAAGAAGTTCAATCAAAGCTCTAGAAAATGTCACGAAAGCTCCTCCTGTGCTGCATGCTACATGAGGATTCATCCTTTATAAGTCAGCGTCAGTCCATCTTATGTCACATAATTAGAGAAACCAGCGGATAACTTTTTTAAGGTTATTCTAAATTTCACTCTAACTGGATTTGAAATTGGGACTGAGAAGTGCTACTTAGATTATCTAACCAATTAAGATCCTTTCGCATCATCTTATATTCTAAACTCTACTCTATAAACTATGCAGTTATAATAAAACTGTTGGTCATATCCTAATGCAGCTGCTGACCTGCTGTACATGCACATGTTGGCACCAGCGGACCCATTGTCACTGTCGTGGCTGCCGCTCGTGGCCTCGCAGCTTGCAGGAGGATGAGAATCAGGGTGTTGTAATTGTTCATGAGACTGAAGTCTAGTCGAGCGTGAACACTGCAATTGTAGTGGCCGTAAAGCCATCTCAGCAGGCCATGTAAATGATCGTATTGTTTTTTTTTATCGTAGATTACAATGAATTTTTTAAAATAAAGAGTGAGATATAGATTTTTACTGGAGATAGTCTAACTACGTACCAGTAATCTATATTTTAAATTAATCTATACCTATAGAAATTATCATATTAATAGACTAAAAATAGTAATTCTTTCATTTTAGGTGTTCAAGATTATACACCATTGTTAAGGCAACATTATTAACTGTCTAATGCCTCGGACGTTTCTTTAATTACCAACATGGACTAGTGTTTGGTTGAGGAGCTAAGTAGAACAAAGTCGTTCCATCCCTAATTCTAGGAACGGAGCCGCTCTGTTCTGTGTTTAGTAATCTGGAACGGAGCGGCTCTGTTTTTTGTTTGGTTGTAGAGTGAACGGAACAGAGCGTGACTGTGCGAGCGGGCTGGGAACGGAGCGGCTCCGTCCAGTTAATTTTTTTGGAGCGGGGTGGTTCCAGATCTGAGGAGAATATTCTCTAATTGAAGTCATTCCGTTCTAGTTACTTTGTAACCAAACAACAACAAAACTGGGACAGAACGGCTCCGTTCTACTTGACTCTTCAACCAAACACTACCTAAAAGGCTTTAGATTACCATAGCATAATCTATCTCTACACTAATGCCATGTCTATCTTCTCCCTTAAAATAGATTATTGGAACCATCCAATGGCTCTAGTCTAGAGATAACACTTAGGGCAATAGAGATCTTATATGGTGATGCTTCATAAATACATAAAATTTAAATTAATATGCACAACATTGGTTTAAATTGGTATAATACTAAAAATTACTCTAATTATATAACAACTTTTGAATAAATTAGAATAGAATAAAATTTTAAAATAACTTAACCTCAATATTTTTTAGTACTCTCAAATTAAATATCCACGCTGATTTTAATATAATGGAGAATAAACAATTATTTCTTATAGAAAAACTTAACTAAAACTCTTTAAACTTAAACTTAAAACTTCGTAAATATTAATTTAACTTTCCTCAGCAAATATAAATCTAAAATAGTGCTAAAAATTATACAAGTGGTTGTTACATAGCCGTCCTGATTCGGTCACTCAGGCTGGCACTTCAACAGATGAAGAGAACGACTGTGTCACATAAGGCCTTGTTCGTTTGTGTCGGATTGGTGGGTCGGAACGATTCCGAGCCGGATTGCTTCTCTAATTTATATAAACTTTGATTAGCCGGAATGATTCCGGGTACAATCCGATGTAAACGAACAAGGCCTAAACTGGATCCCCGACCTTGACGATCCTTCCTTCCCCATTTGCTGACAGAGATTCCTTGCAGACTGCATTTTGCCCAAAGTACACCTAGAAAAATCAACAGAAGCATGAGTTTCAATGATTTAAAAAAACTCGGCTGGAAGGGAATAATCGTCTTCCTGTTATTATATTAAGAGAAGAACGAAATAATGGTCCTGACCAAGAAAATTCCCAAACCTAGCCTCATCACTAACGGGCCGGTGTCAACCGTTCACTCTGCAACGGTCCAACAAGAGGGTGGTACACAGGACATTGTAACCCGAGAGCGGATGAAGCACAAGTGCACAACAAGGAGATTTTTTAACCAAGCCAGAAAATTTGGTCTTTAACCACTAGGTTAGAGGCCCTTTCGCAGTTTCAATGATTTAAGCCATGATGAATCTATTTCACCAGCATATCTGCATATATCTGCATATGGAGTGATATGTTCCACGGAGAAGATGCATGCAACAATCACCTGGCGTTTGTTTTTGTGGCTACGAAGCAGCACTTCACCCGACCGATATGTCTGCAGAGTTTCAGTTGGTTCAGTAGGGCTAGGTATTCCAGTGTCTTGGTTAATTGTAGGGACCTGAATCAGCCAGAACAAATAGTTAAGATTTTCTTTTCTATCCATACTGTCTTGTTGAAGTTAACGGTGCACATTGTAGTACTAAATTTATTTGGTTTCAATGTTCCTGGAAATTATAGTTGCCATGAGTTATATGGCAATTTATGAAGATTGCTTCATGAGCAGAACTAAGCCAATTAACTATTTTATGCTACCGATTTGTTTTATTATCAGTTTATCACATAAATCTAACCAATCAGCAAATAACGTATTTGAAATAAGATCCTAGGACCATGGCCTTGTATTTTTACCTTGCAACGGCCACATAACTTCACACCTTGAAATGTTAACTTGTTTATCTTTACTGATTTCCACATATCCTCTGCATATGGGTGGCACCCCTCCACTAAAATACTGTCAAAAGAATTTTATTTTTTGTAAGAATTGAAGCAAGCACAACAATTACACTATTGGCAGGTGAAAGCTCCCGCTAAGCACCTGTAGTTGTTATTATGAACCACAAGTCCATGACCACAACAACTAAGAATCTGTTTGAATGTGCTAGAGTTAATAATTGACTGCTAAAATTAGCTGCAGACATCTAAATAACCTAGCTAATAGTTCAGCTATTAGCTATTTTTAGCAAATCACCTAGTTAGCCAACTATTGTTAGTTAGCTGATTCTACTCGTAACTTTTTAGCCAAATAACTATTAGCTTTAGGAGGTGTTTGAATGTACTAGAGCTAATAGTTAACTGCTAAAATTAGTTGAATACATTCAAACGGTTTAGCTAATAATTCAACTATTAACTATTTTTAGCAAATTAGTTAATAGTTAGCTAGATATTTCTTAGCTAGCTAATTCCACTAGCAATTTTTTAGCCAACTAACTATTAGCTCTAGTGCATTCAAACACCCCATTAGTGTATTCAAACTTGGCCTAACCAAAATAAGTCATTTAGAAAGTAGTCAAACACAAGCGCGCAGTATGCACAACTAACTTTGGTCTGAAGCGGTTAATTGGTATAGGCTCTTTGAGTATCTCATTTAATGCATCCAATGAGCCCTGAAAACAGATGTGCATTGTCAGGTAAAGGTTTTTGTTTAGCAACATTTGCAGATAGATTTATCTGAAAACCATGGAATATATGCAAAACAACACCTGAGAGACTATCAGATAAGGGAAGCCATCAGAAAACATGGTTTTGTAACCTCGTGCATAGTCAGGGTCAGTCAGCCTAGTTTCTGAATCTGTTAAAAGATATAGTAAAATCAAAGTTCTCCTTAAGTAACGCAGAGGGTCTTATCTAGCAATACATCCCAGATAAATGTAAAGGTCTGTAAGAAACAAAGGTTTGCACCTTCGTTAAAGCGCACCAGTCGAGTTGGGCACCCCAAAAATGTGGAAAACCATTCGGCTGCTTCAGCACCTTCATCATAAGCAGCGCCAGTCCACTCCCACACAGAGACATCACTGATTGTGGCACATTCCACAGAAAGAGGGACCTTCAAGGGTTCCATTCCAGGTGCTCTGATAACTGCACCATGCAGTGGGTTGAATATAAATCTCAACTTCAGTATATTTCTCTGAAAAAATATAATAGAACGGCTCACACCGCTCCACCAATAATCAATTAACTGGAAGCAAGGGAATACTTATTAGAAAGGTAAAAGGACATATCACAAGTAAAACTAGCCGTATTTTTTGTTATTATTTTTGCATATATGATCAAATTTCAGGCAGCAAGGTTGTACAATTTCTTCTACTAATGCTGTGCAGCGATTTTTCTAATAAAAAAATATTTTGTTGTTACTGTTGGAACTTGGAAGAAAATCTGCAGTCACATTCAACAATAGCAACTCAGCAGGTACTACCAGACTCAGAGAAACGATCAGCAATCCAACGAACAATACCCATGTGGTCGTCGGGCGTGGGGTGCCAGTCCTCGGCAAAGGCCTCCGGCGGCATCTGGACCTCAACCAGAGCAAGCTTGGGCTCCACCCTCTGGGTGCATGCTCTCCCTTTGGAGTTGACGAGCATCCACTGGCGATCCCACCTGAACCCTGCTTGACAAGATTTTCGATTTCACTGCGAGTGAGGGAAAAACGCATCTTTTCGAGCGAGGGAGCGTAGAGGGCGCGGCGAGCGGAACAGGAGCAGCGAGCAGAGGCGAGGTACCCGTGGCGGTGATGGGGGCTTGGGGCACGGAGATTCCCCTGCAGGACTTGATGGGGTACACGAGGACGGACTTCACCGTTGCCGCCTGTGCCCCGGAGCCGCCGCCGCCGCCGAGGAGCGAGGAGATGACCGACGCGGCCCTCTCCATTGGACTGGGCGGCACAGCAGGCGCAGGCAGTGCTGCACGCAAATGCAGCTGGCAGCTGCAGTCCAGCACTCCCGCTCAAAGAGATGAGCTCCGTCGGCCCGTCCTTCTACTGATGCAGACGCCTAACACGTGGCAGTGGCTCACTAAAATATCCATCGAACCGTATGACTTACTAAAATACAAATACTCACATCAACATATATACATTGTCATGATATCCATATCTCTTCATAAAATTATATCCTATATTTTATCTTTTATATAAATTTATATAAATCAAAATACACTTCCTAGTATTTTTGTCTTCCTTCTATATTTTTTCTTGCTAAAAAAATTAACACATTGCGAAGAGGAGGCAGAGCATGGTGAGTGAGCAGCGCCAGCAGGTAGGCCGACGATGACATACATATTCGCGGCGGAGGAAGCTGTTCTTGCCTCCCAGCACTCCGGCCGTGGTCCGTGGACACAGCACAGCACCAACGCCTTCTTCCCGCCGTAGCTGTCCTGCCTCGTCACCGTTATCAGCTCGCCAGCACGGAGGTCCACCTGGATTCTACCGTACACAGCTTCCGGAACGTCGGCAGCGCCACGGTTGGCATCCACACCAACACCATGAGGTCTTCGGTCTTCCTGCTCACTCAGCTGTCGATTTCGCAATGCATCTCGACTTCTGAACATGGGACTATAAAAAGCTGTGAAACTATCTACACTTTCAGACAATATGACAAGCAGCCCTGTTAATTTCCAGTAACTAACTCCAGGCGCACTTACAGGTATCCTCGAGTCAAGCTCCAGTCCTGCAAGCTGGAAGAGCTTGATGCCCCCAAAGGCCAAAACGTAAGAAACAAACAAACAAAAAAGGATATACAGGTTTCAAAACAAAAAAAAACTTTAGCAGAAAAGTACGAAAAGGGGCAAGGCATTAATCAGTTTTTTGGTAGAGACAAATCAAGGAATTAAGGTAGTGTTTGGTCCCGGAGTGTGGTATGACAGAGCCGCTCTACTTCTAATTTATTGTTGTTTGGATTGGTTCCCTATAGGACAAAGACAAAGTTACCCTAAAAAGAGGAGATTATGCTCAAATGTTGAACTATCTAGCTCCTTAAAATTTCCCGTTCTCTGTTATGGAACTGCTACATCCCAACTAACTCCGGAGCCAAATATTACCTATAAGGATGGAGAGACAACCTGTCCTTGAGAGCCTCTTGGAAACCAGAAAAGTAAGCATCACCTAACGGAGCGCAGAGGTCTCCAAAAAGAAGAGGTTCTCCTTCTCGGCAAACTCCTTGGCGTCTTCAGTGCTCACAGCCCGCTGCTCCTCGAGATCGCTCTTGTTGCCAACCAGCATTATCACAATGTTCTTGTCAGCATGGGCTCGGAGCTCATCTAGCCAGCGGGGTATGTGATCGAAGCTCTTCCGTCTGGTGATGTCGTAGACCAGCAAAGCTCCCAGTGCGCCTCTGTAAAATAAAACGGAACCAAGATATTGCAACTGAAGTCGGTCGGCATGGACGCTCTCCCCGTCCTCGCGGCGGCTAGCACCGCACCTGCCGCCGCTGCCGCTCCCCCCGCCTGCTCGCCGGAAAACCAACCCCAACCCCTCCATCACCCCATTGATCAGGCCTCCATCCTCCAGAGCCACCCTGCCTCGGTGGAGATTCCAGCATTCGACGCGGACGCCCGCATTCCCAGATCTGACTCCGGGACTTCTTCTTCGACGCGGTCCTGCCTCAAGCCTGCCGCCGGTTCGTCGACAGCTAAGGCCGCCTGCACCAGGAGAGTTAGGTTCGCCGAATCAGCTCTGTCCGCCGACCAATCTCATCGTTCCTGCTTTGACGCGTCTGCTGCTCCAACGAAAATCACTCCGCACGGCCGGGATGGGACTGCTACCCACCGACTTCAATACCCAGGCCTGCGTCCCATCACTCCTCAACGCAGCAAATCCGCGGAATCCGGCGCTGAAGATTTGCCTGGCTGGACAACGGTCCATCGGCGACTCCGCAAGAGATTCAATTCGCCTGCGACTTCATTGAAACCAACAACCGAGCATTCAAGGTTCCGCCATCTGGACAACAAAAATCTTAAGGTAAGCCTGAGAGGTAAATGCTTCCGATGTCTGGCCAGAGGGCACTACGCCATTGATTGCAGGGATCCGTTGAAATGCTTCAACTGCGGCGGCCCTGGACACAGAGCCTGGCAATGTCCCAAGAAGATTAGTGCTGCTGCTTCTACCCCCTCTGCCTTCCCACCACCTCCCTGCTTCGACAACGTCAACTTCCCTCCTCTGCGCCAAGTCAACATGGTGAAGCCTGGCAACCCCATGGAGCGCCCGCAGGAGACTTTCGCTGTTGCCGCGTCCTCTCGGGACATGGATAGCGAGCTGGCGCGGTTGAGCACCCACGCGGCATGGGCCTGGCTCGGCGGCGTTCGACCGGCGACAAGCACCAACACAGTAAGAAGGGCTTTCTGCTCTAGGTTCAGGATGCGCGAAGAAGACATCAAGGTGGTGAGACACTATCCAGAGGACTTCCTCGTCACCTTTGAACACCAGCATCACCGGGACACGGCTGTGGCGCAGCGCGACTTCACCTACAACAACATCGACATCCGCGTCAGGCCGTGGCAGCTCCCCGTCCACGGCGACCACAGCGTCTTCGGCTCCCACGTGCGCCTGTGCCTGGAAGGCATCCCTCTGCACGCATGGAACGATGGCATCGCCAAGCGTGCGGTGGCTAAGTCCTGTGTGCTGGACTACGTTGAAGCCCAGTCGCTGCGAATGGAGGATGCTACGACGCTCAATCTGTGGGCGTGGGCGCGAAACCCGTCTGACATACCTAAGGTAACGTGGCTGACCATTGTTGACAGGAGCAGCACTGCCCACGACGCCACACCGGCGGGGCGTAGCGGCTTAACCTTCAGGGTCATCGTCCACCTTGATATGGTGGAAGACCCCCCTACCAGGGATGGCCATGGGCATTCACGTGCGTATGATTGGAGGCTTGGTGTTGTTGACGGCGAGTGCGAACCACGTGACCGTCACGACCCTCCACCACCTCGCAGCAACCGTCGCAGGGATGAGGATGGTGATAGTGACCGTCGTGGTCGCCGCCCAGGACGCGACGACAGTTGGAGCTCCCGGCTCTTTCGTAGCATCTCGCGGGCTCCCAGGGACCGCGAGCGGGAGCGCTCGGGGTCGCGCCATGGCCAGCGCCATGACTCACCCAGGCGGCGTCACCACCTCGACGGCGATCAGCAACTTCGTCACCACCTTCATGGCGATCAGCAGCCTCGTCATGCCGGAGGCACGTCGTTG
Source organism: Zea mays (assembly GCF_902167145.1). Classification (NCBI taxonomy): domain Eukaryota; kingdom Viridiplantae; phylum Streptophyta; class Magnoliopsida; order Poales; family Poaceae; genus Zea; species Zea mays. The sequence continues at coordinate 205,130,469 of NC_050097.1, read as the reverse complement.
GTTACGCCACATGTTGGCCGCGACCCGGCGATTGGTCGTGACCCGGCGATACGTGGACGCAGCCGTGTGCGCCGTTCCACCCGTGTTGCTGTCCGGCGTGGCCGTTCAGCGACCCCCCCACGGCATCCTGCTCGCCCCAGATTTCCACCAAGCGCCTGCAGTCCCGGCATCCGCAGCTCACGCGGTGGTGGCAACGACGGTTCTCCGCGCCCTGCTGTGAAGGCTGCAGCTCTTCCTAAAGGTCGTTACCGCGTTGGCTGCGTGTACCGAAGGCGACCGCGCTTGGTGCCTAAGGGCCAAGTCGATCCGGTCCCTGGGGCTGCTGCTGGCGACAGCAACCTTGCTGTCTGGGATGGCAGCAGGATGAAGTTCGCAGACAACGTAAGTCTCATCCCAGTGCAGCGAGCATTCACAACTATTCTTGATTCCCTTCCAACATGCCCTGCTATGCAGCTACTGCCTTTGGTGCAGTCTGAGGAGGACCATGTGCTGTTAGGCTCTCCCTGCAGCACGGTTGCTGCGGGCTACAACGCCGAAGCTGTAAAGGACTCCAATGTCGACGCTTCCTCTCGGATGATAGCTGCGGTGCATGAACCTTCAACAGATGTTGCTGCGGTGTCAACCACCGCGCAAAGCCATCTACTCAACACCATATTCACCAAGCCCTCGCCTGCCATACTCGAGCGACCAGTGCTACATCCTTCGGAGGGGGTAACAACACCAGCGACCACTCTGTCTACTATTCCTGCAGCACCTGCTAGAAGAATCAAGCAGCGACACGGCTTCAACCTTTCGACGGTACGTCGTAGCGCCAGACTTGCCAACGGCCCTCGAACGAATGTCATGCAACGGGCCCAGCGCGTCCTCTGCCGCAAGCTTGGTCTCTTGGCAAAAGATGACGCTGCTGATTTTAATACTGCTTTGCAGGAATTTCAGGATTGGTTCAAGAAGCCACTGACTGTGGAGATGGGGACGGCCCTAGATGCTCTGTTCAATCTGGATACGCCAGACACAGTTCGCCTCGACAAGGCCTTGCTGGGAATTGCTGGAGATGCTATAGCTGAGATCCAAGAGGAGGTGGACGCCATGCATGCAGAGGCCAGAGCAGTTACTGCGGCTTGATTGATGGCTGTTTTAGCTCCATGTTAGATGATGAGGGTCTGCTTTTGTTATGTCAATGAGTCTCAGCTCAGTTTCTACTACTTTTGTGAGCACCCTGGACTGTATTGGGTTGCTGTTTTGCTTCAGACCTATAACAGCCATGCTTGTGTTGGCCCTGGTGGCCCCTTTATGTTTCACTGTCATTATTGTGCAGTGCTGCAATTTCATCCAGCTGTCGGCAATTAATCGAGGTGCTTTTCTCCTCCATGTCTGACTTTAGCATCCTGTGCTGGAATGTTAGGGGTTTAAATTTGCAAGCGCGCCGAGATGCAGTGCGCGCGATGATCTCCACCACCACTTGCCATCTTGCCTGTTTGCAAGAGACTAAATTATCAACGGTCGACAGGTCCATTGTGATGGCGCTTGGAGGACCAAAGCTTAATAAATTCAGTTTTAAACCTGCGGAAGGAATTAGTGGAACACGGGGTGGTATTCTTTTGCTTTGGGATAGCGACCTACTCGAATTGTCCAATTTTACTATCGGAGAATTCCACATATCTGCAAATGTCTCTCTTAAGGATCGTTGTGCTTCCTTCTACCTGACAGTCGTCTATGGACCATCTTGTAGAGGCCGCAAGCCTGATTTTCTAAGAGAGATGAGTGCACAGAGGCCTCCTTCACCTTCCCCCTGGTTGGTCCTTGGGGATTTCAACTGCACATACAAAGCAAGCGACAAAAACAATTCTAGAGTCAACCCTCGCCTAATGCTTCTGTTCAGGCAAGCTCTTGACATTTGCGACTTGAAAGAAATTCCTTTGCAAAACAGGAAGTTCACTTGGAGCAATGAGAGACGACATCCCACTCTCGTAAGACTAGACAGATTCTTCTGCAACTCTGAATGGGAGGAGATGTTCGGAATATTTGGTCTGCATGCACTATCATCCTCGGTCTCTGACCACTGCCCGTTGCTCCTATCCAATACTACTATGCCGAGGCGTCCACGTTCCTTTAGATTTGAGAATTTCTGGACCAAATTACCAGGTTACCAGCATACAGTTGAGCAAGCCTGGCTGGCACCGACCCAACATCGTGAGCCTTTTCATAGGCTGTACTACAAACTGCAGTTCACGGCCAAGGCGCTTAAGGAATGGAGCTCCAAGTTAATACCTGATGCTAGACTCTTTATGTATATGGCCCTAGAAGTTATTCTAAGACTGGACATGGCACAAGAAAATAGGGGACTGTCCGACATGGAAGTGAACCTCCGAAATAGATTGAAGATGCGCATCCTTGGCTATGCGGTAATTGAAAGGGCACGAAACAGGCAAAACTCACGCATGCTTTGGCTTAAATTCGGAGATGCCAACACTAAATTTTTCCACCGGAAAGCTGGCTCCAGGAGGCGAAAAAATTTCATTCAACGGTTGCGGAGCGGTAATGGGTGGGTCTTCTCGCACAATGAAAAAGCGCAAGAGCTACAAAATTTCTTCCATAATGCTTTAAAGCGGCCAACCCCTAGATCTATCGACCTTAACTGGGACATTATCTCTGACCAGCAGTTTGATCTATCAAGCCTCGACGCGCCGTTCTCCGAGGAGGAAATTAAGAGAAGTATTGATCTTTTACCAGGAGATAAGGCTCCAGGGCCGGACGGCTTCACTGGTGTTTTCCTTAAATCTTGTTGGACCATTATAAGACATGATCTCATGGCTGCAGTGAATGCTTTCTATAATAATCGATGCCTCAACCTCCAATTAATCAATTCAGCAAACATCATTCTAATCCCCAAAAAGGAAGGCGCGGAGGTAGCTGGGGACTTCAGACCTATAAGCCTCATCCATTCTTTCATTAAGATTATCACCAAAACCCTGGCTCTTCGTCTGGCGCCGAGAATGAATGAGTTAGTTTCACCTTGCCAAAGTGCCTTCATTCAAAAAAGGAGCATTCATGAAAACTTCCTTGCAGTTAGAAGCGCTGTTAGGCGCTTCCAGCGTATTAATTCGCCCACGCTATTCCTCAAGCTAGACATTGAAAAAGCTTTTGACTCCGTCCGCTGGGATTACTTGATTGCCTTACTCCGCAATTTGGGATTCCCTGTGAGGTGGACTGACTGGATCGCTTCTATCCTCTCCACCTCAACATCAAGAGTGCTCGTTAACGGGGTCCCTAACCCTCCTATTCATCATGAGAGAGGTCTCAGGCAAGGCGATCCTCTCTCCCCTCTTCTGTTCGTCTTGGCGATAGACCCTTTGCAAAAAATTCTAAAGATCGCCGCGGACAGTGGAGCATTGAGCAAGTTGGGAAACAGCTCGCCCAGCATTAGGATCTCGCTATATGCTGATGATGCAGCTTTGTTTGTTAAGCCGAAAAAAGAGGATATTGAGACAATTGTCAAGTTGCTCACCTCATTTGGCGAGGCCTCTGGTCTGATGACCAATTTTCAGAAGTCCATGATCGTCCCAATCTGTTGCCAGGGGCTACCCCTTGATGACATTCTTAGTTGCTTCCCAGCCAGAAGAGCAACCTTCCCGATCCGGTACCTGGGCCTCCCTCTCTCCACAACTAGACTCAGGAAGGAGCACTTCCAGTTTTTGGTGGACAAAGTATTGAACAAACTGAGCAGCTGGAATGGGAGAAATTTCTCAGTGGCAGGGCGCTTAAATCTGGTGAAAACAGTGCTTACCTCACAACCAATTTATCTATTAACCGCCCTTAATGCTCCCAAGGCAACGATTAGCCTTCTAGACTCCAAAAGAAGACAATTCCTTTGGGCTGGTTCTGAACGACTGACGGGCGGAAAGTGCAAAGTCAACTGGAAACGGGTGGCGAGGCCAAAATCCCTTGGGGGCTTGGGAGTTCTTGACTTGGGCGCTTTTGCGCGTGCCTTGCGCGCGCGATGGCTCTGGCATAATTGCACCTCATCACAGAATATTTGGGACAACTTAGAGATTCCTTGCTCTGATGTTGATAGACTGCTTTTTGCGGCATCGACGACCATTGATATTGGTGATGGTTCTAAAATCTCCTTCTGGGGCAACGCTTGGGTGAGGGGGCAAAGGCCAAAGGACTTGGCGCCTCGTCTCTTTTCTATATCAAGAAATAAGAGGAAATCTTTAGCGGAGGCGGTCACAAACAATGCCTGGATCATGGATCTTGCGCTGTTCGACAGACCGATTACTCCCCACCACATTCATGAGTTCTGCATTCTTTGGTCTGAAGTCCAAAAGATCCAGTTTCACCCAGAGCGTGATGATGCCATCACCTGGAATTTCACTGTGGATCACCGCTACACAGTCAAATCGGCATATCAGGCACAATTTTTGGGCTCTGTTCACACAAATTATGACCTCATCATCTGGAAGAACTGGGCGCCTCCAAAATGCAAGTTTTTCAGCTGGTTAGCAATTCAAAATCGCATTTGGACAGCAGATCGATTAGCCGCCAGGAATTGGCCCCATGAACCAACTTGCGTCTTGTGTCGTGCTGCCCAGGAATCGGGGCTTCATCTTTTTGTGGAATGTCGTTTCATCAAAAGAATTTGGGAGGAAGTTGCTGTCTGGGTAGCTGTTCAGGGCCTGAAGCCGTCTAACTGGGGGCGACCCCCCGAGCTGGGGCATTGGTGGGAAAAGCTGGCTTTTTTGCCGGGATGCAATAGAAAAGGCATCAGATCACTTTTGATCCTTGTAAACTGGGAGATTTGGCGAGAACGAAATGCGAGAATCTTTGATCGCAGATTCTCGAGCTGCCAACAAATCATTGCCAAAATCAAGAGTGAGACAGCAGCCTGGATTTTGGCAGGGGCCAAGCACCTAGTTACCCCTTAACAACTATTTAGTGGGGTCTGTTTTTTATTTTTGTTTGCTTCTCTTCAGGTTGGATCTTTGCCTAGTACTTCGGTCACTGTATTGACTTAAACCTCTTGTTATTCTTCTTATCAATATATCTTGGCAGACCTCCTGCCTTTTCAAAAAAAAAAGCATCACCTAACCCAACCGTCCACATCACTTTCCTCCTCTGCTCAAGACGACTTTGGTGTTTTGTTCAAGATATTGTTATTGGATCAACCCGTGTATCTGCATTATCATTCACTAAAAAAAGGTAAGTAACCAAAGGAACATGGCTGGAGGCCCTTCATAGTTATAGACTTATAGCCTTATAGGTATCCAGCCAACGCAAATCTCACAGTGCGACAAGTTTTAAAAAGATCTCATATGTACAAGAAAGTTTCATAGGTATTGCTATCTGTAACGTCAGTAAAGATATCTGACCTTGTTACCTGCCCATATGACAGCTCCAATTTGCTCACAGTTTTGATATAATCGAGCATACAAAATTTACAGAACCACACACCAGAAACCAGGGAAGGAAGGTGCAATACGCAAAATATCAAGAGGGACGCAACTTCTGAGAGCAACACTCCGTACAAAACGTTGCAGTACATTAATCTGCAGGAATATAATTCACAAGTTTAAATCTTACAAAACCCACCCAACTAAATCGCCCCCACATCCATATCCTCCACTAAATCTATCAAATAAATTATACCCAAACTTAACACACCATTAAAACCAACGGTTCAAATAGTTGGATAACACTTTTCTCTTACTCAAAATCCAATAAATAATATTATTTAAATCATCAATCCCTCAATTCCGCCGTCCTCAGCCTCCCCCTTCCCTATCCCCTCGTGTCTCCACCGCCCCCTCCACCTCACTCATGCCGCCGCCGCCATCAGCTCCTCCCCTCGTGCCGTTGCCGACCTCTCTCCCTCCTCAACATCGTAGCGTTGGCAGGGGCTATAACCCAGTCTGCAGAAATGCAACATTGAGCAGTGATTGAGACACCTTCGGTGACATTTGGAACATTGATATGTCATCGTCAGTTGTACAGCAACATTGTGTTTCTTCACTTCAACCCGGACAGCTGATATTTGAGTGAACTTAAGTAAGAACCGTGTCTACACTGATAACGACTTTCAGTGATAAAATTTAAGGAAAACCAGCGTGTGGCAGTTTTGTATTCTGTGTCGCAGATCTGTTCAACACTTCAACTTAACTGAGCAGGAATTCCAGTTTCCACCAACAGGAACAGCAGGATGGAATCAGAAGTGCCTTAAAAAATGAACTCAGATATACGAATGCAGAAACATAAGTGCCTTCATAAAGCAGAAACCCAGGCTGCCCTATTTCTCAGTTTGTTGCATGGAGACCAAGCACGTTGCATGGGAGGCTCCTACGGTCCTACCGCAACAGATATGACATGAGAAGGGCCCAAATCTTTTTTTGAAACAAGCAGTCAGGAGTTGCCTTATATATCGACTAGGTGAGTGCCCGTGCGTTGCAACGGGAACATATAATAACATGATAACTTATGTACAAATGTATGATATTCTGTTATGAGAAAAGGTCCTCGAGCATCTGGTTGGTCTAGGTGACGGTGACAGAGATTTCAAATAAGAAAGAAAACAAAAGTACATTAATCTGCACATTCAAAACTGCCAAGCTCGCAATAAGATAAGACAACGATCAATTTATGATGTGCACATTCAAAACTTACAGAACTTAACAGATGCACGTTGTGTAGTTGAACGAAGCGATGACATGCATGTATGATTGATGAAGGTTACAATGTCATAAATAATTACAAAAATCTGAACAAAACTAATAAACCACTTCTTATAATGTTGAACACTAATGAATCAGAAGGAAATATCCCTAGATTGTTCCGCCGAAGACATCGACCAATGCAACAAATGGATCCAAAACTGACAAGTATTAAGTGCGCTTTTGCAAGTCCATTTCAGTCAACAAATAGTAGCGCATAAACTGAAGATGAGCATCCTTCGAAGCTTTTTACTCCAGATGTAGCTTCAAAAGCTGATTAGCCATCCATTTGTCATTCCGCTTTTTAGGGACACCGATGGCCATTTTCTGAACAATTCTTGCATTGAGGATAAAGTTAGCAAAATTGACATCTGATTTGTTCCCTTTATCTCTTATTATTTTTCTTCAGATGGCAACAGAGGCAGTAAAATTGCACCAAAGCAAAAAAATCTCTCTAAAAATAGTGACCATATCTAGTATGAACTACTTTGTTTATATCAACAAACATGCATGCTAACTGCTACAACCAATACAACTTAGGCAAATGAAACTAACTGGTAAATAAAGAAAATAACTTGCAACCTAAAATATGAAAAAAAAATCGCATGCATAACAATGTTTAGAACCTAAAATGACTGCTTGAGCTTGCTGCTGCAAATGACAAACTTCAGAACCTAAGCTAACTGCTTATGTTTGCTGCCAGTCTCAAAACAGGATCCCCCCAAACACATGACCTATGACTAAAATACTATGATTAAACAAACACTGCGTCATTACTTTAAGATAAACACGATATTTCCATGAAATGGTAGCGTCGTAGAGCTAGTAGATGTGCACAAAGATCAAAACCTTCCTCAAGCAACTTCATCATGAAACTGCTAACATAGTTCTCCCAATTTGGTAGAAAAAACAACACAGATAGTAATTCTCCTCTTTTAGTCTTCTTGGATTTGTTGGGATTTTTGTTTGCTTAGATTCTTTACAGGAGGAACAACCACTTGCTCCTGTGTCATAGCATATGTACACATTAATGTGATATCTGAATGAGATTTTGCTCTATCTTATACTGTATAAATGTTTGCCAGGTAAAATTTATAGCACATACATTGACCGTTTTAACTTCTTCAAGCTGGTGTCCCTTGTCAAATTCCTGAATATGAATGAGGTTTTAGACAGAATTAAATGAAAACGTTTTTATTTATCAAATAGTCAATGCTCCCAAGTAGTGTTTTCACAAAGCTCTCTTCAAGGAAATTTACCTCAATTATTGTTGTCTGATTCATTTCAGGAGTAACCACGGCCTGAATAGCTAGTGCAGAATTGTTGTGGAGCAACTCGATCTCTGACTCAAAGGTGGCGATCTTGCTTTCCAATCTAAATGTATTGTTCTTTTTAGTTTATGAGACTTTCTCATAGGACATGAGTACAATCCAGGAAGAAAAAAATGTAAATGTGAAGTATGCGTATTGTAGAATGTACCTCTCTATCTGTTTTGATTTATCCTCATCAGCTGATGCAACAACCAATGACTATTGTCGTAGAACTTGGTTTTGAGATTCCATATTGGATAAACTTGCTTCAAGCCTGCACCATATTGCGGTGGTAGTATGTGAGCAGAATTTGTAATATACACGATTTAGTTAGGCAACGAACCAAACATGTCCTTATTACCTTTCGACCAGCTCTTGAAGTTGAATAACTTTGGATGCTTGTTCTTGTGTCTCCTGTGACAGTTCATCAGACTGTTTTTGGAACTCAATAAGCTTATTTTCAAGATCCTCAGCCTTCTGTTTAAACGTACTTAGTTCCTCCTTGAGACAAATTTGGTGGATCTAAATAATTAAATTATGAATCTTATATCTGAATAAAATTTCAAGACCCTGAACCTCAAGTTCTTTATTTTGGGTTGTCAACTCCTCAAGTTTTGCATTGTCAATAACCGGCACTTCTACTATCTTTGGTGGTGCCTGTTCAATCGCTAACTTTGCAGCCTCTTTCTCATTTACTATTGTTGCATGGGCTTCCTTGAGATTTTCTTGCATTTTTTGCAGTGCAGATTGCAACTTTTCAATTTCATGGCTCTTTGCTTCTTCAAGGTCAGCCTGCCGGCAAGACATAGTAGATAAAGTCATTCGGGACCAAGTGACATACTAAACACTACAGAAACTACTTATATTGATCAAGTGAATTACCCTCAAACGCTTCTCGACGTCTAACCGCCATGTCAGTTCTTCTACTCTCTTTTCTAGCTTGTCTTTTGCTTCTTTCAGTGCGCCGGTCTCTCTTGCTTCCTGTTCACATGGTTATGCTTACTTTATGAGCATTAACAATGAATGGTGTGCTTGTGTTGAAGATGCATAATTGTACTACATACCATTCTCAGTTTCCGAAGTTCCTTTCTTGCAATGCGTGCCCTCCACAAGCATTGGAGAATCAAAGAAGCTTTCTGTTGCTGTTTGTAAGCAGCATAAGCTCTGTGTTGGCGCCACCGAGTCTGTGATTCAAGGAACTGTTCATTATGTTTTTCCTAGAAAAACCATTTGCAAATAATGATAGGCATAATAGTGCAAACCTGGATAATTGGATAATTATGGATGCCCTGGTCTCTCTTCGGAATCTATGTTCGTTGCGAGCTGCCATTGCTCGCAATCCTGTTTGTATTGCTGTAGCTGATTCATATACTTGCAGGTACGCTTTTCTGGCAGAATGCGCACGCACGTGCTTTTGTATCCTAATTGAAGCAACGTCTCTCCTCATATACTCAAAAATCTTTTTAGCTAGTCGTGCTGCAGGATTTGGTTAAATTGTATGTCAGTTTCAGTTAAGGCCAGTTTTGCTGACAACTGAAATTTAGGGCACAAGGTGCTCAAACTTGTGAAGAAATACCTCTCCAGAACTTCTGAGATTGAACTGAGGCTTTTCTTAATTTGATGAATTCCTTTCGCATAAGATGTGTCTTTATACGCCTTTGGATTAGTCACGCAGCATTAGCCAAAATTTCTGCTCTTCGAGCAGCCAGCTCTGCCATCTGACCAGCTCTTAGGAATACCTTAGTTTTCCCTATCTGATATATATACATAAAAATGTCTAATTTGAGGCACCGATAAAAAAGGTCTTGAAAAAAGAAAGTTCTGTATACGATGGTCAGTTCAAACCATGATTTAAAAGATTCACCAGGTCTTCCCCGTCTACGTCCCCAGCAAGTGATGCTCCAGCGCAGTACCTTATAACAATTGTATTCCAATTGTAGAAATCTGATGGCAGAAAACTACAAGATTAAACACTAATCAAACAGATATGGACTGCTATCGCCAATGCCTGCTGATTATGAAAATAAGAATGAACAAGTACTATATGTTTTTCCTCCAAAGTAAAAATGTATTGCTACAAATAATTCCATCTTTGGAAGACCAGGCATGTTCGGTCCAAACCGCAATCTGTGATATCTAGAGTGACATACTAAACAACAAGGCATGTGAAAAGGAACATTTCTAAATGCATACTACCATTCATCTCCAACAGAAATGTCCATATGGTATAGAAACATGGATTTATTTAGAACTAAAATATGAATGGGGAAAAGTGCAGACCTTGCAGAAGTTGGAGACAAGATGGGAGACAGAGCAGGGAGGATCTCGGTGCAGTGTCATGATGGCCTTCTTCCTCACATCCTTCTTGGGGTGCACGAGATCAGGCTCAATTCAACTCCCATTCCCTTCACTGAACAAAGTGACACTGTTGTTTATAGGACAGCCTCGTCAACATCTGCCTCACGCACATGAACTTGTCCGGCATGTTCGACTTTGGCTCCATCGCCAAACTCTCGCTGGTCGCCTATGGACACCACACACGGGTAGTACATGTCATACATCATATGCCCATTAACGGTTTTTGTGCACCCGAAGCAAGCAACCCGTAGTGCGGTACCTATGTTCTTTTTTCGAAAAAGGCAGCAAGAGATTTGCTGCCAATATATTAGTAGGATGGCAAACTACCTTTGCGTACTTTGAAGAAAATCAACTCTGGTCCTCAACGTTCAAATAGTCATGGTAGTTAATCTAGTTTTAACAAGAAAGAGCACAATGAAACAGAGTAAGCCAATGTGAAATAATGCATGAAATTAGGGAACACACAAAGTTCATGTCAGTATATAGATCATGTTTGCCAAACAAACAGACAAACTTAGTTCTAAAGAAAAAAAGAAATCCCCTCGCACTAACATACTCTAGAAATTAGTAGAAATAGATGGGAGGGCTTATCACAAGTTATATTTTTTTGCCAAGTGAATTTAATATTACCAGGTGCCAAATCAAAAATTAACAAAATCAGCCCAAGAACCAACCAAATCTGATGGCTATTTCATGATTCTTACCTCAGGTAGATTCCCACAACGTTGGACCCTGCACGACATTCCTTACCCTTCTGTAGATCTGCAAGAACAAGGCTAGAGGAAAAAACCCATCACCAAACAACTCTGCAATGAATCCAAGCATCCAGCTAAGGTTCCCAACTAAATTGTTCTGTGTTTACAACCTTACTGTTGTAGAAACGCTCAAGCTTCTAGTTCTTCCAGCTTGTATGCAAGTTTCAGCATACAATCCTATTCACTCGTTGAAATTTGTGGAGTTCAGATTTACACTGGTTCAAAGCTCACCATGATTTTATTTTTTGATAAATGAGCTTGCCACTATTAAACAGGCCCACGCGGTGGCCTCGGTGGATTTGGGGTGAAGAGATGAAGAGGAGGTGCAGGAGCTTACAACAATGGAGAAATGTGCGGCAGGGATCTGAATCTAGCGCTGGGAAAGGACTGGTGGCTCTGGACTCTGGAGAGGACGACGTGGAGGAGGTAGAGCCGGAGGGGGAGGCAGCGACCGACCCGGTGGCTCGGGCGAGGTCCTCCGTGGACCGTGCAAGTGCTCTGCCTCTACTCGAGACGTCGTAGATACCTGACAAGTGACAACAGACAATCAGGGACACAAACAACATTAACCAGAAAGATAACAACAGAAAAAGAAAAAGATAGATTAAAAATGTGATATGCAATTTAAGGATTATACTATCAGGATGCAAGGTACAGATTCCTTACCTCTTCATCTTTTCCTATCAGTTGCCATGCACGAACATATGTTGTTCTACCATCAAACATTAAAACTGCATTTGATACACAACTGAATACACCAAAAAATGGGCGAATAGAGAAGGTAATGATATACTAATTGCTCTAATCTGATAAAGATAATAGACAAACAAACATATAGCTAATAGCTTAGCGTACGACCAAATTTGAAATGCAAATGGATGGATGGATGGGACTTCTTTTCCACGGCAAGAAATTGGACGGTGTGAGGTGGATTCAGAAAAAAAAAGCACAATCTGTGTACTCATGCAAGCAGCATCCTCAGACAAAACCTAGTGCATCAAAGATCATGCAGCTCGGCCGTAGACCCGAGAAACTAACAATCCTTACGCCCAATTGGCCAACAGATCTGGCGGCAGGGCCACTAAGTGACTTTTTATAACCAATTAGGGGAAAGGAAATGGAGAGGCCAGGGGGATCTGGGCAGCTAGGAGCACTCACAGTTCTTGGCGAGTTCTAAGGAGTTCATAGCCTTATCGAAGAGGTTGACTTTGTTATTTTAGTATCTCTAAATTCCAGGAAATGAGCAACTTCAGAATCTGAATTTTGACACCCAAATTCACATTACCCAGTTCCAAAATTAATACAAAGGTTAATGTCTTGCTAGTAAATCAAGGTAGATAGTAGCGCCAAATTAATGCCGGTCAAGAGGAGTAGAAACGGGGCAGAAAGTTGAGCAACACTCTGCTGGTTAGCAGGTAATGGGGGCGGGGGCAAGCTGACATGATCTGGTGCAGTAGTTTTGACTGAGGAAGGTGCTGTTGGCACTGCTATGGGTTGGACCATGTCCAAAGCCTGTGTCTGTAGAACAGAAGGCATGTGACAAAAAAAATATATTGTTGATTAGCAGGCCAGATATTTATGTTAAGAGAAGATCAAGAAATTAGTTTACATACAGTTTTTGGTGTTTCCACCATTCCAAAGACCACTTGTGCCTGCAAAAAAGGAAGTCATATAGAAAATTCAAACCTAGTTAAAGAAATAAACAGATTTACTGTTAGACATCAAGACATATTATGCCAGGAGAACAATGGCATATACAGGTGCTAAAAAAGAATGCTTTTAAATAAACGGTTGGAGAACAATAGCAAAGTACAACAAATAGTGACTTTAACGATAACAGAGTTTGCTGGCTATTATTAGTACATAAAACACAGTTGTCCTCATCCAAGATTTTCTCAGGTAAGCAACTACTTGGAATGGTCAGATAGTCACAACTTCACAAATAAATACCCATGCCTTTTTTCCCAGCCAGCTATAGGCAGTATAAATTCAGATAGTTAAGGTTAAAGTGAAGCATGACTATACTGCAGTCGCGTCCTTTAAAATGGCCTTTAGGAGAGGAGAGGCGAGCAGAATATTCATATACACTGTGTTCAGAATTCCAGGAGGATCATCGGAGGAGGCAAAAGGTGGAGGATTATTGGCAGTACTTGTATCTCTCAAAGTCCTAGTTCTAAGCCTTGAAGCAATCTCTGTGAGGGCTCCTCTTGCAATAGCTGGAGGCCCTGCAACCTGAAAGCTTGGAACAAATATACAGGTACAACAAAAGTTAACAAATAAATGGTCTAGATAATAAAAACATATAGAAATATGTTGATGCTGTTAGCAAATATTAAGTCACCTGCACAAGTTCATCACCAAAAGATTGTATTTTGGTTTATCTGCCTTCGAGTAAACTTGACCGAAGACTTGAGCGATTTTTTGAACATGTTCGTGTTTGCAGATCCATGGAAACACTTGACCGAAGACTTTGAGATGGAAGTATCTACTGTGAACGACACTACAGTGCCGACAAGTATCGTACTAATATCATATCCAAAAGTGCAGTATCCCACTATAGAAGATAATACCTGCTATATTGCAGAGAGCATGGATCAGTCGCACCCGTGGCATAGCTCTTCCCCGGCTGCCGGTGCTGGTTGACAGCAAGGCCAGCAGCAGCGGTAGCTTCGGCGCCGGCCAGAGCAGCAGCAGCAGCCGCCACGGCCACCGCGGACATGGCTTTCGCAGCATGGCCAGGTTGGCCTTCCACATGCTTTCTTGAACGATGGCGTCCCCGGTTCATGTGTCGCTCACAGTACTTCTGGTCGGCGACCGCGTCCCTAGAGCACCACCACTTCTTGCCGTCCGTCCGGCGGCACCGCCCAGGCTCCAGATCCGCATTGCCAGAGTAGCCCAGCTGGAAGGAGCCCCACCCCACTGTGCCAACAGGCAACAAGCAGTAGCGCCAATCAAGATTCGGAAAAGGAAAGAACCGACGCGGCTTTGATGTGCGGGGCGGGGGCATGCGTAGACCGGGGAAGCGAGCGCCGTGGCGAGCATCGCGGACGCAGGGCAGAGAGGGAGATGGATGGCGGCGGTTGCGCGGGGGCGGGCGGGGGCACGACCTCGCATCTCCAACCTCGGGGGCGGGGATCGGGCGGTGGGATCGGACGACTGGCGGCGGTGGGGGATCGAGCGGCTGGCGATCAAACGGTTGAAATTGCAGAACAATGGAATGGACGGATGAGGTTGCAGGATGGCAGAACGGCAGAACGGCAGGAGGCAGACTACTATTACACTCTTAATAGGTAGTATAGATAAGAAGAGAAATGTGCTATGGCAAAAGAGTCATTACACAGGCGATGTCAAGCACAACAGATACTCTCTAAGCATCCCTTAGCAACTAAAAAAAGACACACAACAAGCAACCTAGCTATGTTGATGAGGATAAGAGAGTAGCTAATTGCCTAGCCCCGGCTGCAATCTAGTCTACCGCGTCGCACTTAATCAGAGTTATGATCTGCTGACTGGTCGAAAACCTGCGATCAAAAGTCCTCGCATTCCTTTCCTGCCATATTATCCAATTAACAAGGATCAGCAATGATCTGAGCCCCTTTCTGCTACACCCCGATATCATAGTCAAGTTCTCCCACCAATGCATCAGCGTGTGAGATAGCTCCCAGTTAGACGGCTTCAAATCCTCAATGGCAACCCAAACAACAATCTCCTCCCAAATCTATTTAGTGAACCAACATTCCACAAATAGATGCAGACCTGATTCCAGGACACCTTGACAAAGAACACGAGTCGGGGAATGGGGCCAATTTCTGGTAGCTAAACGGTCAGCAGTCCAAATGCGATTTTGAATCGCTGGCCATCTGAAAAACTTGCACTTTGGGGGCGCCCAATTCTTCCAAATGATGAGGTCTAAGTTAGTGCGAACTGAGCCTAAAAACTGCGCCAAATATGCTGATTTCACTGAGTAGCGATGGTCTGCAGTGAATTTCCAGGTGATGATATCCTCAGCCCCTGGGTCAAGCTGGATCTTTTGAACCTCGGACCAAAGAATAAAGAACTCGTGAAGGTGGTGGGTCGTAATTACACTGCCTAGCAGTGCGAGATCTGCGATCCAAGCATTGTCCCTAACCGCCCCTGCCAGTGATTTGCCCTTATTTCTTGATATGGAGAATAGACTATGTGCCAAGTCTTTCGGCCTCCTTCCCCTGCCCAAGCGCTGTCCCAAAATGATATATTGGAGCCATCTCCAATCTTAATATCTGTTGATGCCGCAAAAAAGCAAACTATCAACATTAGTGCAAGGTGTTTCCAAATTTCCCCATGCATTATAAGGAGATGTGCAAATTTTCCATAACCACATTAAGCGCAAGGCACGCGCAAAAGCACCCAAATGCAGGACCCCCAAGCCCCCGAGGGCTTTTGGTCTCGCCACACGCTTCCAATTAACTTTGCATTTTCCTCCAATGAGCCCGCCTGAACCCGCCCAAAGGAACTGTCTTCTTTTGGTGTCAAGGAGATTTAGAATTTCCTTGGGCGCGTTAAGGGCGGATAACATGTAGATTGCTTGCGAGGTGATCACTGTTTTAACAATAGTCAAACGGCCCGCCACCGAGAAATTTCTCATATTCCAGCTACTCAGCTTGCCCAAAACCTTGTCTACCAAAAACTGAAGGTTCCGTTTCCTTAGCCTAGCCGAAGTGAGAGGCAGACCCAAGTATCGAATCGGGAAGGTTGCTCTTCCAGCAAGGAGACCGTCAAGAATGTTGTCAAGCGGTAGTCCCTGGCAACAAATGGGCATAATCGTGGACTTTCGAAATTTGGTCATCAGACCAGAAGCCTCTCCAAATAAGGTCAGCAAACTGATAATTGTCTCAATTTCCTCTTTTTTGGCTTAACAAACAAAATCCTGAGGATGGGCGAGTGGTTCCCCAGCTTGCTCAAAGCTCCAGACTCTGCAACAATCTTCAAGATTTTTTGCAACGGGTCGATCGCCAATACAAAAAGAAGGGGGAGAGAGGGTCGCCCTGCCCGAGGCATCTGCCATGGCGTATAGGAGGATTAGGCACCCCATTAACGATTACTCTTGAGGATAAAGTATAAAGGATTGTATCAATCCAGTCAATCCACCTCACAGGAAAACCTAAGCTGCCGAGTAAGGATATCAAGTAGTCCCATCGCACAGAGTCAAATGCCTTTGCAATGTCCAGCTTGATGAATAGAGTTGGTGAGTTGTTACGCTGGAAACGCCTGATCGTGCTTCTCACAGCAAGGAAGTTCTCATGGATGCTTCGTGATTTAATAAAGGCGCTTTGAAAAGGCGAGATAATCTCATTCATTCTCGGAGCCAACCGAAGAGCAAGTGCTTTGGTAATAATCTTAATAAAGGAATGAATTAGGCTTATCGGCCTGAAGTCCCCAATTTTTTTCGCCCCATCTTTTTTAGGAATTAGGATAATGCTGGCCGAATTTATTAGATGAAGGTTGCAACAACGAAGGTTGTAGAAAGCATTCACCGTTGCCATGAAATCGTATTTTATAGTGGCCCAACAAGATTTGAGGAAAGAGCCGGTGAAGCCGTCGGGTCCCGGTGCCTTATCGCCAGGCAGAAGATCGATACTTGCTTTAATTTCATCCTCTGAAAAAGGCGCGTCTAAACTGGAGAGGTTATGTCGCCTATTAGAAATAATCTCCCAGTCAAGGTCAGCATTCCTAGGCGGTGGTTGTTTCATCGCATTCTGGAAGAAGTTTTGGATCTCCTGGGCCTTGTCTTCATGAGAGAGGGCCCATCTATTGCCGACCTTTAGTCGTTGAATGAAATTTTTTCGCCTCCTGGAGCTAGCTTTTCGGTGAAAGAATTTGGTGTTGGCATCACCGAATCTAAGGCTTAACATACGGGAATTATGCTTTTTCGTGCCCTTTCAATAACAGCATAGCCAAGGATACGCATCTTCAGTCTGCTTTGGAGACTTGACTCGAAGTCCGACAACCGCCTATTTTCTTGTGCTAGGCCTAGCCTAAGGAGAACTTCCATGGCCATATGCATGAACAGCCTAGAGTCAGGAACAAGCCTGGAGCTCCATCCCCTGAGCGCCCGGGCTGTGCTCTAGAGTTTATAATACAACCTATGGAAAGGTTCATGATGTTGGGTCGGCTTCGACCAATCGTGCTCCACCACCTGCTTGAAACCCGGTAAAACTGTCCAAAAATTCTCAAATTTGAAGGAGCGCGGACGCCTCGGCCTAGCATTATTAGATAGAAGCAGCGGGTAGTGGTCAGAGACTGAAGATGAAAGAGAGTGTAGCCCATAGTTATCGAAAAACTCCTCCCACTCTGGATTGCAAAAGAACCTATCAAGCCTGACCAAAGTGGGGTGTCGCCTCTCATTGCTCCAAGTGAATTTCCTATTTTGCAGAGGAATATCCTTTAGGTCGCAATTATCGAGAGCTTGTCTGAACAACTACATAAGGCGATGATTTATTCTAGAATTATTTTTGTCACTAGCTTTGTATGTGCAATTGAAATCCCCGAGGATCAGGTATGGGGAAGACAAAGGAGGTCTCTGATCGTTCATCTCTCTAAGGTAGGCAGGCTTGCGACTTCTACAGGTTGGCCCATAGACGACTGTTAGGGAGAAGGAGGCTCGGCGATCCTTAAGTGTCACACTTGCAGATAAGTGGAACTCCCCAACAATTACATTAGACAGGTCTAAGACGTCACTATCCCAAAGCAAAAGGATGCCTCCCTGGGTTCCACTATTTCCTTCAGCAGGCTTGAATCTGAAAATGATGAGCTTTGGCCCTCCTAGAGCATCTGTTGTGAACCTATCGATTGTTGAAAATTTAGTCTCTTGCAAATAGACAAGGTGGCAGGTCATGGCAGAGATCAATTCACGCACCGCATCGCGGCGTGCCTGCTGATTTAGCCCCCTAACATTCTAAGAGAGGATGCTAAAATCTGACATAATTCATGGATGAACCCTAGACTGGTAGCAGCACACAATTAACAATTGTTAAATTAATAAGGGCCATCATTGCCTTGGAATAGTAGTCTGCAACAAGGCTGAAAACTAGCAGCAGCGCAACATATCCGGAGTTGTTCGCAATTGAAGTTGTAACTAAGATGCAGTACAACATCTCAACCAAAATAAAACCCACAACCAGCAGTTCAGCGCAGCAGATTGCAAAAGGGACTAAAACTGAGTTACAGTTACATCATCTAAAACCAAAATACACCCGCACAGGCTGGCAAGGAATTAGACAGCCACCAGACGTGCTGCGGCATTGCTCCTTGCTTCCGCTTGCAGATTGTCCATCTCATCCTGTATTTCTTCTATAGCTTCACCTGCAATCCCCATTGTTATAAATGAATACCACACAAAGAGGATCAATCACAGAGAAGACACAGATTTAACGTGGAAAACCCCTCTAAAGCGAAGGGGAAAAACCACGGGCGTCGGCCAGCAACTTCTCACTATTTTCGGGTGGTTACAGATCACAGGAGATTTACAATCGAGATAGTTATCTCCTGCGGCTTACAAAGATATTTATAGATGTGAAACCCTAAAACGATCCGTACCGCGGGGGACTCCGCCCCCTGCACCCCCCAGGCGTCCCTGGGCCGCCTTCTTTAGAATTTGGATCACAAACTCAACAAACTCCACCTTGAGACAAAATCCTTGTAGCATAATAATAGCAAACTCCACCTTAAACAAATGCATCATCATCTTGTCGGTGCCAACAGCCACTAAGGGCTAATTTATAATACCAACTAAGTTTGAGCATAGCTCAAACTTAGCAACAGAAACATGCTTCGTCATCATATCAGCTGGATTATTATTAGTACTGATCTTGCATACCTTCACCAACCCTTTTTCAATGATATCACGAACGAAGTGATAACGAATATCAATATGTTTGGATTTCTCAGTAATCATCTGATCTTTGGTGAGATGAATAGCACTCTGGCTATCATAATAGATGGTAATACAAGACTTAATTCCACATAGCTCTGAATATATACCTTTCAACCATAAGGCTTCCTTAGTAACTTCTGCAATTGCCATATATTCAGCTTCCGTGGTAGACAAAGCAACAGTATCCTGTAAACGAGCTTTCCAACTCACAGCACAATCTCCAACAGTAAAGACATAACCTGAAAGAGATCTCCTCCTGTCTAAATCACCACCATAATATGAATCAACATAGCCAACCAGACCATCTCCAGATTTACCAAAACATAAACAAGCACTAGAAGAACCACGTAGATATCTGAAAATCCACTGAACAGCTTTCCAATGCTCTTTACCAGGATTAGACATGTATCTAGCAACAACGCTCATAGCATGAGACAAATCAGGACGAGAACAAACCATAGCATACATGAGTGACCCAACGGCACTAGAGTATGGAACTTTTGACATATATTCTAGCTCAGCATCAGTTGCAGCACACTATTTAGCAGACAGTTTAAAATGAGGAGCCAACGGAGTACTCACAGGTTTAGTATTTTGCATGTTGAAACGACAAAGGACCTTCTCAATATAATTCTTCTGGCTCAAGTACAGCAGTCCAGACTTCCTATCCCTGACTATTTCTATGCCAAGGATTTTCTTTGCAGCACCCAGATCCTGACACATAGTCTTCTTTTCCAGGAATAATGAACCCCTCTGGCTGGTCCATATAAATGTCCTCCTTCAAATCACCATGTAAGAAAGCAGTTTTCACATCTAACTGTTCAAGCTCATAGTCATGTACAGAAACAAGACTAAGAAAGGTACGAATTGAACTATGCTTGACAACAGGAGAATAGACATCAGAGTAATCAATTCCTGGAATCTGACTAAAACCTTTTGCAACTAGCCTTGCTTTAAAGCGCGGAGGCTCATTTGGAGTCATACCTTCTTTTCTTTTGAAAATTCATTTGCACTTAATTGCCTTTTTACCAGAAGGCAGCCGAGCTAGTTCCCAAGTGCCATTCTTATCAAGAGACTCCATTTCTTCATGCATAGCACCCATCCACTTTTCACTATCAGTAGACAATATAGCTTCTGAATAATTCAATGGTTCCTGAACATTATCAACTTCTTCAGCAACAGCCAAAGCAAAAGCAACATTGCACTCTTGAATCAGTCTTTGGGGTCGAACTATCTGCCTCCTAGCTCGGCCTTCAGCAAGAGACTAGGGATGAGACTCCACAGCAGGTGATGAATTTTCAGAAACAGAATTTTCAGCAGGTTCAGCAGATGGTGGAGCATGATCATCAACATCCCCCCCCCCCCGTGCTCCACCTGCACACTGATAGACTCAGAATTCTGGTTAGTAGCACTGGTAGATACAACCGAAGGGAACATAGCAGATTCATTGAACACAACGTTTCTACTAAAAAATGCCTTCTGTGTATCAGGATTCCACAACTTATATGCTTTAACACCAGATCCATAACCCAAGAAAACACACTTAATTGCTCTAGGCTCAAGTTTACCATTATCAACATGTGCATATGCAGTACTGAGAGCACCTAGAGGGGGGTGAATAGGTGATCCTGTAAAACTTGAACTTAATGCCACAAAAACTTGGTTAAGCGTTAGCACAGTATTGCCAAGTGGCTAGAGAAGAGTCTTAGCGAAACACAATAACCACAAGAGAATCAACACAGGTAGACACAGTGGTTTATCCCGTGGTTCGGCCAAGTACAACACTTGCCTACTTCCACGTTGTGGCGTCCCAACGGACGAAGGTTGCAATCAACCCCTCTCAAGCGGTCCAAAGACCCACTTGAATACCACGATGTTTGCTTTTCTTTTCTATGTCCCGTTCGCGAGGAATCTCCACAACTCGGAGTCTCTCGCCCTTACAAAGATGTTCACAAAGAAGCACAGAGTAAGGGAGGAATTAGCAACTCACACAAGACACAAAGATCACAGCAAATACGCACACACAAGACCCAGACTTAAGCTCAAAAGACTAGCACACTAGAACGGAGCTCAAATCACTAGAATGTCGAACAAGTGCGCAAGAATGGAGTGTGAGTGATCAAGAGTGCTCAAGGCATGCTTGGTGTACTCCTCCATGCGCCTAGGGGTCCCTTTTATAGCCTCAAGGCAGCTAGGAGCCGTTGAGAGCAATCAGGGAAGGCAATTCTTGCCTTCTGTCGCCTAGCGCACCGGACAGTCCGGTGCACCACCGGACACTGTCCGGTGCGGATTTCTTTCCTTCTTTGGCGAAGCCGACCGTTGGCAGCCTTGGAGCCAATGGCGCACCGGACACTGTCCGGTGCACACCGGACAGTCCGGTGCCCCCTCCCGACCGTTGGCTCGGCCACGTGTCTCGCGCAGATCGCGTAGCCGACTGTTGGCTCACCGGACAGTCCGGTGCACACCGAACAGTCCGGTGAATTATAGTCGTACGCCGTTAATTCCTTCCCGAGAGCGGCAAGTTCGCCTGAGCCAGCCTGGCACACCGGACACTGTCCGGTGCACCACCGGACAGTCCGGTGCACCCAGACCGAGCTGACTTTGGCTGAACAGAGCCATCTCATTTCCAATTCAATCTTTCCTGTTTCCAGCACTTAGACACAATACATTAGTCCATAAAACAATGTACTAAGTCTGGAAACATACCTTTTGACATGATTTGCACTTTGTCCACCACATTGCATAGATCAACACAAAAGCACTTGCGTTGGCACTCAATCACCAAAATACTTAGAAATGGCCCAAGGGCACATTTCCCTTTCAATCTCCCCCTTTTTGGTGATTTATGCCAACACAACATAAAGCAACTAGAACAAGTGCAATATCAATGCAAATGAAAACTCAATATAGTTTTGATTCATATTTGGCATATATGGATCACTCTTTGCCACCACTTGGTTTGTTTTTTGCAAATCAAACTCAATTTCCTATCTCTAAGTCAAATTCCCTTTTAGAGACATAACGAAGGTATTCCAAAAGAAATTGATCAAGGATTTCAAAAAAACTCCCCCCTTTTTTATAATCAACACTTCTCCCCACAAGAGGCCAACTTTTGACAAAAGGGACAATAAAAGAGTTTTGACAAACCAAAAGCTCTATTCTACTATTTTCAAAATTTCTCAAGTGGTAGCTGATCCATTTACTGCTTTGGCCTTTATTTTCTCCCCCTTTGGCATCAAGCACCAAAACGGGATCAATCTTGGCCCCTTAACCCCATAACCCCATTGCCTCACCAAAAATCTTCAACTAAAAAAGGCAATAAGAGTACAAAGATGAACTCGGAAAAATTTACTCTTTAATCGGAGTGCAGTGGAAGTCTTGCATTGTCCAAGTCCACCTTTTCCCTTTCAACCCACCTTTGAGACTAAATCAAGCAAACTCAAGCACACAGTTAGTCTCAAAGGGTCAAGTTGTAGTACATCTCCCCCTAAATATGTGCATCACTTTGCAACGGACTTGTGAGGTCCGGGGAGTGCTTGTACAACTTGAGCACCATAAATAAGCAACAAAATGCATAAGAAACATGATCAAAGGCATAAACACATGTATGCTATAAATCAATCCAAGTTCCGTGAATCTAAGACATTTAGCTCACTACGCAACTTGCAAAAGGTATGCTCATCTAAAGGCTTGGTAAAGATATCGGCTAGCTGGTTCTCGGAGCTAACATGAAACACTTCGATATCTCCCTTTTGTTGGTGGTCTCTCAAAAAGTGATGCCGGATGTCTATGTGCTTTGTGCGGCTGTGTTCAACAGGATTATCCGCCATGCGGATAGCACTCTCATTATCACATAGGAGTGAGACTTTGCTCAGATTGTAGCCAAAGTCCCTGAGGGTTTGCCTCATCCAAAGTAGTTGTGCACAACACTGTCCTGCGGCAACGTACTCGGCCTCAGCGGTGGATAGGGCAACGGAAGTTTGTTTCTTAGAACTCCATGACACCAGGGACCTTCCTAAGAATTGGCACGTCCCCGATGTACTCTTCCTATCAACCTTACATCCAGCATAGTCGGAGTCTGAATATCCAATCAAGTCAAAGGTAGACCCCTTTGGATACCAGATCCCGAAATAAGGCGTAGCGACTAAATATCTAAGAATTCGCTTCACAGCCACTAAGTGACACTTCTTAGGATCGGATTGAAATCTAGCACACATGCATACGCTAAGCATAATATCCGGTCTACTAGCACATAAATAAAGTAAAGACCCTATCATAGACCAATATGCTTTTTGATCAACGAACTTACCTCCTTTGTTGAGGTCGGTGTGTCCGTCGGTTCCCATCGGAGTCTTCGCGGGCTTGGCGTCCTTCATCCCAAACCTCTTGATCAAATCTTGTGTGTACTTTGTTTGGGAGATGAAGGTTCCATCCTTGAGTTGCCTCACTTGGAACCCAAGGAAGTAGCTTAACTCGCCCATCATCGACATCTCGAATTTCTGAGTCATCACCCTGCTAAACTCTTCACAAGACTTTTGGTTAGTAGAACCAAATATTATGTCATCAACATAAATTTGGCACACAAAAAGATCACCATCACAAGTCTTAGTAAAAAGAGTTGGATCGGCTTTCCCGACCTTGAAAGCATTAGCAATTAAAAAGTCTCTAAGGCATTCATACCATGCTCTTGGGGCTTGCTTAAGTCCATAGAGCGCCTTAGAGAGCTTACACACGTGGTCGGGGTACCGTTCATCCTCGAAGCCAGGGGGTTGCTCCACGTACACCTCCTCCTTGATTGGCCCGTTGAGGAAAGCGCTCTTCACATCCATTTGGAACAACCTGAAGGAATGGTGAGCAACATATGCTAGCAAGATACGAATGGACTCTAGCCTAGCCACAGGAGCAAAAGTCTCCTCAAAGTCCAAACCTGCGACTTGGGCATAACCTTTTGCCACAAGTCGTGCCTTGTTCCTTGTCACCACCCCGTGCTCGTCTTGTTTGTTGCGGAACACCCACTTGGTTCCCACAACATTTTGCTTAGGACGAGGCACCAGTGTCCAAACTTCATTTCTTTTGAAGTTGTTGAGCTCCTCCTGCATGGCCAACACCCAGTCCGGATCTAGCAAGGCCTCTTCTACCCTGAAAGGCTCAATAGAAGAGACAAAGGAGTAATGCTCACAAAAATTAACTAATCGAGATCGAGTAGTTACTCCCTTGCTAATATCACCCAAAATTTGGTCGACGGGATGATCCCTTTGAATCATTGCTCGAACTTGGGTTGGAGGTGCCGGTTGTGCTTCTTCCTCCATCACATGATCATCTTGTGCTCCCCCTTAATCACACGCCTCCTGTTCATCATCTTGAGTTGGGGGTTGCACCATTGTTGAGGAAGAAGGTTGATCTTGTTCATCTTGTTCTTGTGGCCGCACATCTCCAATTGTCATGGTGCGTATTGCGGTCGTTGGAACTTTTTCTTCATCTACATCATCAAAATCAACAACTTGCTCTCTTGGAGAGCCATTAGTCTCATCAAATACAACGTCGCTAGAGACTTCAACCAAACCCGATGATTTGTTGAAGACTCTATACGCCTTTGTATTTGAGTCATAACCTAACAAAAACCCTTCTACGGCTTTGGGAGCAAATTTGGAATTCCTACCCTTCTTCACTAGAATGTAGCATTTACTCCCAAAAACTCGAAAATACGAAACATTGGGTTTGTTAAGGATTAGTAGCTCATACGACGTCTTCTTGAGGAGGCGATGAAGGTAGACCCTGTTGATGGCGTGGCAAGTCGTGTTCACGGCTTCCGACCAAAAGCGCTCGGGGGTCTTGAACTCTCCAAGCATCGTCCTCGCCATGTCTATAAGCGTCCTGTTCTTCCTCTCTACCACACCATTTTGCTGTGGTGTGTAGGGAGCGGAGAACTCGTGCTTGATCCCTTCCTCCTCAAGGTACTCCTCCACTTGAAGGTTCTTGAACTCGTACCCATTGTCGCTCCTTATCTTTTTCACTTTGAGTTCAAACTCGTTTTGAGCTCTCCTTAGGAAGCGCTTAAGGGTCCCTTGAGTTTCAGATTTATCCTGCAAAAAGAATACCCAAGTGAAGCGGGAAAAGTCATCAACTATAACAAGACCATACTTACTTCCTCCTATACTTAGATAGGCGACGGGTCCGAAGAGGTCCATGTGAAGCATCTCCAAAGGTCTTGATGTGGTCATCACATTTTTGGTGTGATGAGAGCTTCCCACCTGTTTGCCTGCTTGACAAGCTGCACAAGGTCTATCTTTTTCGAATTTCACATTAGTTAAACCTATCACGTGTTCTCCCTTTATAAGCTTGTGAAGGTTCTTCATCCCCACATGTGCTAAGCGGCGATGCCACAGCCAGCTCATGCTAGTCTTAGCAATTAAGCATGCATCTAGACCGGCCTCCTCTTTTGCAAAATCAACTAAGTAAAGTTTACCGTCTAATACACCCTTAAAAGCTAATGAACCATCGCTTCTTCTAAAGACAGACACATCTACATTTGTGAATAGACAATTATATCCCATATTGCATAATTGACTAACAGATAACAAATTATATCCAAGAGACTCAACTAAAAACACATTAGATATAGAGTGCTCTGATGAAATATCAATTTTACCTAACCCTTTTACCTTGCCTTGATTCCCATCACCGAATATTATTGAATCTTGAGAATCCTTGTTTTTGACGTAGGAGGTGAACATCTTCTTCTCCCCTGTCATATGGTTTGTGCATCCGTTGTCGATAATCCAGCTTGATCCCCCGGATGCATAAACCTGCAAGGCAAATTTAGGCTTGGGTCTTAGGTACCCAACTCTTGTTGGGTCCTACAAGGTTAGTCACAATTGTCTTAGGGACCCAAATGCAAGTTTTGTCTCCCTTGCATTTTGCCCCTAATTTTCTAGCAACTATCTTCCTATCCTTTCTACAAATGGCAAAGGAAGCATTTAAAGCATGATATATGGTAGAAGGTTCATTAATTTTCCTAGGAACACTATTTCTCCTAGGCACATTTCTACCATGCATACAGGAAGAACTAGAAGCAAACATGGCATATGAATCATAAACATGTGAATCAAAAGCATCATAACTTCTATTTGCATTTCTAGCATGTCTCCTATCATGATACATAAAAGCATGGTTCTTTTTAGCACTACTAGCCATAGGGGTCTTCCCTTTCTCCTTGGCGGGGATGGGAGCCTTATGGCTTGTTAAGTTCTTGGCTTCCCTCTTGAAACCAAGTCCATCCTTAATTGAGGGGTGTCTACCAATCGTGTAGGCATCCCTTGCAAATTTTAACTTATCAAATTCACTTTTGCTAGTCTTAAGTTGGGCATTAAGACTAGCCACTTCATCATTCAATTTAGAAATTGAAACTAGGTGTTCACTACAAGCATCAACATTAAAATCTTTACACCTAGTGCAAACCATAACATGTTCTACACAAGATGTTGATGTATTAGCTATTTCTAACTTAGCATTCAAGTCATCGTTTATGCTTTTCAAACTAGAAATAGAGTCATGGCATGTAGACAATTCACAAGAAAGCATTTCATTCCTCTTTATTTCTAAAGCAAGGGATTTTTGAGCTTCTACAAACTTATCATGTTCATCATATAAGAGATCCTCTTGCTTTTCTAGCAATCTATTCTTATCATTCAAAGCATCAATCAATTCATTTATTTTATCCACCTTGGTTCTATCTAGACCCTTGAATAAACATGAATAATCTATTTCATCATCATCACTAGACTCATCCTCACTTGAAGAAGCATAAGTACTAGTGTTACGAGCGCTTACCTTCTTTTCCCTTGCCATGAGGCAAGTGTGATGCTCGTTGGGGAAGAGGGATGACTTGTTGAAGGCAGTGGCGGCGAGTCCTTCGTTGTCGGAGTCGGACGACGAACAATCCGAGTCCCACTCCTTGCCAAGATGTGCCTCGCCTTTTGCCTTCTTATAGTTCTTCTTCTTCTCCCTCTTGTTCCCTTGTTCCTGGTCACTATCATTGTCGGGGCAATTAGCAATAAAGTGACCAACCTTACCACATTTGAAGCATGAGCGCTTCCCCTTTGTCTTGGTCTTGCTTGGCTGCCCCTTGCGACCCTTTAGCGCCGTCTTGAATCGCTTGATGATGAGGGCCATTTCTTCATCATTGAGCCCGGCCGCCTCAACTTGCGCCACCTTGCTAGGTAGCGCCTCCTTCCTCCTTGTTGCCTTGAGAGCAATGGGTTGAGGCTCATGGATTGGACCGTTCAACGCGTCGTCGACATATCTCGCCTCCTTGATCATCATTCGCCCGCTTACAAATTTTCCAAGAACTTCTTCGGGCGACATCTTGGTGTACCTAGGATTTTCACGGATATTGTTCACCAAATGTGGATCAAGTACAGTAAAGGACCTTAGCATTAGACGAACGACGTCGTGGTCCGTCCATCGTGTGCTTCCGTAGCTCCTTATCTTGTTGATGAGGGTCTTGAGCCGGTTGTATGTTTGGGTTGGCTCCTCTCCCCTGATCATTGCGAATCTTCCAAGCTCGCCCTCCACCAACTCCATTTTGGTGAGTAAGGTGACGTCGTTCCCCTCATGTGAGATCCTGAGGGTGTCCCAGATCTGCTTGGCATTGTCCAAGCCGCTCACCTTATGATACTCGTCCCTGCACAAAGAGGCTAACAACACAGTAGTAGCTTATGCATTTCTATGAATCTGTTCATTGATAAACATAGGACTATCCGAGCTATCAAATTTCATTCCACTTTCCAAAATCTCCCATATGCTCGGATGGAGAGAGAACAGGTGACTACGCATTTTGTGGCTCCAAAATCCGTAGTCCTCTCCATCAAAGTGAGGAGGTTTGCCAAGTGGAATGGAGAGCAAATGAGTATTTGTACTTTGCGGAATACGAGAGTAGTCAAAAGAAAAGTTCGAATTAACCGATTTTCTTCTCTCGTAGCCGTTGTCGTCGTTGTCCTTTTGGGAAGAAGTGGACTCGTCGCTGTCATCGTAGTAGATGATCTCCTTGATACGCCTTGTCTTCTTCTTCTTCCCATCCTTTCGTTTGTGGCCCGAGCCCGAGTCGGTAGGCTTGTCATCCTTCGGCTCGTGATGAAGGACTCCTTCTCCTTATCATTGATCACGATTCCCTTCCCCTTAGGATCCATCTCTTCGGGCGGTTAGTCCCTTTCTTGAAGAGAATGGCTCCGATACCAATTGAGAGCACCTAGAGGGGGGGTGAATAGGTGATCCTGTAAAACTTGAACTTAATGCCACAAAAACTTGGATAAGCGTTAGCACAGTATTGTCAAGTGGCTAGAGAAGAGTCTTAGCGAAACACAATAACCACAAGAGAATCAACACAGGTAGACACAGTGGTTTATCCCGTGGTTCGGCCAAGTACAACACTTGCCTACTTCCACATTTTGGCATCCCAACGGACGAAGGTTGCAATCAACCCCTCTCAAGCGGTCCAAAGACCCACTTGAATACCACGGTGTTTGCTTTTCTTTTCTATGTCCCGTTCGCGAGGAATCTCCACAACTTGGAGTCTCTCGCCCTTACAAAGATGTTCACAAAGAAGCACGGAGTAAGGGAGGAATTAGCAACTCACACAAGACACAAAGATCACAGCAAATACGCACACACAAGACCCAGACTTAAGCTCAAAAGACTAGCACACTAGAACGGAGCTCAAATCACTAGAATGTCGAACAAGTGCACAAGAATGGAGTGTGAGTGATCAAGAGTGCTCAAGGAATGCTTGGTGTACTCCTCCATGCGCCTAGGGGTCCCTTTTATAGCCTCAAGGCAGCTAGGAGCCGTTGAGAGCAATCAGGGAAGGCAATTCTTGCCTTCTGTCGCCTGGCGCACCGGACAGTCCGGTGCACCACCGGACACTGTCAGGTGTGGATTTCTTTCCTTCTTTGGCGAAGCCGACCGTTGGCAGCCTTGGAGCCGATGGCGCACCGGACACTGTCCGGTGCACACCGGACACTGTCCGGTGCACACCGGACACTGTCCGGTGCACACCGGACACTGTCCGCTGTCCGGTGCACACCGGACAGTCCGGTGCCCCCTCCCGACCGTTGGCTCGGCCACGTGTCTCGCGCAGATCGCGTAGCCGACCGTTGGCTCGGCCGACCGTTGGCTCACCGGACGGTCCGGTGCACACCGGACAGTCCGGTGAATTATAGCCGTACGCCGTTAATTCCTTCCCGAGAGCGGCAAGTTTGCCTGAGCCAGCCTGGCACACCGGACACTGTCCGGTGCACCACCGGACAGTCCGGTGCACCCAGACCGAGCTGACTTTGGCTGAACAGAGCCATCTCATTTCCAATTCAATCTTTCCTGTTTCCAGCACTTAGACACAATACATTAGTCCATAAAACAATGTACTAAGTCTAGAAACATACCTTTTGACATGATTTGCACTTTGTCCACCACATTGCATAGATCAACACAAAAGCACTTGCGTTGGCACTCAATCACCAAAATACTTAGAAATGGCCCAAGGGCACATTTCCCTTTCAAGTACAACCAAACACTCTCAACTGAGAATAATCATAGGGGGAACCAGACCAAACCTCAATTGGAGTTTTCTTATCGATAGCAGTGGATGGTGAACAATTGATCAAATGACAAGCAGTGGAAGCGGCCTCAGCCCAAAACTTTCGGCTCAAACCTGAGTTGGACAACATACACCGAGCCTTGGAGATTATTGTTCTGTTCATACGCTCTACCACACCGTTCTGCTGAGGCGTATATGGTATAGTGTGGTGCCTCACAATGCCCTCCTTCCTGCAGAAAGAGTTAAAATCACTAGAACAAAACTCCATACCATTGTCATTTCTCAGAACTTTCAGCTTCCTCTCAGTCTGCTTCTCAACCATAGTCTTCCAAACCTTGAGAGACTCAAAGGCATCTGATTTTTGCTTAAGAAAATAAGGCCAAACTCTGCGTGAATTATCATCAATGATAGTCAACATGTAACGAGCACCACCATGAGAAGGTATACGTGACGGCCCCCACAAATTAGCATGAACATAATCAAGAATATTTTCGGTATTATGAACAGCAGAACTGAATTTTACCCTTTTATGCTTACCGAAAACACAGTGCTCACAGAAATCAAGAGTATCAGCATGGCAACCATCAAGAAGGCCTCTCTTGCTCAATTCTGCCAAACCAGGTGCACTCATATGGCCAAGGCGCATATGCCAAATTTTAGTAGTCTCAGAATCAGATGCAACAACAGCATTAGCAGAGCCAGAACTACCTCGAAGCACATATAAGTTTTCAGCTTTCAAATCACCTTTAATAACCACAAGAGAGCCTCCTGTTACCTTTATGACACCGTCACCGGCGGTATACTTGTAGCCCTTTGTGTCCAGAGTACTCGGAGAGATGAGGTTCCTGGACATGGATGGAACATGCCGCACTTCAGTCAATGTGCGTACAATCCCATCGAACATCTTGATCTGCACGGTGCCCATGCCAACAACAGTGCAAGGGGAATTATCACCCATCCGAAGAGTACCTCCGTTCTGCACAGCTTCATAGGTACCAAACAGAGATTTTTTAGTGCAAACATGATACGAGCAAGCAGAATCGAGGATCCATTGGGCATCATCAGTAGCATATCCAGCAAAGGCAATAAGAACATCACCATTATCAGAATTATTTTCGGATGCAACAGAGACAGTACCTCCAGTCTTACCCTTCTCCTTGTTCCTCTTCTCCTTGTTCTGCAGTTTGTAACAGTTCTCAATTACATGGTTCGTCTTCTTGCAGTATTTGCAAAATAATTCATTGGATGGCCCCCTTGACTTGGAGCGACCCCTCTGGTTCTTTTCCTTTCCTTTGCCACCTGAGTTGGACTTTTTTCTGATCAGTGCGGCCATGGACATACAAAGCTTCTCCACTCGAGCCAGCAGCATCTTCTGAGTTAACCATCTGTCTCATCTTTTCTTTCGCAGTCAAAGCTTCATACACTTCAGCCACAGTTAGAGTATCACGACTGTATAGGATGGTATCTCGAAAATTGCTAAACGATGCAGGGAGGGAACACAGGAGAAGAAGAGCTAGGTCTTCATCATCAAACTTTACCTCCATAGACGTCAGATCGGCCACGATCTCCTGAAACACCGATATGTGCGTCAGAACGGAGCCTCCTTCATGCAACTTGTGGAAGAACAACTTTATTTTGACATGCATCTTGCTGGTCAGATCCTTTGACATACAGATCGACTCCAGCTTCAACCAGAGAGCAGCGGCGGTTTTCTCCGCTAGCTAGAACCTCCTGCAGGATATTGTTAAACAGATGAAGGTGAATATGTGCGAGCGCCTTACGATCCTTGCGCCTCTCCTCATCAGTCCACGTCCTGGCATCCTTGTTGCCAAATCCATCTAGGGCATCATCTAGGTCGCGATCAGATTGCGAGAGAATCGCCCGCATCTTCACCTGCCACAGCGAGAAACGCGTGTCGAGATCCAGCAGCGGAAGATCGTACTTCATTGTCGTCGACATCCGTGCGCCGGCAGGAAACCCTAGCACACCTATCACCAAACAACCAAACCTCTGATACCACTTGTTATAAATGAATACCACACAAAGAGGATCAATCACAGAGAAGACACGGATTTAACGTGGAAAACCCCTCTAAAGCGAAGGGGAAAAAACCACGGGCGCCGGCCAGCAACTTCTCACTATTTTCGGGTGGTTACAGATCGCAGGAGATTTATAATTGAGATAGTTATCTCCTGCGGCTTACAAAGATATTTATAGAGGTGAAACCCTAAAACGATCCGTACCGCGAGGGACTCCGCCCCCCGCACCCCCCAGGCGTCCCTGGGCCGCGGGCCAGAGCGCAGCGAGGCCAACTTGGCCGCCTTCTTCAGAATTTGGATCACAAACTCAACAAACTCCACCTTGAGACAAAATCCTTGTAGCATCATAATAGCAAACTCCACCTTAAACAAATGCATCATCATCTTGTCGGCGCCAACAGCCACTAAGGGCTAATTTATAATACCAACTAAGTTTGAGCATAGCTCAAACTTAGTAACAAAAACATGCTTCGTCATCATATCAGCTGGATTATTATCAGTACTGATCTTGCATACCTTCACCAACCCTTTTTCAATGATATCACGAACGAAGTGATAACGAATATCGACATGTTTGGATTTCTCAGTAATCATCTGATCTTTGGTGAGATGAATAGCACTCTGGCTATCACAATAGATGGTAATGCAAGACTTAATTCCACATAGCTCTGAATATATACCTTTTAACCATAAGGCTTCCTTAGTAACTTCTGCAATTGCCATATATTCAGCTTCTGTGGTAGACAAAGCAACAGTATCCTATAAACGAGCTTTCCAACTCACAGCACAATCTCCAACAGTAAAGGCATAACCTGAAAGAGATCTCCTCCTGTCTAAATCACCACCATAATCTGAATCAACATAGCCAACCAGACCATCTCCAGATTTACCAAAACATAAACAAGCACTAGAAGAACCGCCCACATCTTCACCTGCCACAGCGAGAAACGCGTGTCGAGATCCAGCAGCGGAAGATCGTACTTCATTGTCGTCGACATCCGTGCGCTGGCAGGAAACCCTAGCACACCGATCACCAAACAACCAAACCTCTGATACCACTTGTTATAAATGAATACCACATAAAGAGGATCAATCACAGAGAAGACATGGATTTAACGTGGAAAACCCCTCTAAAGCGAAGGGGAAAAAACCACGGGCGCCGGCCAGCAACTTCTCACTATTTTCGGGTGGTTACAGATCGCAAGAGATTTACAATTGAGATAGTTATCTCCTGCGCCTTACAAAGATATTTATAGAGGTGAAACCCTAAAATGATCCGTACCGCGAGGGACTCCGCCCCCCGCACCCCCCCAGGCGTCCCTGGGCCGCGGGCCAGAGCGCAGCGAGGCCAACTTGGCCGCCTTCTTCAGAATTTGGATCACAAACTCGGGCCGGAGCGCAGCGAGGCCAACTGGCCGCCTTCTTCAGAATTTGGATCACAAACTCAACACCCATCAGTGCCTTGTCAATGTGTTCGGTGTCCGGCATATAGAAGGGCCCAAATCTTGATCATCGTCTCTGAAGAAATTCACCTTGACTGGGAGTGTCTGAACTTCTGACAGACCAATCACTGAAATTGCTTCCTC
Source organism: Zea mays (assembly GCF_902167145.1). Taxonomy (NCBI): domain Eukaryota; kingdom Viridiplantae; phylum Streptophyta; class Magnoliopsida; order Poales; family Poaceae; genus Zea; species Zea mays. The sequence continues at coordinate 205,097,214 of NC_050097.1, read as the reverse complement.
TACCCAGTACGAAGTTTGAATTTGCTGGAAATGATACACGAAACACAAATATTCAGCACATCAGTAAATTGATAACAACCATGAAGAAAAACTGAAGCTGATAAGTAATTAAATGAAAGGTGCAACCAGAACTTAAATATAATTAACTATCCCACAGTAAATCCAGAAAAGTGAAGGGACACATTCCTTTGCCATAAAGCTTGAAAGCAAAACAGGATACAAAGGTGCAGATTCTAGCATCAAGACAATTGGAGAAGGAATAGATGCACATCAGTTCAGGAATGTTTTGCCAATGCTCATATTGGCTTTGATAATTAAAAGTGTCAATTTAGTAGGGTGACCAACTGAAAGCATAAACAAGCATGACAAAGATTCTATTCACCTGGATTGAAGCAGCTAAACTGCACTTTGGAGACAATAGCAAGGTCATTTAATATATGTCTGATAATGAAATGAAGGGTTTGGATATACTAACAAACACTGGCTATTTACTGTTATGATATCTGGAGAAAACAACTATCTACCAGTAATGTCTATGACAATATGAGTTGTTGGATGATGTTTGGTTAGAGTGTAACCTCCCCAACTCCATAACTGTCCATCTGAAGTAAGAACCATTGTGAAGAAGCCACCACAAGCTACAACAACAACTAGAACAGGCAACACATTCACCTTGGAAGGAACACTGAGGGAGTCAGCTTCACATGGACCACCTCCACTCACAAGCCCCAGTCTACCATCACCTTCATCATGACCCCAAGTGTAAGGTTCATCTGTTAGCAAACCACAACTATCAGGTTTGCAGTAAAGAACATAATGGAATGACTAGTGATATTACCACCATCTAATTGCAAAGGACATGTTGAACTCCAAAAGTGGCAGACGGTTCGGCCCTTGGACCCGGACAATCTGCACCCTCACGATCAGATTGACTCGGGCGATTATCCTTATCTCGTGTGTGGTTATCCATCTAATCACGTGGGATCTGTTGTCAATCGCCTAGGAACGGGTCCAGACCTCCCCTATATATATATGAAGGGGTACGACCGATTGAGAACCCCGAACACATTCTAATCAAACAAATTTACTTTTCTTTACCATTCCTGCTCTAGGGGTAGATGTAGCATAGTCCTAATTGTAGCTTTCCAGATATCCACATCCACCCCTATTCGACTCTACGTCGTCTAGATCCGTCTTGGATGGTCTACCGGCCCCAAGACGACCTCAGGATCTTACCTCTCCCGGGGGGAAAGATCTGGTTGTCAATCCAAGAGATCTCTTTCTTGACTTGATCTCTTAATTCCTAGGCGACTCTATGTCGTTTGAGGACGCCCCGGTGACCTGTCGACCCGGATCATCCTAAGATCTCTCCCCCAAGGGTGAGATCTAGGTCGCCACGAGGAAGAAGACCCTGCACTATCGCGGACCGTCCGGCCCAGAGCGCGGACCGTCCGGAGCGACGTAGGGAAGGCGCCGCTCCTGCGGTCGGGTCGTAGACCGTCCGCGCCGCCGCAGAGGGCACAGCCAGATGGTACACCCCTAGTGATTGGCGCCCAGATCCAGCGACAACAAGATTAGGTGCTCAAGGTGGCGGAGAAGTGGTACCTCTCGCACTTCAGGGTAGATCGCCACCAGAAGATCGTCCGGGAGAGGGAAATAAACGTCGATTACATATAAACCGTGCTGCAGCGGCTCCCCACGGTACGTGATGCCAAGTCAGCCTATGATATTCAATCTATCAAAATTTCTTTTGATAATCGAATTAAAAATATCACAGAGGATATAGAGAAGATGATGCATGCATTAGAAAAAAAACTCACATGCTTAATTTTTTATCACATGAATTGGGCACCGAAACAATTACGCCAAACACATCGGCAACAAATGGGTTTCCCCAGCCATATTTTGGTATGTCGGTGGACTCATATCCAGGACAACCATCACCGCCATCTTCACTAAACGGTAGGTCGACTCTGAGCACACCCGAACTGTCTGCACACGATCTAGGACCATCTAACCCTCTGTCAGACACTCTACGCCGGACAGTCTAGAGTCACACATAGCCCATCACAAGGGTCACAGGCATTGCCCGACGTGACCGAACAGTCCGAAAACATTACCGGAACGTCCGGTCCGCTCGCGGACTGTCCGATTGCACAGGTTGGACCGTCCGAAGCACCGGAAGCCACCTATGATCGGTCTAGTACAGAAGGCCGACACAAAGATAGCCGGCCACCTAAACCCCATGAGTTGAAAAGGTTACATGTTGTTGAGCTTGTTTGGCCTGCTAAAGCCAAATCTTCTGCTCGCTCTCACCCGCACTAAGCGCAAAAGGGGAAAGTTAAGTTCACATTTAATGTTGCTAAGTATGGTAAAATATTTGATGAGTTATTTAAGCACAATAACATTAAATTGTCACATACAATTCCTTCAGTTGAAGAATTAAAAGGGTGTGTGTATTGTAAATGGCATGACTCCTTTCTTCATAACACCAATGATTGTGTTGCCTTCCGTCGACAAATACAATCAGCTATAAATGAAGGCCGGTTGAGATTTCACGAGGTGAAGATTGACAGGCCATTGGTCCCTATCACCACATTAGTGCCGATGAGCAAAAAAATCTTGGTTTGGCCATGTGCGGCCGATAAAGGCAAATGTAAAAATATCATCATTGGTGATCCTCGCACGACAAATATGTCATGCAAAGTGGTTACTCGGAAGGCTCCGAACAAAAGAAAGACCGGAGACGTCGAGGGGCAAGCATGATCAGACACCCGATCATGGTCACATGTCATGCGTACGCTAGACGGTCCGGAGACTAAAGCCGGACAGTCCGTGACAGGTGCAGACAGTTCGGCTATGAGGCTGGACGGTTCGCAGACGACCAGAAGAAGCATCGACCTCAGACTGTCAGACCACAACGTCTTAAAATAGGCACTAGGAAGCAAAACACTTCCAAGACGTTTGGCCGGCTACATAGAGTCGGCCGTACTTTGATCAACTGCTTGCTAAATATATGAAAACAAGGCCGTTCCACACAACCGGCCAATAAAACAAACAAAGTCGAAAAGACGATTTGTGCGAAAGCAAAGGCCGACTAAACCGACCCAAAAAGTGGTGCAACCAAGATCGCCTGGTCATCCTCCTCCAGGGATGTCATGATGCTTTCCAATTTGGTCATCGTCGATGTGTTGTCCTACTCCTACTCAAGTGTGGGGTGGTACAACGATGAATCCGTATTTATATGCCTAATCTGTTTGCTTATTCGGGCTGGGGGCACCACAAGTTTTTTCCTATTGACATGTTGATCAGGCAGACATGGCCGAAGAGGATGCAATAAGAAACGACCTCTGTGCATCAAAGTTCTATCAAATATTTGTATTATCTGGTCACGAGTGTTGATGACTTGCATCGAGCTGAGTCCTTCGAGAACAAAATGATTCATGAGATCTATTGTTTCCAAAGTGTGTTGGTGCTTTTGGTTCGTCGAGCTCCACCAAAAGGTAGGGGGGCATGTGTTGAACACCAAAAGTGGCGGACGACCCGACCCTAGACTCGAACGGTCTGCACCCCCGCGATCAGATTGACTCGAGCGATTATCCTTATCTCGTCTGTGGTTATCCATCTAATCATGTGGGATCTGTTGGCTATCGCTTAGGAACGGTTCCAGACCCCCTATATATATATGAAGGGATACGACCAATTGAGAACCTCCGAACACATTCTAATCGAACCAATTTACTTTCTTTACCATTCATGTCCTAGGGGTAGATGTAGCGTAGTCCTAGTTGTAGCTTTTCACATATCCACCTCGATCCTCTATTTGACTCTATGTTGTCTAGATTCGTCTTAGGTGGCCTACCAACCCCAAGACGACCTCAGGATCTTACCTCTCCCGAGGGGCAAGATCTGGTTGTCAATCCAAGAGATCTCTTCCTCGACTTGATCTCTTAATTTTTAGGCGACTCTACGTCGTCTGGGGACGCCACGGGTGACCTGCCGACCCAGATCACCCTAAGATCTCTCCCCCAAGGGCGAGATCTAGGTCGTAGCGAAGAAGAAGACCATGCGCCATTGTGGACCGTTCGACCCAAAGCGCGGACCGTCCAACGCGACGCAGGGAAGGCACCACTCCTGCTGTCGGGTCGTGGACCGTCCGTGCCGCTGCAGAGGGCACCGCCAGGCGGTACACCCCCAGTGATTGGCGACAAGATCGGCGCCAACACCAACAGGACGGTATCAGATGATTCAAACTATAGTTTACAATGAGTGAATCAGACCGACCTGAGTCGGTGATTGCTGCAGTATGCGCCCCACTAGTAGAAATGTGTGTTATCTTCCATTCCCAAAGGCCATTCACTTGCCTTGGCAAAAGCTCTCAATGGTATACAGTGCTTCAGAGCTCCAAATCCATCATAACCCCTCCAGACTACAGTAAATTGAGTGATGTATCAGCCACATGCATCAAAATGCAATCCATTTGTCACAAAATTCACTCGTGGAGTATTAGGAAGCTACTTGATTCGCTATCTAATTACATGAAGTATACACACTAAACTTTTCAATAGCAATCTCGAAATCAGCAATGTGGCAGTTTCCTCACCAGGGGAAGACGTCACCGGAGGTGGTCAGCGCGGCAGAGTGGATGCCACCGAGCGCGAGGAGGCGGAGATAACTGAGGTTGGGATTAGGGCAGAGGTCGAAGGCGGATGACTCATCACTCAGGCCGATACGGCCTCCATCGCCCTTGCCCCACACTGAGGCGCCTCCTTCGACAAGTAGAGCGGAGTCGAAGAGCCCGCAGGAGATCCCAACCTCCACTCCGGACGTCTCCCCAGCAGAGAGAAGGCGTCCGGGGGTGGGCGCGAGGCGTGGTTCTAATTCGAGGTGGTTATTTGGTCAACGGGGGATGAGTAGAGATCCATTCACAATTTTTCCATTGTTTCGTTAAAGAAAACATATCTGGTGCACATGGATGTTTAGTGTATATGGTACACATATTAAATCATCATCACTCATCTTAGATCTCATGTCTCTAGTCGCTTGGTATATTTTGCTAAGGACACCCTTTAACATGGTGATGTGTAGTGGTGGAATGTGTTATTTGTAAATTACAATAATCAACCAGAGACCTTAGATTTGAGATGGATAATGATATTTAATATGTGCACCATGTACACTAGATATATACTCTTTTGTTAAAACTGAAAGTGGTAAAATTACAAATTTCTCGAGTAGAGATGGTGCTCCTCCTTGCCGCCGCCGAGCTGTCCGGACGCGCCACGGCCCCACGAGAGGAGGGAGAATGGGATGGTTCCGTAAGAGTAGAAGGTCGGGGTGGAGTTGGATGCGGACGAGGTGGAGAAGTGGCGGCGGTGGTGGAATAGGCGGCCGAACATTGCCGACGGTGATGGCGCTTTAGTTTGGCCTGCGATAGACAGAGGACACGACTACACGAGTACACGAATACACGATTACTATGAAATCGGGTATGCGGGTTCGAGCCTGTTAGTTTCTACGTGCCCGTTTAAACTAACGGGCGCGTCCAACCTCCCCTTGCCACCGCGACGCCACCGCACCAAGGGAGGTCGGCGAGAAAGCAACCGCGGAAGCCATGGCGAACAAGGCAACAGCGCCGACCTCCTGGCGGTGGCGGCTTCTGCTGCTACTTCTCGTCACCGTAGCCGCCTTATGCTGGATTCCTCCGGCGATCGCTGCTGTGGCGGCGGCCGCAGCCGCATCGACGTCCAATGGAGCACGGAGGTCGCTGCTCGGCTTCGTGGAGGCGCAGGGGAACGCTTCCTACCACTGCACGCTCTCCGGTCCCTGCGTTCCCTGCCAGTATTCTGAGAAGGTTGGCGATTCTCTCTTTATCTGTGATTATGGGAACGCATTAGATTGGGGTTTCGCGTGGAGAAAAAAAAACCCGATCTTGGTAGGTGACAAAAGAAGATCGTGTTAGGTCGCTTCTTTCTATAGAGCCTAGGGATCGTGTGTTTTCCTTATTTTCTGCTTTTCTGATGTACTAGCTTATGTGATTCGTGTTACTGGGTTAGAGTAGTGAAAGTTTATCATGAAAAGTTCAGATCTTGGTTAAAGTTCACTGCAAAATATGAGCCCTGCTTTCTGCGTTCTATCTTTTATCACCTAGATTCAGTTACCTAGTAAATTTGCTTTATATCAGTGGTTAATATCACGTTCAAGTTTGGGTAAAATTTAGTTGCAGAGAATCTCACCCTATTCATGTTCATTGTTTTGATATGATTGATAATGAGGTAGCATTCATGAAGTTGAGTAGCATGGAGCAACAAGAATTATCTGGTGATATTTAGCTAGTTTCATTACTCACCGAGGGCTTGTTCGTTTCACCCTTAACCCATGTTGATTGGGTGGTATTTGGTCGGTTTAAATCCATAGTAAGTCAAAATCCATTCCAAATAATTTCAATACACTCCAATCCACATGGAATTGGAATAACCGAACAAGGCCTGAATGATTTACAGAATGATAGCCACGCTAAGGGGATGTTTGGAAGCAAAGTATTTTTGGAGTTTTGAAGTAAAACCATGGTATTGGAGAACACCATAGACCCTGTTTGGTACTTCAGTTTTTTAAAACCATGGTTTACAGATGTCTATTACATAAATACTATAGTTTTTCTTTACTGCACTAAAACCATAGTATATCTTAAAACTAGTGATCGTTTGATTCGATAGTATACCTTGCTTCGTTCTTGCCATCATCTCTATTTTTCTAGGGGGCCTCTGGTGCATGCAGCCATGCAGGGTGCTCTGAGGACTGGCACATGCGGTTCAGGCTTGTGACTTGGCGGCAGGCAACAGGCGGGCCTCTGGCGTAGCCAACGGGGCAGGGGGAGGGGGGCGCGCGGGCGGCACAGACGGAGGAAAACTTTGGTGGGGAGTGCAGTATCCAATACTTTAAAAATACTACAGTTTTATCTAAACCACAGTATTGAAAACAATGTTTTAGAAGGACCAACCAAACACATATAGGCCTAAAATACTGTAGTATCCTACAATACCGCATTATTGCATCGAAACTATGAAATAACCATGCTACCAAATTGTTATGGCTGCGGCGTGGTGGTAGGCGAGGGGTATGCAGGGGAGAGTGGAGGAGGAGAGCGGCTTGAGAACAAGAACGCAGAACGTAGCGAGGAGGTCTGTCGTCGCCGGCGGCTGAAGGCGCCACCGTCGAAGAACAGCCCACCTCTAGGAGGTAACTGTATTATTCTTCGATGCCTTCTTACAAACTAGCAGCCAGCCTTTATAGTATAGGCGGCAGGGAACACACCCAATCAACTTATTACTTTCTATAATGGAAATAGGAAACTCTACTGTCTGCTATAGCAGAAATAGGAAACTACTGATTGATATACTGGAGATAGGACTCGCCTGATTGCTTCCAATTCGGCTGCCTGATTGCTTGCTTCCTTTCCTATTCTTCCAGCTCCTCTAGCTCGGTTGCCTTATTGGTGGAGGTTCCCTTCTTGTGCCTGCGCCCATAGGTGTTCCTGTAGAAGAATGAGTCCACAACACTTCCCCCCTCCCCCTGGAACAGCTCGTCCTCGAGCTGAAACACCGGATATTCTTTCTTGAATTCTTCTAGTGAAATCCAAGAAGCATCAACAGCTGTCTGTCCGTCCCAATGTACCAACAATTCCCATACTCCATGGTTGAGACGAGCACGAATGATCTTCAAGGGTTTAGGAACCACTCTTCCATGCACAAGCGATGGCAACTGCACTGGATCACCCACCGGAGGGGTACCCACGAAAGGCTTAAGAAGAGCCACATGAAACACATTATGGATGCGAGCTGCTGCTGGTAAACGAAGACGATAAGCTACTGATCCAATCTGCTCTAGCACTTCATAAGGTCCAAAGTACTTAGGGCCCAGCTTGGTGGCACGAGCTGGAGTGATACCCACGGCTGTGCGGTGATGCAAACGGAGCCAAACCCAGTCTCCTACTGCAAAGACAACCTCCCGGTGCTTCTTATCATGCTGAGCACGCATTACCTCCTGAGCCAACAATAACCGATCACGGATTTCAGCAAGGAATTCATCTCTATCTCTGAGTTGGGCTTCTACTGCTGCCACCTTTGCCGCCCCCTGTTCAAATTGCAGCAAGGTTGGTGGAGGCCGGCCATAAACCACCTGGAAAGGAGAAACACCAATAGCTGTTTGGAAGGAAGAATTGTAGCAAAATTCTGCCCACGGTAACCACTGTAGCCAAGAACGGGGTCGATCGCCTGCTAAGCAACGAAGATACATAGTGATAATGCGATTAGTGACCTCCGACTGCCCATCCGTTTGTGGGTGAAAAGCTGAACTGAGAAGCAATGTCACCCCTGCTAAACGGAATAATTCAGTCCAAAAAGTGCTAGTAAAAACCGGGTCCCGGTCACTAACAATAGAACATGGGAACCCATGTAGCCGAACAATCTCATCAAAGAAGGCTTTGGCAACAACGGTGGCTGAATATGGATGGCTGAGTGGGATGAAATGAGCATATTTGGAAAACCGGTCCACCACAGTCAAAATAACTGATTTCCCACCAACTTTGGGAAAGCCCTCAACGAAGTCCATAGCAATATCACTCCAAACAGAAGAGGGAACTGGCAGGGGCTGCAGCAGTCCAGCTGGGTGCAAGTGCTCAGTTTTATTGCGCTGACAAACTCCACAACCTTTGACATACTCTCTGACCAAACGGCTGCTATGAGAGTTGAAGAAGGATAACCGAAGACGATAGAGTGTCTTCTGAATACCCTCATGTCCTGCTGTATGTGCATTCTCCAGTAGCTGTGGCCATAGGGGAGATGAATCTGGAACATATGCTTTGCCCTGAAATAACAGCAGTCCATCCACCTCCGTCCACCCTGCTGGTGCAGTGCCACTGGCTAACTGGGCCCGAATTTCTTGTGCTCTTGGATCAGCAAGGAGTTCTTGACGAATTGCATCAAAAACTGCAAAGGATGTTGTCGATAGGGCATGAATACTGAAGGCCTCCTCATCCCGACGAGATAAGGCATCTGCTGCTGCATTTTGCTTCCCTGGGCGGTACACCACATCCAGATCATAACCAAATAGCTTCGTGACCCAAGTGTGCTGTGGAATAGTGGTCAGACGTTGGTCCAATATGTACTTCAAGCTGCGATGATCAGTGCGGACTGTGAATGACCTTCCCCACAAGTATGGCCTCCAATTGCGAACGGCTTTGACTAAGCCGATCAGCTCTCTTTCATATGCGGGCAACTTGGCGTGGTGAGGGGCCACGGCGCGACTGAAGTAAGCCACGGCGCCCTCTCCCTGGTGCAGCACCGCGCCAAAGCCGGAGCCCGAAGCATCGCAGTCGACGTAGAAGCGCTTGGAGAAGTCTGGTAGTCGGAGCAGTGGAGCAGACACTAGCGCCTTCTTCAGGGCTTGGAAGGCCGATGTCGCTTGGGAAGTCCAGGAGAAAGCCGCCCCCTTGAGGAGAGCAGTTAAGGGCTCGGCCACCGCACCGTACCCCGCAATAAACTTGCGGTAGTACCCGGTGAGGCCAAGAAAACCCCGCAGCGCCCGTGCAGTCCGCGGTTGTGGCCATGCCTCCACAGCCGCCACCTTGGATGGGTCCATGGCCACGCCCTCCTTGGAGATAATATGGCCCAGGTAGGCCACCGTTGGTTCGCCGAAGAAACATTTAGACTGCTTGATGAAGAGGCAGTTGGCGCGTAACAACTGAAAAACCATCCTGACCTGCTGCACATGTGTCTCCCAAGAAGAACTATAGATGAGTATATCATCAAAAAAGACTAGAACGAACCGGCGGAGAAATGGCTTGAGGATGGTATTCATGAGAGCTTGAAATGTTGCTGGCGCGTTCGTCAAGCCGAAAGGCATGACGAGGAACTCAAAATGGCCATGATGCGTGCGAAACGCGGTCTTGGCAATGTCCTCTGGATGCATCCGGACCTGGTGGTACCCGCTGCGGAGATCAATCTTGGTGAAGAAACAAGCGCCCGACAGCTCATCAAGGAGCTCGTCGACCACTGGGATAGGAAATTTGTTCTTGACCGTCTTGTCATTTAAGGCCCGAAAATCCACACAAAATCGCCAAGTACCATCATGCTTCTTCACAAGGAGAACAGGGGAGGAGAAAGGGGATGTGGTTTCCCGAATAATCCCCTGTGCCAGCATTTCCTGACATTGGCGCTCAATCTCATCTTTCAAAAGCTGCGGGTATCGGTACGGTCGGACTGCAATAGGAGCCGTACCCGGCAACAAATGAATGTGATGGTCATGGCGTCGCGCGGGCGGCAGTCCACGCGGTTCTGCAAACAGGTCAGTAAAATCTTGCAGTAATGAATTCATGAGGTCTCTGGTCGCCGTCAGAGCAGCAAGGCTAACTTCCTCACCACCGATCCCACGCCACATGACGGCACGATCATGGTGCCAGAAAGCCATGGATCGCGCCGTGAAGTCCCATGTAATGGGTCCCAGCGTCTTGAGCCAGTGGACACCGAGGACGACGTCGAAGCCCTCGAGAGCTAAGGCATAGCAGTCGATGGAGAACGTCTGGTCCTGGATGGCCAATGGCATTGCTGCACAGATGCCCGGACTGTGCAGCTGCTGTCCATTAGCAACAGTGACCACCAGACCCGGCCGATGGGTGATGGCGAGGCCGAGTCGGTGGGCGACGCCCTGGTTGATGAAGGAGTGGGTGGAGTCGGAGTCCACCAGTGCCGTCAGCTCTTCCCCTTGGATCTTGACGCGAAGACGGATGGTGTCACCAGCAGGGACCCCCGTCAACGCGTTCAGCGAGATGCAGACTTCCTCCGTGATGTCGTCGTCCTCTGGCGCAGCGTCGTCCAGGGACAGACAGAACACGCCGCCCCGCGCCGCACACTTGTGATCCCGGGAGAATTTCTCTGGGCAAAAATAACATTGCCCCTTGGCACGTTTGTCGGCGATCTCCTCAGCCGACAGCCGACGAACGCGGGGTCGCTGTGGTTCCTCCGTCGTCGGTGCTGGTGTCGTTGACGGTGGACGAGGACGGGAAGGCTGGCGCGGCGTGGACGGGTAGATGGCGCGAGCCGCCTCGGCGGAACGACGCTCGAAGGCCCGGGCCAGACTCATGGCTGTCTGAAGGTTCGCCGGATGTTGCATCTCGACGTCGGATGACAAGGGCTGACCCAACCCGGCAGTGAACAAGTCGATTTGGTGCTGCCGGGTCAGGTTGTCGCAGCGGCACAGGAGAGCCAAGAACTGGCGCTGGTATTCCTCCACCGTGCCGGTACGGTGGAGCTCCTTCAACTCCCCAAGCGCGTTGGAGCGGATGGGCGGGCCGAAGCGCATGTTGGTGAATTCGACAAAGCGCGGCCATGTGATGATGCCGAGATCACGCTCCAACTGGTAGTACCATTGTGCCGCCGTGCCGTCGAGATGGAGAGAGGCCATCCACACCTTATCCTCCTGCAGCGTGCGGTAGCCGCGAAAAAAGCCTTCACACTTGTTCAACCATGGGAGCGGATCCGACTCACCATCGTAGTGCGAGAAGTTGAGGTTGGGTTCGCGTGGGCCACTGCTGTCATGACGTCGAGGGCCATTCCCGCGGCCCCCACTGAAGCTGCCTTCCTTCGTGCCTCCGTGTCGTCGACGATCAGGCGAACCCTGCGGCTCGTGGTCCCCTTCATCACCGGACTGAAATTTCTCCGTGCGCGCGATGCGCTGGTCATGCGCGTTCAGGCGGTTGTTCATGGTTGTGAGCAGCGCGCTGATGCGGTCCAGCTTCACCGAATCAGGCTCAGGATCGCCCGCGACGCTGGACATGGTCAGGGCACTTGTCTCCGATACCAATTTGTTATGGCTGCGGCGTGGTGGTAGGCGAGGGGTATGCAGGGGAGAGTGGAGGAGGAGAGCGGCTTGAGAACAAGAACGCAGAACGTAGCGAGGAGGTCTGTCGTCGCCGGCGGCTGAAGGCGCCACCGTCGAAGAACAGCCCACCTCTAGGAGGTAACTGTATTATTCTTCGATGCCTTCTTACAAACTAGCAGCCAGCCTTTATAGTATAGGCGGCAGGGAACACACCCAATCAACTTATTACTTTCTATAATGGAAATAGGAAACTCTACTGTCTGCTATAGCAGAAATAGGAAACTACTGATTGATATACTGGAGATAGGACTCGCCTGATTGCTTCCAATTCGGCTGCCTGATTGCTTGCTTCCTTTCCTATTCTTCCAGCTCCTCTAGCTCGGTTGCCTTATTGGTGGAGGTTCCCTTCTTGTGCCTGCGCCCATAGGTGTTCCTGTAGAAGAATGAGTCCACAACACAAATAGGCCCATAGTATTCTTTGCCAAGAGGTGTTTGGCTACCTCGTAAAAAAACTTTGTTTTGAATACCATGGTTTTATAAATACCATGTAATTTTTGGAGTATTTGAAACTTCACTCCAACCCAAAGTTTTTGTCAATGACTAGCCTTGCACATGTATACCAAATACCATGGTTTAAAATACTTTGTCTCCAAACATGTATTGCTAAGAGTGATGTAAAAAATATTGTAGTTGTGTCATGACATCTTAAAACCGTAGTATTCCAAAACCATGGTTTTGAAATACTTTCCTTCCTAACACGCCCTGGATTTTAGTTAACTTGCTAATGGGTAACTTTTTTCAGGGTGGTTGGGGTTGGCTGTACAGGATAATATGTGTCGGTAGTGATGCTTTGTTAGTAAAATTAGTATACCACTGGTCTTTGAAGCTAATATAACGGTCTTCATGACATTGCAAAATGTAGTTCTTGGTCGGTGAAGTAGGAGCCTTTAGTATTTCATTAATTTGTCAATCACATTGTCTGGTACTTTCATATCCTGATTTTTTTGGTTTATGCTACAACATGTATGGCAAAATGTGTGATATAGTACTTAGTATGTGTTTGAAAAGAAGGGGGTATTATGGATTGAAGGATATGGACATCATTGGTTTCAAATTACTCCAAAGGTTTCTTTGTGCCCAACCTTTTTGTTGAAAACAACACTGAAGTGTGCCTCTTGATGTCATTTAAGTTGTGCATAGAATGCAAAGTTTCTGCATCGGAACTGATGGTTGAATCTTAGTTTCTATGCTGCCTCTTTCTTGGCCTGACAGATTACACACTGTTACAAAATAAAAAGGATTACATGTGTGTTACCGCCTGATGCCAGAAAGCCCAAATATTTCACTTATTTGATTGCTAAAATAATTTCCCTGTGGAAATTGTTTACTTACAAAAAAGATATTACAACTTAAGACAAGCTTATCTTATAGACCCATAATGTAATCTTATAAGATTGGTCATATTCCTAACCATCAACTCTCGCCCTCACCCTTAGACTTGCCCTCCACCTTATCAATTCTGTCATATAAGTTTCAGAATTGCTTGCCATTGCAAAAAATATGACCTTAAAATGGTCCCATAAATATTCTGAAAATAGGCTTGTAGTTACACTGATTTTTCACACTAGTTGTTTGGGTAAGTGATGGAATACTTGCACTTCTCAACCTGATGCTGCAAAGCAGGGAAAAACAAAAGAAAAACAGATAAGCTAAATGAAGTGGTGGGAAACAATGGAGATCAGAGGCTTTGGGAGCTTGCAGTCAACACTGGTAGATCTGTTGAGGAATGGCTGTGAACTGAAGGCCATCAATGTCTGGGATCATTACCTCGAAACGAACTTGCCATTGTGCAGACTTGTTTGGCCGACACCCTTGTTAGCTGACTCAGGCTCACTGTAGTGCCACTTGGGCTGGCAGTCATGAAGAGCTGGAGCCTCAACCTGGTCCTTGCACCCACTGGCTGAGCACGCTACCTCAAGGCAGGCCTCATGGCTGCTGGCTGAGTTTTCTGCTCTAACGGGTTGACAGCTGGCAGGCTTGCCGCCTCTGGCCATTCTCAATGTGTGTGAGGTAACAGACGGGTCACTGGAATTAGTGTAGTCCACTGTAGTTATTAATTTTTTCCAGTAAAAAAGCTCAAATACAGGTGTAAAATTATTAGATTTACAACTCATTCAGGATCACGAGAAACGAGGAGCGAGGTGAGCTTGATTTCGGCCGGCAAATAAATGTGGTCCACTGAGGTGATTTTTTCTAGTTGGAAAACTCAAATAAAGGTGTAAAATTAATAGATTTATAACTCATCCAAACAAGTTTTTCAGCTTGACCTGTAAAAATTGCTGGAACTGTATTTTAAACTGGTATTAGCCATAAAACTGGTTAAATGGTAACAAATGCAATTTTCATGCTATCATATTTGTTTCCTATTGTACAGGTTCTACCGGCCTGACAATAACATATCATTTTTTCAGAACGATGAAAAGTATAGCTGCAGCGAAACTGGCTATCGCCTGCCCTTGAAATGTGTACAGGCACAAAATGCTACAAAAGAAGGAAACATGAGCAAGCAGAGGAAGATATTGGATGATGCATCCACATCAGGTGGCACAAAATCCGCATCAGGTGGTCCAAAGCATTATATTACTTACAGAAGTTGTGTGCCGTTGGTTGGAGAGGAGAATTTATCTGTTCTTGGTTTTGAGGTATTAAAATTGCAACACTTTTCTCTTCTATATTACAGATATTGTTGGACTTATATCATGAATTCTTTATTTACTCTATAATGTTACTTGTTTTTCTAATGTTAATGCACCAGGAGCGCTCGGTACTGATGGCTGTGGCAAATGCAGCTGCAGTCGCCGCCATCACTGCCGAGCAAGCTGGACACAGACTGAGACCAAAGACTTGATAGTGAGAAATAATAGTGAAAGGCAGAAAAATCTTAGTAAATTGAGAAGCATTTCTGGGGTAATTTCATTAGACTAAAATTGGACTCTGAATTTTGCCCTTAAACATGCAAGCAGACCTTACCTTTTCTTTGCAGCTGTGATATATATCTAGAGCTGTTTGTTGATGTTCTGAGCATGATGTTTGATAAATTCCAAAATACTCGTGAAATTGAAGCATCAAAAGGTGTGCCTATGTAGTTTCGTACTGTAAGAGTGCAAAGCATGAGTTGCATTTCTTTCTATTTGTAGCACAATCTTGCTCGTTCTGCACTGAAAATGTAACACCGTATTGATGGTTTGTTTTCTTTTTTAATTTTCATTTGTCAATGAGAATCCAAGACAAATTTATCTTTGTTTCTTAAAGCATGAATCATAAAGTTATGTTGTTTTCCAGATAATGATGGCCGGAATGTTGCTAGTAAGTGGCCCGTTCGTATATTACCGGAAACGGCGTACAAATCTTATGCAGGGAGCTGCAAGAATCCCGACAAGTGATCCTAGGTTCTAGTATGGGGGGACATGGGGTAATAACGGATCGCATACTTGTGTTGATCTGGTCTATCTTTCTTGTGATTTTGACTCTTGTCATTGTACTATTATATTTCACACATGTAATTCTGGAAGAGGCGAAGTGCTTTTTTAGTTCTCACAGGAGTAGGAACCACAGTGGTTAGTCTCATCGACCTGGTTTACTTGGGTCAAATCACTTGTGTTACATATTCAAATTTATGGTTTTGTTACCCCCAAAAAGTTGCTCTAACAGAGGAACAACTTTGTTCATGTTGATAATTTATGCGACCAATGCGATCATTTTTCTGAAAGCTGCAATGTTTGAGTTGAGTACTTGATGGGGATGCTATTGCTATTAATTATAGGGGTGTTTGGTTTCTAGGGGCTTATTTTTATAGTCTATCTATTTTATTCTATTTTAGTCTCTAAATTGCCGAATACGAAAACTATCCGTGTTTGATAATTTAGGGCAATTTAGGAATTAAAATGAAATAAAATCAAACACCCTACCCTGGACACGCAAACTGCATTTTTTTCTGAGGTAGCATTATACACTGATCAGTACCATCTGTATAATCCCTGTTTTTCTGCTGGAAACATATTTTCATTCACGTTTAATATAAAATTCAAATCCTAACAGGTTTGTTTCGTTTCTTGTATTCACGTCGAGTGCTAAGACCCAAGACCCATGTTTATCATGTTGCAAATCGTCACGATTTAAAAGTTGAAGCTTCATTTTAGAAATACAAAACGTGCTTCAGTTCACAAAGAAAACGGAGTTCCCTTTTTGAATCCAGCATTTTCAAACAAGGGCATGACATGACCATACAAGTAGAGGTGGATAACGAGGCAGCTCGGCTCGTTTGAGTTCTCGTTAAGGTAACGAGCCACAGAGTCAGCTCGGCTCGGCTCATTTACGAGCTCGAGTTGGCTCGTTTAGCTCGCGAGCCAGAACAAAAAAAATAATAATATGTACATAATAATTATTTTTTAGTAAATGTCAAAATAATTTAACAATAGAAAATAGTAATTATACTCGTAGTTTCACAAATCACGTCAATATAACACTAAATTAGCACAATTCATCACTCATTAATTCACAATTCACATATATATTCATCAGTTTAACCCATAATTATATTTGCATAGACCAAATTAACACATAAACATAGTTCATTAATCATTAGTTTAATTCATAGAGCATAGACACCTCACACACATATATAACATGTTCATCAATTATTCTGTAAATCATATGCATATAGTTTCGTTTTGCTGGAATATGGTAGCTCGTTTAGCTCGCGAGCTGACTCTTTAACGAACCGAGCTAGGATGTCAGCTCAGTTCGTGAAAAAATTCAAACGAGACGATCCGAGCCGAGCCGAGCTGACCATGAACCGAGCGAGCTAGCGAGCCACGAGCATTTCGTCCGGCCCTACGTACAAGTACACAATAGAACTTCATTTTTCCCCAAATGGTAGTGTTGGAATATAATTACTGAAATCAGCAGGGTCTCTTGTGCAAACACCCCGTGCACAACCAATTCCCCATCGAGACATCGGTCCGTCCGTACGAATCCCTGCGCTCAACGCCGCACCGAACCTGACTCAGGCACTCACCGCTATGGGCGGCGACCATGGCGGTGGGCACGCCGGCGGTGACTTCCGCCAGAAGGTATGGAGCATGACGGGCGGACCCTACTGCCGCCCGGTCCACTGGCGCCGTAACACCGCCATCGCCATGTTCGGCGTCTTCCTCATCTGCATTCCCATAGCCATGAAGTCCGCCGAGCTCGAGGTATACATGTGTATCCCCATCACCCAGACTCTGACCCTACGATCTCTCCTTGGCGTGCACGGTCTTCAGGATTTGAGCTTATGCTTGATATATCCTAGATATTAGATCTGCGCGAAACGTCTCAATATATACTTCAGTGTTCTTTATAGAGAGACTTCGCTTACCCATTCGGTACAGCACACAATTCGAATGCGGATGTAATGACCAGTTCGTTAATATGGTACTTTTTCTGTTCATTTAGCTGTAAAATTCCAAAGTGGTGACATTGCCAATGCTTTTGATCCTGTTGGAAGTGCCCCTTGAATCCTTGATCTATTATTGCCATGGAAAGCAGTTCCTAATGCAAGTTCCGCTTATTTTCTGTCATTGGGTCGGCCCAAAACTTGCTAGAATGAGCTAAAAGGGCCTGCCACCTAACTAGGGAAAGAAATAAACTAAATTGACAACAACAACAACGACAAAGCCTTAGTCCCAAACAAGTTGGAGTAGGCTAGAGTTGAAACCCAACAGAAGCCACAAAACAAGGTTTAGACACGTGGTTTAATGAACTAAATTGATATACCATATAATTAATTAGCTGAACGCCAAAACACAACTGGGTACCCAGTTGCATCCTTAAATCCAGTTTCAGAATACGATGTCACAATACTTTATTGGAGTTGTGTGGCTACAATGATTTCTTTTAAGCTCCTGTTATTCTTTGTCTGTACTGAAATGATCTGAGGTCAAATTGTGATGAGTATGCTTGTTTCCATCTGGACAACTTGTGGACATGCATATATTAGCCAGGCATGAATGACAGGTGCATACAGATGCTAATGGATCAAATAGTACCTAGAAGTAAATACCACTGAAATTCTATTATAGCCATTATACATGTTCTCTAGATAGCTAATGAGTATATGGGATGATGGAGTGAGATGCTGCAATTTGAGGTTACCAGTTGTCAATTGTATACCTAAGCTGACGGGTGTTATTTCATGTGAATTCATTTCTTAGGGAAAGCATATAGGTTGTCCATAGCATACACTTATTTACCCTGTGCCAAACTATTACCAATCCATATCCAATATTGGTCAAAACTGCTTGGTCTACAGTTAGACCTGAATGCATATGCCATGAGACTCCAAATGTATTAGCTGTCAGACAATAAAAAAGGATATGCTGCACACTTCCCTTCTCTGTGCAAAATGCACATATCACATAAAAAACTCGGCCGGGGAGGGAAAGACCGCACTCCATGTATTATATTAAGAAGAGATTGAAACATGGTCTCGGCCGAGAAAACCCCTGAACCCTGCCCCCCATCAGGCCATCACCAACGGTCCGATCAACTACCCACTCTGCAATGGCCCAGTCGGAGGGTGGCGCGTAGGATATCGATCCACGAGAGCGGGCCGGGCACAACGAGGGGATTTTTTAAACCAAGCCCGAAATTCACCCCCGCGGGGGAATCGAACTCAGGACCTGGAGGTGCTACTCGGAAGCCTTAACCATTACGCTAGAGGCCCTTTCGCAAAAATGTGCATATCACATCACCCTGTCATTTACGCTTACTCAAGTTATCTTTAGTGAGAATGGTATTTTGTAGGGCCAACCGCATGAAAACTTTCACTTTTAGGTGGATCTTAGATTTCCCGAACTTGAAATTGCACCCAATGACCCAAACTCATTCTGGCAGAGGTGTTTATACTTTATAAGTTGATCTCACAGATAAATAACCAGATTTCTCCCACTCCCAATTAGCTATGTCTTTCTCATTATTGACATTGTATCTATGAACAATAATACCCTGTAACCTTTTAAGCTGGTTTTGTAAATCCTCACATAGCCACCTTCTAAAGGATAGGTGCCAGCTTTTCATTTTCAGACTTTCAAGTTTCAACTGAGAAATCCTACTCTTCACTTATAACATAAACTTGAGGGCTGCTGTCTTTGGAGTATATAGTGGTGGTTCCTGTTTTTATGGATCCTTTTTTGTATGCACGTTTCTGGCCTCCGTAAAGAGTGCCTTGTCTTGTTTGTTTTCAGTCTTCTTTAATACCTTGTTACCTTTCTTCTTAAAATATAAAGAGGCGCAGTTCTCCTGTGTTTTCAAGAAAAAAATAATAAACTTGAGGAAACTTTTCAGCTAAGGAAACATGGCCACACCATTTATTCTTCCAAAAACTGGTAGCTCTGCCTTTACCTAGCTCTGCCTTTTAGATATATATGCCTAATCTTCAGTAGATCATTCCACACAGGATAGTTTTTTTAGGGTTTTTACATGGGTACCCTTAGTTGTGCACCACTGCTCATTGCTAACCTTAGTTTTTATTCCTCCTTAGTTTTGCCCATGAATCCTTCCCTCCGCTCAGAAACGCACCCGCACGCCGTTTCCGTCTGCGTTGGCGTCCCTGACAGCACGGTCCCACGACTTTCAACACCTGACTCGTGGGTCCCCATCGAGCCCCATCCCTCAGCGCCCGCCGCCGCCAGCCAGCTCCAATCCGCTTCGCTCTGCCGCCGCCATGTCCAAACCACCCCGTCGCCCACTACTCGTTGGTCTGCTGCCCTGTCTCTAGCCCATCTCGGCACCATCTCCTCGGCACTAGGAAGCCCCAGCCCCGCCATCAGTTCCTCACCGGCACCGGTAGGCCGCTCCACCGCGCCGCGTTGCCGCCAGGGCACGCTCGTCGTCGTCAACTCCTCACCGCCTCCATGCGCCCCCGCCACAGATCGGAGAGTAGCCTACGCATATCGTCGCCCTGTCCAATCCACCGCCGCCCTGTCCAATCCACTACTGCCTCTCGTCCAGCCCGCCCGCGCTCCCATCGCCGACTCTCGTCCAGCCCGCGCTCCGGCAACCCATTGTCGACTCTGGTCCAGCCCGGTGCTCCCTTCGCCGCCCTATCCAAGCCCCTGCTCCACAGAGCGAGCTCCGGCCTGAGAGGGAGCATCGACCGCCAGGCTTACTCTACAGCGCGAGCTCCCACCGCTGGGCTTCCATTAGCAGCACAAACGCTGTCATTACAGAGGAGGAGCAACTCTCCACGGCGGCAACCGCACTCCTTCAGGCAAGTAGTAGAACTTTCTCCTCTTGTCCGTGTGTGTGTTGGCTACTAATATGTGGTGGATTGTATATGTTGGATAATATGTGGTGGATTGTGTATCAAATTGTATCAATCAAATTTGGTGGACGCTTTGTGTTGGCTACTAATATGTGGTGCATCATATGTTGAATTGGTATGAGTTCTTACCGCCTCATTGTTTTATGAAATAGGATGGATCCCATTATCCCCGATGATGAGGCAAGACACATTGAACCAATAGAAGAAGTTGTTGCACCTGATGATGATGAGAGGCAGTATCCTGAGTTTGTTGACAAGTGGGATATGCTAGAATTTGAGGACTATGATGAAGATATTGTCACAGGGGCTCAATTTGAAGAGACTGATGAAGAGGAGGAGGAGGAGAACATAGCTATGGGGGTGGATGAGCAAGGAGAGGGTGATGATGTACCAAGAATTGATTATGACAGAGATAATCCATCCTTAAAAGGACTCACATTTGCATCGATGACTGAGTTTAGGAATGCACTTGCTACCTATTGCATCAAAGGTGAGTATGATTATGTAATTGACAAGAGTGAGCCAACTAGAATGACTGTTCATTGCGCATTTGAGGTGTCAGTGGAGGACACATGCTTCCTGTATGCGTAATAGTACACTTATCCAGGTCAAAGTGAATCCATCTCCTCACACTTGTCCAAGTGAAAGAAAAGGGTCACATAAGGCAGCTAAAAGTAGATGGTGTGCAGATGCATTATTAGAATGAGTGACAGATAAACCATGCATTGGTACAACTGAACTGGTAAAGAAGATTAAAGAGAAGTACAACATTTTCATGCCTTACATGAGAGTGTATTATGGCAAGGAAATGACTCTTGACAAGATTTATGGCCCATGGAAGGAAAGCTTTAACTTATTATTCACTTTCAAAGCTGAAGTGGAGAAGACGTGCCCAGTAAGTGTTGTTGAGATTGACCATCATACAGTGGATTATAAAGTGAGAGGCAAGATTTTAAACAAAGAATATTTTAGAATGGTGTTCGTTTCATTCAAAGAATGTTGGAGTGGGTTCTTAGCTGGTTGCAGGCCTTATCTAGCAGTGGATGCAATAGCTCTTTATGGGAGGTTCAGAGGCCAGTTAGTAGCAGCTTGTGCCATTGATGCACATAATTGGCTCTTTCTAGTGGCTTATGGTGTTCTCGAGGCTGAGTCAACTGAAAGTTGGACATGGTTCCTACAAAATTTGCGTCAGATCATAGGGTTTACACATGGATTGAGTATACCCACAGATGCTTGCAAGGGTTTAGAAACTGCAGTGGATTATGTGTTTCCTGGAGTAGAGCATAGGGAATGCATGAGGCATTTTGCTTCAAACTTGGGTAAATCATTCAAGGGAAAGTTGATTGATGACAACTTATGGCCAACATCATTGACATATAGCCTTAGAAAGCATAACTATCATGTGAATCAACTGTACACAAACTCTAGGTTAAAGATATACATGGAAAGTCATCACAAATATCTATGGGCTAAAAGCAAATTTGGTGAAGGGTGCAAGGTGGACTATGTGAACAATAACTTGGCGGAGTCATTCAATGCATGGATCAGAAAAACAAAAGGGTTTCATGTGGTGGAGTTGCTAGATAAGATTCGACAGATGCTTATGGTAAAGTTTGAGTTACGTTAAAGAATTGCACTTGAGAGGTTTGGTGGCCACATGATAATTCCAGCTGTGATGAAGACATTGCATGAAAAGACCCGAGGTTTGAAAATGTCTTTCATCAAGCGCAGACCGCTTGAGGCTGAGGTGACAATTGTGGACAAACAAAAGAGGGAATGGAGATATCCAGTGGACTTATCGAACAGGACATGCACTTGTAGGCAGTAGCAGATCACCGGGTTGCCATGCACTCATGTCTTGTTTTTCATTACTTCCCTTCGTGGTGTAGCCAGCGAAATTGATCAATATGTACATGAGTAGTACTCTATTGCCAAGTTCAAAGCAACATATGCTGATAATGTGCCTTCCATAGAGGCAAAGCATCAGTGGGAGGTTGTGAATCCTGGTTTCGTTCTCAACGCTCCAATCCAGACTAGAGCACCAGGAAGACCAAGAAAAACTAGAATAAGATCAAGTGCCGAGGGCAGTGGACTTGGACCAAGGAAGAGAAAATGTAAAAGGTGTGGAGGATTAGGACATATTGCAAGAATGCAGTAGATCCAGCTTTTGGAGAGGATCAATCACTAGAGCCACAAGTGCCACTAGATACAACTTTCGGAGAGGATCAGTCACTATTGCCACAAGTGCCACTAGATACAGCTTTTGGAGAGGATCAGTAACTAGAGCCACAAGTGCCCTCCTCTGCGGCCTCTATGGTGCCATCCTCTGTGGTACACTCCTCTGCTGCCTCTGTGGTACCCTCCTCTGCTGCCTCTTTGGTGCCCTCCTCTGTCATTCCCTCCTCTGTTGGTCTTGCCATGGTAGAGCCCTTCAACCTTGCTCAGGTGCTGCCCTCGAAAAGGAAGAGAGGAAAAGAGGGTAGAATTGAAGATAGTCCAACGAAGAAGGCAAAAATCAAGAAAAGGCTCATTGCGGACTTGTAGCTGCAATACCTGAATTTGCTACTGTCATGAAGCAGCAGAGTCATGTATCTGCAATATGCAATACCGGACTTGTAATTTGCTACTGTTGCTTGAATGCAACAAAGTCATGAATTTGCTTGTAATACTTGTTCACTTGAATGCAACAGAGTCATGAATTTGCTTGTAATACTTGTTCACTTCTGCAGTTTTACTTGAATGTGCAGACTTGTGGTCAGTCAGGTTTGCTTGAATCTGCAACAGAGGATGGCAACAGAGGAGTGTACCACAGAGGATGACACCATAGAGGCCGCAGATGAGGACACTTGTGGCTCTAGTTAGTGATCCTCTCTAAAAGCTATATCTAGTGGCACTTGTGGCAATAGTGACTGATCCTCTCCGAAAGCTGTATCTAGTGGCACTTGTGGCTCTAGTGATTGATCCTCTCCAAAAGCTGGATCTACTGCATTCTTGCAATATGTCCTAATCCTCCACACCTTTTGCATTTTCTCTTCCTTGGTCCAAGTCCACTGCCCTCGGCACTTGATCTTATTCTAGTTTTTCTTGGTCTTCCTGGTGCTCTAGTCTGGATTGGAGCGTTAGGATTCACAACCTCCCACTGATGCTTTGCCTCTATGGAAGGCACATTATTAGCATATGTTGCTTTGAACTTGGCAATAGAGTAGTACTCATGTACATATTGATCAATTTCGCCGGCTACACCACGAAGGGAAGTAATGAAAAACAAGGCATGAGTGCATGGCAACCCGGTGATCTGCTACTGCCTACAAGTGCATTTCCTGTTCGATAAGTCCACTGGATATCTCCATTCCCTCTTTTGTTTGTCCACAATTGTCACCTCTGCCTCAAGCGGTCTGCGCTTGATGAAAGACATTTTCAAACCTCGGGTCTTTTCATGCAATGTCTTCATCACAGCTGGAATTATCATGTGGCCACCAAACCTCTCAAGTGCAATTCTTTGACGTAACTCAAACTTTACCATAAGCATCTGTCGAATCTTATCTAGCAACTCCACCACATGAAACTCCTTTGTTTTTCTTATCCATGCATTGAATGACTCTGCCAAGTTATTGTTCACATAGTCAACCTTGCACCCTTCACCAAATTTGTTTCTGGCCCATAGATATTTGTGATGACTTTCCATGTATATCTTTAACCTAGAGTTTGTGTACAGTTGATTCACATGATAGTTATGTTTTCTAAGGCTATATGTCAATGATGTTGGCCATAAGTTGTCATCAATCAACTTTCCCTTGAATGATTTACCCAAGTTTGAAGCAAAATGCCTCATGCATTCCCTATGCTCTACTCCAGGAAACACATAATCCACTGCAGTTTCTAAACCCTTGCAAGCGTCTGTGGGTATACTCAATCCATGTGGAAACCCTATGATCTGACACAAATTTTGTAGGAACCATGTCCAACTTTCAGTTGACTCAGCCTCGAGGACACCATAAGCCACTGGAAAGAGCCAATTATGTGCATCAATGGCACAAGCCGCTACTAACTGGCCTTTGAACCTCCCATAAAGAGCTGTTGCATCCACTGCTAGATAAGGCCTGCAACCAGCTAAGAACCCACTCCAACATGCTTTGAATGAAACGAACACCCTTCTAAAACATTCTTTGTTCAAAATCTTGCCTCTCACTTTATAATCCACCGTATGATGGTCAATCTCAACAACACTAACTGGGCACGTCTTCTCCACTTCAGCTTTGAAAGTGAATAATAAGTTAAAGCTTTACTTCCATGGGCCATAAATCTTGTCAAGAGCCATTTCCTTGTCATAATACACTCTCATGTAAGGCACCAAAATGTTGTACTTCTCTTTAATCTTCTTTACCAGTTCAGTTGTACCAATGCATGGTTTATCTGTCACCCATTCTAATATTGCATCTGCACACCATCTACTTTTAGCTGCCTTATGTGACTCTTATCTTTCACTTAGACAAGTGTGAGGAGATGGATTCACTTTGACCTGGATAAGTGTATTATTACGCATACAGGAAGCATGTATCCTCCACTGACACCTCAAATGCGCAATGAACATTCATTCTAGTTGGCTCACTCTTGTCAATTACATAATCATACTCACCTTTGATGCAATAGGTAGCAAGTGCATTCCTAAACTAGGTCATCGATGCAAATGTGACTCCTTCTTTTAAGGATGGATTATCTCTGTCATAATCAATTCTTGGTACATCATCACCCTCTCCTTGCTCATCCACCCCCATAGCTATGTTCTCCTCCTCCTCTTCATCAGTCTCTTCAAATTGAGCCCCTGTGACAATATCTCCATCATAGTCCTCAAATTCTAGCATATCCCACTTGTCAACAAACTCAGGATACTGCCTCTCATCATCATCAAGTGCAGCAACTTCTTCTATTGGTTCAATGTGTCTTGCCTCATCATCGGGGATAATGGGATCCATCCTATTTCATAAAACAATGAGGCGGTAAGAACTCATACCAATTCAACATATGATGCACCACATATTAGTAGCCAACACAAAGCGTCCACCAAATTTGATTGATACAATTTGATACACAATCCACAACATATTATTCAACATATACAATCCACCACAATTAGTAGCCAACACACACACAGACAAGAGGAAAAAGTTCTACTACTTGCCTGAAGGAGTGCGGTTGCCGCCATGGAGAGTTGCTCCTCCTCTGTAATGGCAGCGTTTGTGCTGCTAATGGAAGCCCGGCGGTGGGAGCTCGCGCTGTAGAGGAAGCCTGGCGGTCGATGCTCCCTCTCAGGCCGGAGCTCGCTCTGTAGAGCAGGGGCTTGGATAGGGCGGCGAAGGGAGCACGGGCTGGACCAGGGTTGACAGTGGGTTGCCGGAGCGCGGGCTGGACGAGAGTCGGCGATGGGAGCTCGGGCGGGCTGGACGAGAGGCAGCAGTGGATTGGACAGGGAGACGATATGCGTAGGCTACTCTCCGATCTGCGGCGGGGGCGCATGGAGGCGGTGAGGAGGAGTTGACGACGACGAGTGTGCCCTAGCGGCGACGCAGCGCGGTGGAGCGGCCTACCGGTGCCGGTGAGGAACTGATGGCGGGGCTGGGGCTTCCTAGTGCCGAGATGGGCTAGAGACAGGGCAGCAGACCAACTAGTAGTGGGCGGCGGGGTGGTTTGGACATGGCGGCGGCAGAGCAGAGCGGATTGGAGCTGGCTGGCGGCGGCGGGCGCTGAGGGATGGGGCTCGATGAGGACCCACGCGTCAGGTGTTGAAAGCCGTGGGACCGTGCTGTCAGGGACGCCAACGCAGACGGAAACGAAGTGCGGGTGCGTTTCTGAGCGGAGGGAAGGATTCGTGGGCAAAACTGAGGAGGAATAAAAACTAAGGTTAGCAATGAGCAGTGGTGCACAACTAAGGGTACCTATGTAAAAAACCCTTTTTATTATTCTGCTTAAGATGAGAAACAACTCGCTTCTTTAATTGTGTACAGTTTCCTGCCAAATTCCCTTCCCATTTTCCATCACCACTTGCAAAGGAGACTAATATTCATTCTTCTCAAATCTTTGACCCCCTTTCTATTTGGGTTTAGTAATCTTGATCCACTTGATTAAATGGTACTTTTTATTCAAGCTGCCCCCCTGCCAAAAAAAATCTCTTTCTAGCAGTGTCCCATCTTATTAATTGTTGACAAAGGCAACAAATACATGGCATAATCATCCAACCTCTAGAACATATTTTCCACAATAGGTAACCAGGTGGCTACATGAAGTTTAGAACCTGAAACTGGAACCCTGAAGTACTTAATTGGCCATTTCTCAATAGAGCAGTAGAACATATTAGAAAACTCCAGACCTTTGAGTTATCCTGACTGATCACAACCGCCTCACTCTTGGTCCTTTGCTAGAGGAGTAAAGGATTAAGAAATTAATTAGATTAGCTCAATTAGAGGAATTTGATCAATTAGAGATAGGATTAGATTGGGTCAGTTAGGGATAGGTTTGGATATTATTTGTTATGATTTGATTAGGCCTTCCTTAGGTGGCCAGGATATCTCTCTATATAAAGGAAAGTGATGTACCAAGGAGGAAAAAAGCAATGAAGGAAGAACTATCCAACTCCCCCAAATACTCTAGTCTCCCTCCACGGTGACTTTGCCGGCTATCTTCCTGTCAATTGTTATCCCCGGATTGTTCTCCCTCCGTTAGAACAATCTGAAAATTTCACATTATAATTTTATTGAAAGCGGGCTAGTGACATGAATGCATACTAAACTGAAGACCTGCTTGACTGAGATCATCTACGTAGACCTGCTTGACTGAGATCATCTACGGATGTATATACGATAA
The DNA here is from genome assembly GCF_902167145.1 of Zea mays. NCBI lineage: Eukaryota > Viridiplantae > Streptophyta > Magnoliopsida > Poales > Poaceae > Zea > Zea mays. Next base: position 205,070,114 of record NC_050097.1, on the reverse strand, counting down.
GGAACTGCCGTTTGTGTTATATGGTTCAGTCTTAATGTGTTCGTCATTTTGTTTCTGAAATAGATTGTGGAAATCACAGTGCATAACAAATGTACTATAATACTTCTATGCAGCAACGCCCGCATCACCCAGTCCGGCCAATCCCATCTCAACTGTGGTGCAAAAACTTTGGCAAGGAATACTGAAGGACCTTCCAAGTAGCATGAAGCGCGGACACCTTGCTTTTGCCTTCTTTTGATTCTCTTTCTCTTTTGGCTCAATCATGTTATATGAGAAATAAAATAAATATTGGACTCAAATAAGAAACCGGTGATTCAAAAGCCTCTGATGAATTTACTTGTCCACGAATTTTGGTTATATTTCTCTGCTATTTTCTTTCTTATTTGATTCTCTGCTATTTTCTCTCTTATTTGAAACAACCAATGACAATGTTATAAGTTTTGGTTATATTTCTAGTAAATTATGTTTCAAAAGTGCTATGGTGATATGGATCTAAGCAACACCTAGACAGTCGTTCAAAAGTTTATTATCATATATAGAGTCATTTAGGTAAAAACGATTCCTCTATCTTCATATCCTGCAACAACTTTTGTATATCTTGTGCATATTCTATAAAGCCATTCCCGCTCTATAAATCTAGAATAAAGGATATCTATATTTGAAGATCTAGCTAAAGAGAGTATTAGAGAGTTTTTTTTTTACTAAAATCTTTATTTTTGTAAGTTAGGAAGAATATAAAAAAAATCTCAGAGGTTCTCTTACGCATCGATGTCAATGACACTTAATTTGGTTCACGGCCAAACATTACAACACCTGAAGCATGCCTAAGATGTGGCGATCAATTGACAGGTTTGGAGTCTGTTTAGTTGTCTGCTAACTGCGACACAAAAGAATTAATCTTATCTAAAGAAGTTAGACAAACTGTGATAAGTTAGGCATCAAACCAAATATGATGGAAGAGCATCCAAGGAGGCTCAGAATTTTTCTTAGAGTAGCTGAGCTGAAGTCATTTTAAAAACGATAAAAAGAGTTCAAAGTGATAAGTTTGTTACTTCCTCCGTCCCAAAATATATTTCGCTTGAGACAAAAGATACATTCATTAATTAACCTATAAATATAGTTTGTATATGTCGGGGTTTTTGACTCGATGGTCCTAACCAACTAATAAATTTATGTTGCGTGTTCTTGTTCTGGATGGTTAATACAAGAAGACACATAAGGTTTATCCTGGTTCGGACAAGAGAAGACCCTACATCCAGCGGGGAGGGAAACTTATATTATCTTGCACCTAAGTACTCGTAGTAGAACATACAAACAAGTCGAGAGAGGGAGTGAGTCCCAAGTCTTTGAGTATGATGAGGCGAGTGTCAATATCATGAGTGAGGTGAGTCGTGAGCCGTGAAGTCTCCTTCGTAGAAGGCCCCAACCTCCTCCATTTATAGTCGCACGGAGGAGGCCCAGGTGTGCAAGGGTTGTTATGCTATTGTTGTGGTCAGAGGTGTGTCCAAGCCCTGTAGCGGCATGGCCGGCGGGATGGCCCTCGTCCTTGTTGGCATCTTTGGTCAGGAGAAGTATGCCCGATCCCTGTAGCATGTTCCTTTGATTGGGTAGAGAGTCGAGGTTGGGCTCGGGAGCATGGGCATGCGTTCGAGCCCTAGGCTATACTGCGAATGAGACGTTTTCCAAGTGTGTCGAGTCAGAGCGGTAGAAAAAGTGCTCGACATGGTCTTCAGCGAGGTTCATGGGAGAGCAGGTGACATTTAATGTGCGTGCTTCCCTGTTGGGGGCAGTTGGTCATGTAGGAAACGATGACGCCTGAGAGGGTGGTGAATTAGGACTTCTAAAACTTCTTTCTAAATTAGGCCACAAATAAATCCCTAGACAAAAACCTATCCAGGTAAACAATCTAAAATGTGCAAACTAGGTTTAGACTATATGCTGCTATCTCTACTGCAAAATCTAAGTTCCAATCCTAAATATTCTAACTAGAAAAGATAGATTGAAAACTTAAGTACTTAATATAAATGCGGAAGGTAAAGAGCTAGTAGAGAAAGCAAACTCTCGTGGATGAGGCTAGTATTTTAACCGGGTATCCGGAACCACGCAAGGTCCCGACTAATCCTCGTTAGTGCTCCTACGCAAAGGGTTAGCCCACGCGAGGGCCAAGCACCACGGACGAGTAACTCCGTACAGAGTCGTGGGCCTTCTCCACGCACAAGTGGTGCTCCAGTTTTGGCTTCTCTCGGACGCTCCCCGCCGTCTCTACTATCGAACTTCTAGTCGAAACGTCACGAGCCTCGTTCCCTCCAGTACACGGTGGTGGTCGTGACACAAACTCGGTTGTCACGGTCTCGCAAGACTCTCGCCCCACTTGATACAATTACAATGGCTCACACAAGAGTCGAGGGATTTTGTGGGTTTTTTCTATACTCACTCAACTAACTAGAATTCACCTAGAGCAAGCGCATAAGCAGTCTAACTAACCTAAACACTTCGCAAAGCACCTACACTAATCAGCGAGTGATTCTATTAAGCATTTGGGTGTTTGAGCACTTGGGATAGTCTATAATATGTGTTGGTATGTTGTTTGGGCTCCCACACCTTCAAATGCCCGGTTGGGTGAAGTATATATAGTCCTCAACTCAAATATAACCGTTGGAGAAAAGCTACTGCTCTCTACGGTACACTGGACAGTCCGGTGGTAGGCACTGGTGCGCTCTACGACAGAGGAGTCAGCTTTCTGTCGTGAATGTGTCTCGCACGCGTACACACAAGGCAGACGTCTCTCGTGGGTCTAGCTCTAGGTCCTTTTTGTATGAACTGAATCTATATGGGCATATTTGGTTAGTTGTATGGGAGACAACCAGGCCCATATGATGCAAGCAACACATGATTGGTTGGATGTGCTCGCATTCTAGCCAGGCTGATGTGATATCCTGGCCTCTAGGATGGTGATATCTTGGCTCAATGCTTAATAAAATTAATTGAGTATCTATACCGATAAGGTGTATTTTCTTTTTCGGAAGCCTATCTCGAAAGAACCTCCAATTTAAGTGTGCTTGGCTTGGACCAATTTGAGATAGATGATCGACCGGGGAGTTTTCTCAGGTGCGAGTGAGGACAAAGTGCGCACAAAAGACTTATGTTGATCTGTGGGGGACAATACATGATTTTAGAGAGCTGTTAGGAATAAGTACCGTCGGTTTAGGATTGGACAGGGTGTTAGCAGGTGTAAAAGAAGCTGTCGAGTGTATCTCTTCCCATACAAGATTTTATTCCGTTTCTACGTAGTCTCACTGGAATGGCGTGAGCATGCACACATACCGTATATGTTTGAGAGGCTAACACCACTTTAAAGAGATGTTTGGTTTATAAAAACTAATCTTTTACCTCTTCGTTTTATTCAATTTTAGTTCTTAGATTATTAAATATAGTAGTTTTCGTATTTGACAATTTAGATACTAAAATGAAATAAAATCTATGAACTAAATATTAGTCTCTAGTAACCAAACACTGTCTAACACCTATGTATCATGGGAACCAAACAACAACTCTGTTAGACCAAACTGATAATAAACGAGGAACCAAACAGAACCTCCCCTCCTCGCACACGCACAACATGGCTGCTAGCACCTGCCTGGCTCATGCGGTCGTGGCTGCCAGCGGAAGGGAACCAAACGTGCCTGTTCCCAGAAAACCAAACAAGCCCACTTTTAATTCTCTGCAAGTGCAGCTCCATACACGGACGGGCGGACCAATCACGCAAAGAGAGAGCGGACCAAATAAAGGCTCGAGAAGGAGATTTGAGTGCCTCCAACTATTCAGGGTCGGGTTTTTTTTTTTTTTTGGCTCTTGCATTCTCAAAAGTAGAATAGGGATCTGAGAGGCCCTGCTGGAGTTGTTCTAAGATGGTTTATATATTTTTAAAAATTAGCTGGTCATATGTTTTTAAGTTTATGAGTACAAATACAATGTCACTACTCACTAGAACACCCAATCTGCTTTTACCTTTACCTAAATCAACCGACTTATTTGTTGCCACACTGTTCGAGCAACCAGATTGTCTAATAAAGCATTTTCTTTTGTACAGCGGCATGCCAAGGGCCGCACACCTACGGTTCTGTTCTGAGACAGTTTCAGCAACTGGGCCGCAGCAGCAGGATGGAGGCAGAAACAGAGCATCACCAATCAGAATCGTCGCTTCGCTGCGAGACGGTGCGGTGGCCACCCAGCCTCCTGTTGCTGGTTGTGCGCTGGACGCACTGGAGAAGCAACTGCACCACCTCTGACATGGATGGCCGGAGTTCTGGATCCGACTGCAACACCACCCAGAAAGTTCAGAGCAATTCAGTTCAGAGTTGATGTTTGTTTCAGGGGCCTGAAACAATTCATCACTGAAAGGCATTTCGATCGATTCACCTGGACGCAGCGGGAGAGGACATCGGCGAAACGGGACAATGCTTTCGGTGGATATAGGCCACGAAGGCCTGGATCCGCCAGAGCTTCCAAGGCGTTGGTGTCATGAAGCTGTGGACCGACAAACTTGACCAAGGACTGCTCCGCTCTAGGCTTCGAGCTGAAATCACAAAAGGAGCCATGTTCCTGAGCATGGCTGACAAACACGATATTCCACAGGCAAGCTTCACAAAGGTGCAGTCCAAAGTGGAAGGGAGCACGCTATCTCCTTTTTTTTCTTCAACTAATTACCTGTCGTAGGGCTTCCGGCCGGTCAACAGCTGAAGCATGACGACACCAAAGCAGTAGACATCGCTCTTCATAACGTAACCTGATGGCCTTGTGCACTCTGGAGGATCGTACCCTGGTCCCAGGCTCTGACTCGGATCCTGCAGAGAGTTGGTTATTACAGTTTTTTTACACTCATGCTTTGCTCAACAAGTTCTTCAAGAGACATTCTGCAAACCTCATAGAAGTATGCAAGGCCGCAGTCAGTGAGGTGAGGGTTGAGGTCAGCATCGAGCAAGACGTTGGATGCCTTGATGTTCTTGTGGATCACTGGAGGTGAACACGCGTCATGTAGGTACCTGAATCAACCAGACATGTCAATGCCCCTTTCTTTTGAACTACAAACATATTATCTCCTCTGTGCTTGAAGATGCATTGTTTTTTTTATCTAGGCCTAAATAAATATTACTAGTTGTCAACTTACTCCAGAGCACAAGCTGTACCAACAGCAATCCTTACGCGGGTGTCCCAGGTCAGCGGCTTGCTGTAGTCGTCGGACAAGTGCAGAAAGTCATAGAGGGATCCATTCATGTTGTAGTCATAGACCAACATGTAGTGCCCAGGCTCTGAGCAGTAACCAACAAGCACGGAGATGTTTGGATGATGCAGCTTGGAAATGCTGTTCACAAGATCCATGAAGTCGCTGCTTCCCGAGAAGCTCAATGGATCAAACTTCTTAACGGCCAGCACCTGAGTTTGTGTGTGTGTGTGTGTGTGTGTGTGTGAGAGAGAGAGAGAGAGAATAAGGACAACGGGAATGCAAGGTATGAAGCGCCAACTCAAGATCTTACTACAGAACATATTTGATGCATATTGATACTAGTTATAATCTTCAATTCAACTATATGGTACTATACTACTGAAAAATAATTGATGATAAATTTTATAGATTCAGAAGGAACAATACTGAAGCTTTATCAGCAAATAAGTTCATTTGGCATGGGTTTAAAAAGGCAAGGTAAGGTCTCACCGTTCCATCAGCATATTTTGCCTTGTAAACACCACCGATTGTCCCCTGACCTAGTAACCTGCTACTATGGAAGCTTCCAGTGGCTGCTTGGAGGTCTGATGATGAATAAGCAACAAGGTTGACTGGATCTGTGCTCCGCCTCGAATAGTTTAGTTTGTTCTCGAACTCGTTGTCACTAATCGGCTTGATAGGCATTGCAGACGGTGTCGTACTGCTAATTGACGATGAATGCTCCAGTGGCTTCATGTTGATCGCTGAAGCAAAGAAAGCAGCATGAGCGCTTTACCATGAATGTTAAAAGAAGGCACTATGAGCAATTTACTTCTGCCATCATCAACTAGCGGGGCAAATGACCGGTTGTGACCTGACTCATCCATGAGGTAATGAGACGAGGAAGAAGAACGGTTCCTCTTCAACACAGACAAGAGAATCAGAGCTGCAACAAGCACCGCTATCACCACAGCTGCGATGGCGATACCGTTTACTCCACTTCGACCACCTCCGCCTGAAGAGCCCTCCAGTGCAGAGCCCTTCTCCATACCAGGAGGAGCTGATCCGGACGACCACTGGTTCCCTCCAATCCTTCAGAATGCGTCAAGGACTTTTACAATTCATCAAGTGCAACAAATAGGATCATAGCGGATGGAATTACAATTACTACTTACTGTAGATTGCTGATGTCTTTTAGTTTACTAGGGATCCACCCAGTAAACTTGTTGTTCTGCAGATTCCTTGAGCACAAAGGGGAAGCCATTATAGCTTTAGTTCTCAGAAAGACGAAGCGTAGTTTCCACTATCTGAGTGCAGTAAACAGGCTATAGTGTACCCATTACATGGCTAAAACTGGCAACACATTTTTTAGCTCGCATTTTTTCACAGAATTATTTATGTTGTACTGCTGTGCCGAGGCACCGCAATGCATATATGGAGTCGTCAGGATAATCTTGCTTTTTAATGTACTTGAGAAAAAGAGTAGTTTTATGCAGTGAGTATTTAATTTGAGATATACTTACAGATCCTCGAGAGGAAGTTTCGCTAGAACATCTATATGACCACTGAATTGGTTGCTCTCCACATTCCTACATACATTTTGAAAAGAATGGCACTGATTGTAGATCTGAAAGAAAGTATGGATGAATTACTACCATGTGCAAATTTCAGTTCCCTCACAGCGTCTTGAGGTCTTTTAGGTGCTGAAAACTCTTGGGCAGGCTGCCTGAGAAGCGGTTGAAGGAGAGATCCCTGATGAAACAATCGAGGTTAGTCGTACAGGACAGACTCACTGAAATAACATTCTAGCAACTACTATAGAAAACAAATTCCTGTTAGATACCAAAAACTGGGGAATTCAGGTGGGGTCCCCCCCTTGACAGTCAAAAAAAACTGGGGAATTCGCTGCTTGACTTACAATGTTGAGAGCTTTGGAAGTTCTGAAAACATATCCGTCAACTGCCCGCTTAGGTGGTTCTTGCCCAAATTTCTGCAGTTTAATCAGATGACGAATTATATAAGGATTGATGCAAACAAAAATCACGGCCATGTGAAGGGAACATAAAGCAAACAATTAAATAGAGTGCAATGCGAATTGGAATTCCTACAGTGTTTCCAGATCACCCATCTGAGATATCGAATAAGGAACTCCTCCAGTTAAAGAGTTTCCGTAAAGATTTCTGCATCAATAAGAAAAAAATATAAGAGAATGTGTTCGTATAGGCACGAACCCACGCAAAAAAGTTGAATGTGGATGAGAACCGTAAACTCACAATTCAACCACGTTTGGTGGAAGCTGATATGGAAGATCGCCGTTGAGATTGTTATTGCTGAGATCACTGTACTACGTAAAACAAGGAAAATTCAACTAAGTTGCATTACTACGATGGTCAATGCAGGAAATCTCTGGGGCAACTCACAATTTGGTTACTGATTTCAAGCTTGATAGCTGATATCCTAGCGAGCCACTGAGTTCAAGCCCTGACAAGTTACTGCTCTATGCAACATGATGGTTAGAGACAAACTGGGGTAAAAATGTCACGGAAAGCTAAAAGAAAAAAAAGTGCTTTCACAGCGCTGTTAAATGCTGAACAAGCAGGGAAATCCTGAAGGCATTTTCATTTGCGTACATTTCTGTGACAGATGAGCCGCTGCACTCTATCCCTTTCCACTCGTCATCGTCATCGCAGGGATCACCGCCGCTCGATTTCCAACCGGACAATTGCGATGGCTTGTTCATGCTATTGAACATCACATTGAGCGCAGCAACTGATATTGCAGGACACACGATGTTCAGTCAGAACCATGACCGATGCATACATACACAGAGAGGGCACAAAGAATCCGGCAAACCCTCACCGTCAGACTTGTCGGTCTTGGCGACAGCGGGCGCCACCGCAGAGAAGAGGACGGCCAACCAGACGAGCAGCGGCGGCGGTAGGGGGCGCCGTCGTCGGGCCATTGCGCGCGGCGCGCCCAGGGGAGCACGGGGCGGTTCAGCTGAGAGCGTGCAGGAGGAGACCCCCACGCGCGTACGTCGCCTGATCTCCTCCGCCTTTCTCTCATGGATCCATGGGGATACAGGTCTCGCGATGGGAAACTATGGCCTTTCCAAAATTAGGAGACGGAGGAGGAAGAGACGGGGGATGGAACGAGACCGTCGCCATTGGAGCAGCGAGAATGACGGGGGACAGTGATGGAACGAGACCGTCGCCATTGCAGCAGCGAGAATGTCGCTAAGCCATTACTGTGAATAGCTCTACGTAATCTTATAAATTACTATGCACAACATAAACAGAATCCGTTGTAGTCTAGCTGGTCAGGATATTCGGCTCTCACCCGAAAGACCCGGGTTCGAGTCCCGGCAACGGAATTTCATTTTTTAGTTTCCCAATTCATATATAAAAAGACGTTTCACTTTTGAAACAAAAAATGAATTTTGAGGGCGTTTAGAATTCATACTAATACCATATTGACAAGAGAACAAAAATCATATAGTGATCTGTAGATTTCTATTGAGAAGCAACAGTATAATAACGTAACAATCTAGTGCCTCCTTTGCACTTTCTTTCCCACTGTATCCTTTGTCAACAACTGAACAAAAAAAATAATGGCCCCTTGGGCCTTGATTCTGTATTGGTGTATCCCTCTCAAAAAGTCAGTTCTTCAATTAATCAGCTCTTACGCGGCGGCGACGTGGTCGCTCAGCTTTCGGCCGCTTGTTTCCAGGGGGAAGTATGACACGGCGATGCCTGAAGCCAGCATCACCGTGATGAATATCAGGATAGCTGCCATCTGGTGGCACGCGTGCACCAGGCCGACGGCCACGAGAGGGCACAGGATTCCACCAAAGCGAGCAATCGAGCTTGCAAACCCGACACCCGTGGCCCTAACAGCAGTTGGGTATATCTGCAAGGAACACGGCACAAAGAGGCAACGATAATTTCAGAGGTTTTCATGCAAGGTTTATGTATGTAAGGACACACATTGCTACTGGAGGGACCAAACCTCAGGGGCGTAGATGTGCAGAACAGTGAAGCTTGCAGAGATGCAAACCCGGGCACAGAACAAAAAGATGGTCGTCAGCGATTCCGTCTGGGCGAACATAAGCGGAGATATGCACAGGCAACTGATGTAAAGCATGGAAGACATCGAGAGCTTGCGCCCGATCATGTCAACAATGGCAGCCGACAGGAGAAGACCAGGGACCTCTGCATCATTGTTGCCCTAAATATCAAGAATTCCCAGGACACTGTTTCTGAAAAATGACTGGTTGACCAGATAGCAGAAACACACATACCTCCAAAGCTTGTTATAAATACATTTCTGTAGAGATTCTCATCATGTATGTGGGCTGTTGTTGTCACTTCTGCCCCCTCTTCTGATCCACAGATCCTATTTCCATGATTTAGTTCTGATGTGAGTAGAACAAGACCATAGTACAGAAAGGCATGACCAAGAAAGACAGTCCAGAGTAGAAGAGTCGATCTGATTAAGTTTGGAGATAGAAGCTTTAAGATGGCACTGAGGCCTCCAATCTCGGATTTGCTACCACGATCAGCAGTGTTATTCTTATTAGATGTCACCAACTGTGCCGTTTCTGAAGAATCCCCGATATCATGAAGTTCCACCCGATGGCCAGAGACAAGTCGGCCAGAGGGGAGAGAAACACAGTTCACGCGTGACATTGTTTCCAGAACATGAACTGCTTCAGCTATTCTACCCTTCATGCATAGGTATCTTGGTGACTCAAGTGTCACTGGGTAGAAGAGTAGCAGGGCAAACGATGGCAATGATGAGAGTGCCAGCAGCCACCTCCAGCCAAAAGCTGGCATAACGGCCTGCAAATTGAGCAGATGAGTACAGGAATTTGCATGGAGATTTTGGAAATAGCAATAATCACGGATTAGAATGACCATGCATGCCATTTGGCCACTTACACCAAAATGGTGCCATTAACCCATTATATATTATATACAACATATACTACCATGGACGTCAATAATCACTTCATCAAAACTATGTACAAGCAAAATACCATGGCAAATAGACCCAAATTGATTGCACAGGAAGACCCATGCATGTGCTGGCAAAACTTGCTCAAATTACAAAAACACAGAAGAAGCTTTGCTGGTCCTTAGGATTCAATGGTATATCCTAGTCTTAGAATTACAAGTACGGTAATAAGGACAGCAGAAGAACATCAGCATGCAGAGCTGTGATGTGCAGCTGACACACATGAACTAACATACCTGCAAGCCTTAGCTGGTAGCTCGGCAACCCTAATTAATGTTGTTTTTGGTGCATCTGTTTATTTGAATCAGGGGGGCCCTCTGCACTCTAACCCTTTCCCCTCCCGACCTACACTATAATCCCATGCAGTTCTCCTGTGTGCTAGAGAAAAAGGGGAACATCTGCACTCAGCAGACAAATATCCACCGTAACATCCACTATTGGTAACTAGAATATAACATCCATTGTAGGATGTACTGTAGCATCATACACGTAAAAAAATATCTCAAACAGCCAGTACTGTATGTAAGGCAAACATTGACATTACTTTTCCTAAAGAAATAGACTTACCCAAGCAAGAGAAGCTTCCATTATTGTGCCAACAGTCCAAAATGCTGAGAACATAACCATCCATGTTCCTCGGTTAGGAGCAGGGATGAACTCTAGGAACCAAGAACCTAAAACTGGCCCACCACCCAGTCCAACACCGACCATAAATCTCAGTACAATCAAAGATAAGTAATTTGGAGCAAAAGCGCTAAGAAGGCCAGCTCCTCCAGTAACAATAGCTGTGAAGTTGAACCCAACCCTGTAGATAAATATGAAGGGTCTAGAATGAGCAAAAAATGGCTACTTGGAAAATGGTAAGCTACTACTGCATAGCATGCAGAAATTGGAAATAAACAGGACTTTCAAGCATTATTAACTGAATCCAAACACCTAACCATGGAACAGTAAATGCCTAGCTTAAGCTTCCTACAGACATGGAACAGTGTGCAACACTCCATAAAGTTTCGAAAAAGATTGAAGGGTTAGAACATTCATAATCAAATTCCAATAGCCAATGGAAAAAGTGAGGAAGACCCTGCCTTCTTCCATAGTTATCTGAAACTATGCCCCAAGCATATGCTCCTACAAGCATCCCCACAAAGACAACACTTGTTATGAGGCTTTCTTCATGTGCAGAAAGCCCCCACTCAGCTTGAACTGATTGCCCAACAAATGACAAAAGCATCATCTCCATTGCTTCAGAGATTTTAGCCATCCCAGAGTATGCAAGCACGAATGCATGGAATTTCCCAAACCCCATGGACACAAGTGCCTCATCCACAGTATAAGTAGATACGCCATCCTCCATCTGAAATAAGCAAACATAAATGAACAAAACAATTAATTTATCTCATTATCACTGTCATGCACCAGGACAATACATCAAGTCAGATGTGGGGATGGGGGATATGGACTAAGCTTTGCTGAAATAACTAAGAGTCTAAGACCACAGATTTCCTGCCCAATGGTAAATAGCTAAACATCATAGTGTAAACAGAACGAATGACAATCTTTCACTCACGAATAGCATCTGATATTCATAGCGACAAGGATCCTGATTGCATATCAACCTAGCAATCTGGATAGTATATATACTGACAGTAAAAAAAATTATACACACCAACAACTACCTTTTTGTATACATTCATATATAACTACTCAGTTTGGATAAAATAACTGAAGTTGGCAAACCACATTAGGGAAACAACCAGATTGTAACAGCCATGTACTTAGATAGTTAGATTACTGCTTAACAAAGAATTTCCAATCAGTGGTGCAAACGCGCCGGCATCCTTTGAACAGTCCAACGTAGGAGAAGATTGATTCGCAAAGTTCAGATTCATCTCCTAAACAGGGTAACAATGTGGACGAAATCAACCTCCGGGTATCCTAAACATTCGGAACATAAAAAAAACGTAGTGCCAACTTGAACAAAGCACTAGTCAACCGAACAACATACGTCCCCTCACAAGTCACAAGTGAAGAGAAAATGACAAAAGGGAAACCCGCATCACCGAATCGGGGAATGAATTGCACCGTGGACTCCCATTACCAAATCTAGAACCAATCTCGCCTAAGTTGACCATATACTCGAAAAAAAAATAACCCACCAACTACAGCAATCAGTCAATCACATACCAGAGAGAGAGAGAGAGAGGAACAGAATCGAGAACTGCAGCCCGCGCAGCGGACGAGGAGGGGTGGATGGGATCAGCGGACCCGCCAATCTAGGAAGCAGGTCGGGAGCAGGGACCGGGAGGCATGAATGGGGTGGAGGAGAGGGTAGAGAGATGTTGGGAGAGAGAGAGAGAGAGAGAGAGAGAGAGAGAGAGAGAGAGAGAGAGAGGCGGGATTGGTAGGTGAGGTCTACCTCGTCGGAGCCGGCGGCGTGACGAGCGCGGCGCCTCCGACTTCCCGGGAACGTATCGAGGCCGGCGCGACGACGGCAGCGACTGACTGACTGGGGCGGCCCACTCATTTTACATTGGTCGTTTTACATCGTAGTACCTGAGGATGGCTATATTTTTATCCCAATCTGGAAAGTGACACTTTTTAAATTAGACTTTTTTGGATGAGTTTCTTATAAAAAACTCTATGATCTTTTTTTTTGGTGAGATCTGAGTTGGGTACAACATCAACAGATCTTCGTTCTCACACAAGCGAAAGGCTTACTCAACCTCAAAACCTTTATGCAGTTTCCACCGATCTGCACCCGTGGAATTAGCAAATATTCTCTCATTTTTTCTAAGATTTTGTACGTGTTCAAAATAACTGCTTTGTAATAATTTTTCCTACAATACATTATCATATATCACATGTTAACGTTGTGATCCCATAGAGCGGATAGAAGAGGTCGATGACGCGAGGAGAGAGATTGACGGTGACGACAGTGGCGCGAGAGGGGTTGATGTGACGGTGACAGCGGCAGCACGGGACAGGGGAGATGAGGGATAAAAGATGATTTTAATGATGTGTTAAGTTTGAGTATAATTTATTTGATATATTTAATGTAGGTTATGTGTATGGAGCTGATTTGTTTGGATGTGTTTTTTATAAAGTTTAAATGGTATAGATTCGTTCCATGCCGGTCGGTCCTCCAGTCCTCCTGCTTGTGCGTTCTGTGTTTTTTTTTCTTCCGCCCGGAGATCAGTAATCAAGGAAGCGAAAGATCGTCAGCGGTACTATGTACTGGTCATTATTGACTTGTCTCGCAAAAACTTATATATTTAAATTAATATAACCACCCACGGAAAAAAAAAATTGGTAGCTAGCCATGTATACGTGGGTCGTACGCATCCCTGATTGGATGGCCAGGTCAGCGCGATGTAGTGGACACGTACGTACGGTGACGTCTGGCCGTCTGGGCCTTGGTGGCCACGAAAATCATAGTGCTGCTTAGTGCTCGGAATTGGGCCGGACTGGCCAGCCCGGTCTAAACCCATCATGTTTTGTGTCAAACGGGTTCGGTCCAGTAAAGCCCAAAAGATTTTTGGACCGTTTCGTGTCAGTCCGAAGTGTAAAAACAGTGGTCCAGTCCGACCCTAAACCACGTCGTGCCTTCTTTGGGCCGTGCCGGCCCAAGCCCGGCCCGTATATTTGACCACATAAAATCAAAATATTACAACCATATAAAGTTCATAGCTTACTAAATTAAAGATATTAAACAATTCTAGCATCATTTGACCACGTAAACTTCAAATATAACAACAATATAAGGTCGATATCTTACTAAATTCAAGAAATTAAGCAAATTGGGCTTAATTGAGCCGTGCCGGCCCAAGCCCGGCCCATCTATGCGTGCCGTGCCGGGGACCCGACGGGACGGAAATTGAGGCCCGGCCCAAGCCCGCCTTAGGGCCGTGCTAGTCCGGCCCATATTATTTTGTGCCGGACCGTGCTTTGGGCTCTTATTTTTGGGTCGTGCTCGTGCTGACCCGAAAAACCCGGCTCATATTCCCAGCACTACTGCTGAGCGCGATCGGAGAGCGTCACGCTTACCAGGGGCCAAGGGCAAAAGGCCGCTGCAAAGCAAACCAAATCGCTGGAACCCCGGCCGTAGTTGCCTGGGTGGGTGGCTCAGGTAACGGCGGCATCTCGCCGCCGCACGCCGGTCAGGTATCCGGTTCGATTATAATTAGATGTGCCATGCGGCTACGCCATTTCCGTGGCGCCAACTGAACCTAAGTCGCCACCGGCCTCGTCTCTCTCTCCATCGAGGCGTATCACTGGCAAGTTGCATGCGTGTATGTAGCTACAAGATAGCATATGCAGATATGCTTATGCGTGTGCGTGTTCGTGTTCATGACTGGTGTGCGTCTTTTTGTCACCAAACACTATAATTGACCGTCTGGCAGTATTTCACACCTTTAAATGATAAGAATATAGAGTCAAATAAAGTGATTATCCTAAATGTAGGGTAACACATCTATGATGGTCACCACCTATTTGTGACCAAACATTAACGAACTCTAGGGCCTTCTCGTGATGAACAACACCTTAGGTTTGGCTTCGCGAGGTGAACAGTGGCGGCGGTCTGTGACGAGTCGCTTGGCAGTGCTCGCTGCGGGGGCGCGGACGGTCCGCAACCTAGCGGCAGAAGCAGCGTCTTCCCTGCGCGCAGTCCGGACGGTCCAAGCTCTGGGTCGGACGGTCCGCAACCCGACGGCAGAAGCAGCGCCTTCCCTGCGGTAGTCCGGACGGTCCGAGATGGCGCAAGGTCGTCTTCTTCTCCTTGTATGACCTAGATCTCGTCCTCTGGGGAGAGAGACCTTAGAGTGCTCCGGGTCAGCAGATCACCCGGGGCGTCTCCAGACGACGTAGAGTCGCCTAGAAATTAAGAGATCAATTCGAGGAAGAGATCTTAATTGAAGTACATCTTGCCTCTCGGGAGGGGTAAAGATCATATGTAACACCCGGAATTTGGGGGTATAAAATTTCTTTTCTAATATCCACCAAATTCAGGTGTTACTCTCTCTCATTTTTCTGCTTTCCTTCCCTTTTTTCTAAAAATGGAGACGTATTTGTTTTTTATATCAATAAGCCTAGTAAAATGAAACAAAAAAGAAGTCTTTGATTGCTGCATAACATGCCGAGACATTTTTATGTTGAATTATTGTGTTTGTGCACCCATTCAAACTCATTAAATATATTTGAATATTTGATTTAAAAACTATATTTAAATTCGAATAGGAGAATAAAAGGAAGAAAAACAAAAGGGAAAATCCTCCCCTTAGCCCAGCTCGGCTTCGTGGCCCGCACCCCGCGGCCCACTCGACCTCTCCCGCGGCCCAGCTCCCTAGCGTTGCCCTAGCGCGCGCTCCCTGCGCGCCGCCCCCGCGCGCGCTCTTCCTACCGCGTCGCGTGCACGCCGCAGCCTCACCCAGCCGCCGGCGCGCCGTTCTCCCTCCGCTCAGCTCCCAAGCCACGCCTCCCACTCTGCCGCACGCGTGCGCATGGGACGCAACCGCTCGACCATGCCCCTGGTCGTGGGCTCGCCCTCAGCTCCAAGCGCAATGCACCACCGGCCAGCCCCGCACGCCCGTTTCCACCATACCTTGTGGACCCCGCCTGTCATCACCCCCATGGAAAACTACCGCTCTCGCTCGTGACGCTCATGCACCCATAACTCGGCAACCGCCGCCATGATCATGGGCTGGCAGTATGTCACTTAACCCCCCCTCTGCACGGGAACTCCCTATCTTGCCTCTCTCCACCCCGCCTTCCTCCTCTTGTCTCGTCTAACCCCGCTGCCCTCCATGTCCCATCGCTGCTAGGCCACCGGAGTACTCCACGCCGCCACGGAGCTCACAGCATCACCACCACCTCACCGTAGCGTCGTCACATCCGCTCTGCACCGAAACACCAACTGCAGCACGCCAACACCAAAGCTCTGGTAAGCTCTGCGCCCAACCGTTCTCTAGCCCCTTGATGCATTCTGTGTATGCGAGCCGCCGGAGCTGCCTCCTGGCCGACGAGTCCCACCTGACTAGCGTCCTGCTCCCTTCCCAACCGTGCGTATGCAGTGCGCCACCGTGTGGTGAACGGCCCGTGCGGTTGTTGCCGAGGAAGACGCAAGCATTCGATCCGTCCGTGATACTTGCGTGCATTAAAAAATAACAAAGGAATCTTAAGTACGTGAGTGGAGAGGACAGAACGGCTTCTATAGTGGCTTTTCGTGTATTATAGCCCCGATCAATCGCGTTGTGCCACGTCGTATGAGATCTGAAATTATTAATTAAGCATGAGCTTCCACATTATAATTCTATTTCAACCTATTCACGTGGTATTAGCTTTATAATAACATTGTATACACGTCGTTTAGCATGTTTTAATTAATTAATCATTTGTTTGTCCGTTGGTTACTAAAATAGTATTTTAATTAAAACTAATTTATAGTTTTAAGCCACGCTTTTATAAAAATGTGTTAATATGATTAATATCAACTCAAATATTTTGATTCAGTACTCGTCTAGTTTAAAAATATGTTTAACAGTTCTCGTGTGTCATGTCTCTTGTAATCTGTGAATCATTATTTACTTAATACCTTTTGCGTTATAAATCTGTTTCAACTCGCTTTAGTCGCGTTAACTTCATAACCTCGTCGCCATCGTGTTGGTAGCATTATTTCATCGTGATACGCGTCTTAGCTAATTAATCGATTATTTATTTATCCGACAGTTACTAAAAATAGCAATCTAATCAAAACTGACGTATATTTTGATTCACTTTATAGATACTTGTTAATATAATTACGCCTGCTCGAATGTTTTCGAATTAATACTTGTTAGTATAAACATGTCGCAACGGATGTCGTCTCTTGTCGATCGCGTTGGTCTCGTGCGCTGTCAGCGCGTTATTTAATTATCTCCGCTATTGTCGCTCGCGCTAATTAGTCAATTATTGTTTAGTCGTTTGCTACTTAAGATAACAGTGCAACTAGAACAGTCTATAGTTTTAACTCGTACTGTTATGAATATAAATGTTAATTAACTTGATTAATACTGGCTTAAATACTTTTAAATAATTATCCATTTGTTGTTCTCGCGCAGCGCCGTTTGCGCGACATCGCGTTGTTCACGCACGTAGTCACGTTGACTCGCGCGTTGTCGTGCGCATTGTATCGCGTGCCGGCCGCGCGCTGCTTCGTACAGTATCGCGCGTCGTTTGCACGCTGTCGTGATGAGTTCGCCGTCGTCACGTTGTCTGCGCTTGCCGCGCGTGGTGCGCGCTAGGTCGCGTGCGGTCGTGCTGTTTCATGCGTTACGAGTTTCGTCTCGCTCCGCTAATTCGTCCCACTTAGAGTCGCTGATGTTATTTAAATTACTTATTTAACTAAGAATTATTAGTGTGGTCAGCTAATTAAAATGGTTAGATAGCTCTAATTTCATTTTAAATAAATATCGATTAATATAATCAGGTCGAATTAAAACGTTATAGTTAATATTTGTTTAGCGTAAACGCGATATCTTCTCGACCGTAGCTTCGAGTTCGATGTTTCATTTTCCTCGCGTGACCGTAGTAACGTCCTCTATTTCATTTTGCATGTTTTATTATGTTTTTATCTGAATGGTGTAATGTTCTCATGTATATGTATATGTGTTTGTTTGTGTCTGTTTGTATTCGCTGTGCGTTGCGAATAGATTGCGATCCATTTCCGAGCTTCGAGGAATCGAGTGTCAAGCTTCAGCGACCAAGTGATCAAGCTCTTCGAGTTCTACAAAGTTGAAGACCCTGAGCATCTGTTTGGTGAAGGCAAGTGTCCTCAGTCCCATTATGTCCCATTTACCTTATAATTCACTGTCCCGCATTACTTAATTGAAACCTAAGGATTTACTAGCTTTCTATTTACCTTGTCCTTGATTTACCTTTTGGGTTACTATGGTTAGCCACATGCTAGCGCTTTACTTTAATCAATGAACATGATGAGATACAATGATGATACTATGGTTTTATTCTGGATATGATGATATACTTATGGCATTTAAGGGGACTCGAGCGGTTTCTCGAGTGCCTCTCCGTAAGGACCTGTTCGTTGAGAGACCACCCGGGATAACAGTGCAACCATGAGGGTGGAATGGGGTGCCCTTAGCTAATTAATTAGAGGAACTAGAGGTGTAGTTGCTTCGCCGTCGTGCCGTCAATGGGGTCCAGGCACAGTGCTTGCTCTGCCGAGGCTGGGTGCCGAGGTTCTTTCGTTTTGCTTTTGTTAGTCACCCCCCCTTCGGGGAGAGGTACTGTGTTTATCAAACTGGAGAAACCTAACGGGCGGCTATGACCTCTAGGGAATCTTTGTAAAAGCTACGTAGTGATACCCTGCCGGACCACCTAGGAAGTGATCAATGGGGAGTCATGATCCCCGGGCAAAACGGGAATCACGGCTCATGGGTAAAGTGTGCGACCTCTGCAGAGGGTTAGAAACTGATATATCAGCCGTGCTCACGGTTATGAGCGGCCTTGGGATCCTCTTTGATTAGAGATACAGATGGTTCGAGATACAATGGTTCTTTTTATTATTTCGGTTCGATGATGATAATGGGGTTTCCTCAATGAGGAAATGGTTCACGGGTAGGTTATATGATAAAACTTGGCTTCCACTAATAATAAATACCTGATCAACTAAAAGCAATCTGCTTTGACCTTAACCCCACATAAAGCTAGTCCACTTCAGCCAAACAGGACATTTGCTGAGTACGTTGATGTGTACTCACCCTTGCTTTCACAAAACACCAGGTTGCCTTTGGTGCAATCTATGCTCAGGTAAAGAAGAAGGCGTCGAGGCGGATCCCCAGGAATGCCAGGACTTCGGCGAGTTCGTGGTTTAGGCTAGCGACCTCCCCCAGTCAGCTGCCTGTGGTGGGTTTGTTTACGTTGGCTACGTTTCAATTCTGTGTACTTTGATTTATATTATATAAATGGCTCTAGTCTGTAATATTATTACATACTTTTTATTGTTATTCGAAGCATTGTGCTATGATGAGTCATTTATGTAATCGCTGTGTACGTGAATTTCTGATCCTGGCACGTACATGGTTCGCATTCGGTTTACCTTCAAAACCGGGTGTGACATAAGTGGTATCAAAGCCGTGCTGACTGTAGGACCACTAGCCTAGAGTAGAATTGGTCGTTTTAAGGACTCATTGATTATTACTTCACCCCATCCTTGATTCTGCTTCAAAATATCACTTCGATTAATTCTATGTTATGCTTCTATATATCACCTTGCCAAATGTATTTTATTCTAATATTGTCTATGCTTCACCTATTCATTCTATTAGATCTGATCTCACTCTTGTGCTTGCGACATCTTTGTAGATGCCCACTGACCCTAAACTTCTTGTCTTTTGGGATTCTTTTCTCTTCCATTACTAAATTGCTACCATTTGGCAATCTCTATTCCCTTGGTATTGACATGCTCGTATCCCTGGATTCTTTAACACTCTTGTTTCAATACCTACCTCTAATAAAAACTCTGCTGCCTATTTAAACATTTCAGTTTATATATCCATGACCTTCGTGTCTTTTGAGACCCTTCCCTATTCTATTGTTAAGTCGTTATCCTTCGGCAATTTATATTCTCTTTGTCTTGGTATGCCCGTATCTTTGGAATATTGCATACTCTTATCCTTTTTATATTCGCTTGTCTTTATACCCTAATGTCTGTTTAAGACATTTCAGTTAACATGCCCTTGACCACCCTTGTTTCTTAATGATCCATGAGCAGTCATTTTATTTTTCATATCCTTGGTGATCTCGTTGTTTCCTTGTAACTTCCTTAGGTAATGAATTTTTACTTCAACCCTTCTGTTGGAACCATATCTATCTTACCCTTGATTATTCTCTCCACTTCACCACTTCGCGAGTCTTGCCTTAACTCTATCCTTGGTCATGCTTTTCACGATTATCATCTTAACCCTTGTCATCCCTCGATCTTTACCTTGATGCTCACATGCATTTTAAAGCCGCCTCTCCCATTTCATTCCAAGAGTGATGTCTTACCCATCTCGCTCTTGTCTGTTCCCTTTTCCTCTGTCGCGTTGCAAGTCTTAGCTTTTGCTCGATATCACCCTTACCTTTGTAATATCTAGATCTTTCCATGATGCTTATATTATGCCTACCTTTTGACTTATCATCTTTCCCATCTCGATTTGAGAATTGTGTTTTACCTACCCTGACTTTGGTTGCATTCTCTCCCTGTCGGTTCCAATCCTTGCTTTAGCTCCATCCTTTATTATGCTCATGCCCCTATCCTACACGTCTTATTATTCCCCTTGCCTTTCTATGACCTTATAATAGTTTCCCCTTGGTAAAGAAAGACCACCATTTAATTAAAAGTTACATATAACAACGAGATGTTTGTTGTTGTATGCTTGTGCTATTTGTCTTTGTGTCATGACTGATTTGCTCCTTCGTGATGAGTGTTGGTGTGTTGTGGCCCTTGGGCCACAATGGAATTTGTTTACTAGATGAGTGCCATAGAGTTAAGTAGTTGGGTTCTCATCCTACTCTCTCTAATCCGTTTATACCTACCTTTTCTCGCTATTCTTTCCTCTTGCACCTGTCCATTTGGCAACCTCCAACTCCTCCAAATCAGTCAAGATCAGAGTCGGCAGCATCTTCACCAAGTGCATAGCAACGCTCCTATTAAGGGGGTTAGCCGCTAACCCCAATGAAGACAATGCGATCAACATCAGCCAGCAAGGTCAAAGTGGCGTAGCGGAAGCGTGTGTGGGTCCTAATCCACAGGTCCAAGAGATCCTCAAGAATTGCATCGATCGGTCTCAAGCATCTGAAAGTCAAAGCAAACCAGTCCCCAAGTTAAGCTTGCAGAGTCAAAGTCAACTCAAGGAAGTCGTGGTCAACCGATGAACCAATCTCATTTTCTTGCTAGCCTCTTCTTGAATCTCGAGGGCGAGATTCTGTTAAGGGGGTTAGATTTGTAACACCCGGAATTTGGGGGTATAAAATTTCTTTTCTAATATCCACCAAATTCAGGTGTTACTCTCTCTCATTTTTCTGCTTTCCTTCCCTTTTTTCTAAAAATGGAGACGTATTTGTTTTTTATATCAATAAGCCTAGTAAAATGAAACAAAAAAGAAGTCTTTGATTGCTGCATAACATGCCGAGACATTTTTATGTTGAATTATTGTGTTTGTGCACCCATTCAAACTCATTAAATATATTTGAATATTTGATTTAAAAACTATATTTAAATTCGAATAGAAGAATAAAAGGAAGAAAAACAAAAGGGAAAATCCTCCCCTTAGCCCAGCTCGGCTTCGTGGCCCGCACCCCGCGGCCCACTCGACCTCTCCCGCGGCCCAGCTCCCTAGCGTTGCCCTAGCGCGCGCTCTTCCTACCGCGTCGCGCGCACGCCGCAGCCTCACCCAGCCGCCGGCGCGCCGTTCTCCCTCCGCTCAGCTCCCAAGCCACGCCTCCCACTCTGCCGCACGCGTGCGCATGGGACGCAACCGCTCGACCATGCCCCTGGTCGTGGGCTCGCCCTCAGCTCCAAGCGCAATGCACCACCGGCCAGCCCCGCACGCTCGTTTCCACCATACCTTGTGGACCCCGCCTGTCATCACCCCCATGGAAAACTACCGCTCTCGCTCGTGACGCTCATGCACCCATAACTCGGCAACCGCCGCCATGATCATGGGCTGGCAGTATGTCACTTAACCCCCCCTTTGCACGGGAACTCCCTATCTTGCCTCTCTCCACCCCGCCTTCCTCCTCTTGTCTCGTCTAACCCCGCTGCCCTCCATGTCCCATCGCTGCTAGGCCACCGGAGTACTCCACGCCGCCACGGAGCTCACAGCATCACCACCACCTCACCGTAGCGTCGTCACATCCGCTCTGCACCGAAACACCAACTGCAGCACGCCAACACCAAAGCTCTGGTAAGCTCTGCGCCCAACCGTTCTCTAGCCCCTTGATGCATTCTGTGTATGCGAGCCGCCGGAGCTGCCTCCTGGCCGACGAGTCCCACCTGACTAGCGTCCTGCTCCCTTCCCAACCGTGCGTATGCAGTGCGCCACCGTGTGGTGAACGACCCGTGCGGTTGTTGCCGAGGAAGACGCAAGCATTCGATCCGTCCGTGATACTTGCGTGCATTAAAAAATAACAAAGGAATCTTAAGTACGTGAGTGGAGAGGACAGAACGGCTTCTATAGTGGCTTTTCGTGTATTATAGCCCCGATCAATCGCGTTGTGCCACGTCGTATGAGATCTGAAATTATTAATTAAGCATGAGCTTCCACATTATAATTCTATTTCAACCTATTCACGTGGTATTAGCTTTATAATAACATTGTATACACGTCGTTTAGCATGTTTTAATTAATTAATCATTTGTTTGTCCGTTGGTTACTAAAATAGTATTTTAATTAAAACTAATTTATAGTTTTAAGCCACGCTTTTATAAAAATGTGTTAATATGATTAATATCAACTCAAATATTTTGATTCAGTACTCGTCTAGTTTAAAAATATGTTTAACAGTTCTCGTGTGTCATGTCTCTTGTAATCTGTGAATCATTATTTACTTAATACCTTTTGCGTTATAAATCTGTTTCAACTCGCTTTAGTCGCGTTAACTTCATAACCTCGTCGCCATCGTGTTGGTAGCATTATTTCATCGTGATACGCGTCTTAGCTAATTAATCGATTATTTATTTATCCGACAGTTACTAAAAATAGCAATCTAATCAAAACTGACGTATATTTTGATTCACTTTATAGATACTTGTTAATATAATTACGCCTGCTCGAATGTTTTCGAATTAATACTTGTTAGTATAAACATGTCGCAACGGATGTCGTCTCTTGTCGATCGCGTTGGTCTCGTGCGCTGTCAGCGCGTTATTTAATTATCTCCGCTATTGTCGCTCGCGCTAATTAGTCAATTATTGTTTAGTCGTTTGCTACTTAAGATAACAGTGCAACTAGAACAGTCTATAGTTTTAACTCGTACTGTTATGAATATAAATGTTAATTAACTTGATTAATACTGGCTTAAATACTTTTAAATAATTATCCATTTGTTGTTCTCGCGCAGCGCCGTTTGCGCGACATCGCGTTGTTCACGCACGTAGTCACGTTGACTCGCGCGTTGTCGTGCGCATTGTATCGCGTGCCGGCCGCGCGCTGCTTCGTACAGTATCGCGCGTCGTTTGCACGCTGTCATGATGAGTTCGCCGTCGTCACGTTGTCTGCGCTTGCCGCGCGTGGTGCGCGCTAGGTCGCGTGCGGTCGTGCTGTTTCATGCGTTACGAGTTTCGTCTCGCTCCGCTAATTCGTCCCACTTAGAGTCGCTGATGTTATTTAAATTACTTATTTAACTAAGAATTATTAGTGTGGTCAGCTAATTAAAATGGTTAGATAGCTCTAATTTCATTTTAAATAAATATCGATTAATATAATCAGGTCGAATTAAAACGTTATAGTTAATATTTGTTTAGCGTAAACGCGATATCTTCTCGACCGTAGCTTCGAGTTCGATGTTTCATTTTCCTCGCGTGACCGTAGTAACGTCCTCTATTTCATTTTGCATGTTTTATTATGTTTTTATCTGAATGGTGTAATGTTCTCATGTATATGTATATGTGTTTGTTTGTGTCTGTTTGTATTCGCTGTGCGTTGCGAATAGATTGCGATCCATTTCCGAGCTTCGAGGAATCGAGTGTCAAGCTTCAGCGACCAAGTGATCAAGCTCTTCGAGTTCTACAAAGTTGAAGACCCTGAGCATCTGTTTGGTGAAGGCAAGTGTCCTCAGTCCCATTATGTCCCATTTACCTTATAATTCACTGTCCCGCATTACTTAATTGAAACCTAAGGATTTACTAGCTTTCTATTTACCTTGTCCTTGATTTACCTTTTGGGTTACTATGGTTAGCCACATGCTAGCGCTTTACTTTAATCAATGAACATGATGAGATACAATGATGATACTATGGTTTTATTCTGGATATGATGATATACTTATGGCATTTAAGGGGACTCGAGCGGTTTCTCGAGTGCCTCTCCGTAAGGACCTGTTCGTTGAGAGACCACCCGGGATAACAGTGCAACCATGAGGGTGGAATGGGGTGCCCTTAGCTAATTAATTAGAGGAACTAGAGGTGTAGTTGCTTCGCCGTCGTGCCGTCAATGGGGTCCAGGCACAGTGCTTGCTCTGCCGAGGCTGGGTGCCGAGGTTCTTTCGTTTTGCTTTTGTTAGTCACCCCCCCTTCGGGGAGAGGTACTGTGTTTATCAAACTGGAGAAACCTAACGGGCGGCTATGACCTCTAGGGAATCTTTGTAAAAGCTACGTAGTGATACCCTGCCGGACCACCTAGGAAGTGATCAATGGGGAGTCATGATCCCCGGGCAAAACGGGAATCACGGCTCATGGGTAAAGTGTGCGACCTCTGCAGAGGGTTAGAAACTGATATATCAGCCGTGCTCACGGTTATGAGCGGCCTTGGGATCCTCTTTGATTAGAGATACAGATGGTTCGAGATACAATGGTTCTTTTTATTATTTCGGTTCGATGATGATAATGGGGTTTCCTCAATGAGGAAATGGTTCACGGGTAGGTTATA
This sequence comes from Zea mays, assembly GCF_902167145.1. NCBI lineage: Eukaryota > Viridiplantae > Streptophyta > Magnoliopsida > Poales > Poaceae > Zea > Zea mays. Next base: position 205,045,271 of record NC_050097.1, on the reverse strand, counting down.
TGATAAAACTTGGCTTCCACTAATAATAAATACCTGATCAACTAAAAGCAATCTGCTTTGACCTTAACCCCACATAAAGCTAGTCCACTTCAGCCAAACAGGACATTTGCTGAGTACGTTGATGTGTACTCACCCTTGCTTTCACAAAACACCAGGTTGCCTTTGGTGCAATCTATGCTCAGGTAAAGAAGAAGGCGTCGAGGCGGATCCCCAGGAATGCCAGGACTTCGGCGAGTTCGTGGTTTAGGCTAGCGACCTCCCCCAGTCAGCTGCCTGTGGTGGGTTTGTTTACGTTGGCTACGTTTCGATTCTGTGTACTTTGATTTATATTATGTAAATGGCTCTAGTCTGTAATATTATTACATTCTTTTTATTGTTATTCGAAGCATTGTGCTATGATGAGTCATTTATGTAATCGCTGTGTACGTGAATTTCTGATCCTGGCACGTACATGGTTCGCATTCGGTTTACCTTCAAAACCGGGTGTGACATCATAGGGTCGTCCTATCGTCAGCAGGCCACCCCAGGACGGATCTAGACGACGTAGAGTCGAATAGGGGTGGAGGTGGATATGCGAAAGGCTACAACTAGAGCTACGCTACATCTACTCTTAGGGTAGGAAAGGTAAATAAAGAAATTGGTTCGATTGGAATGTGTTCGGGGTTCTCAATCGGTCGTACCCCTTTATATTTATAGGGGAGGAGGTCTGGACCTAATCCTAGGAGATAGCCAACAACTCTCACGTGATTAGATGAATAACCACGCACGAGATAAGGATAATCACCCGAGTTAATCTAATCGCGGGGCACGCGGACTGTCTGGGCCCAAGGGCCGCACTGTCCGCCACTTTTGGTGCTCAACATATGCCCCCTGTCTTTTGGTGGAGCTTGGCGAACCAAAAGCACCAGTGAAAACTTCAGAAACAATTGACCTCATAGGTTATTTTGTTCCCGAAGTAAGGACTCAGCTCGATGCAAGTCATAGGCTCTTGCGATCAGATAATATAAACACTTGATAGAACTTTAATTCACAGAGACCGTTTCAAATTGCATCCTCTTTGGCCATGTCTGTCTGATCAGCCTGTCAAGAGGCAAAAACTTGTGGTGCCCCCAGCCCAAATAAGCAAACGGATTGGGCCAGTAATACGAATTCGTCGCTGAAAGTCGCCTAGAGGGGGGGGGGGTGAATAGGCGGAACCTGAAAATTAAAACTTTATCCCCCAACTAGATCCCTTGATTAGTGGTTAGAACAAGATATACAAATATCGGAGAATCGAAACTAAGTTCTTGCTTGAAAATGGTATTGCTAAATAATGCGGGAGAGATAAATCAATGCAACTAATAAGTTATAGAATAACAAAGCAAGAACCCTTAGGTGAGAAGAGCACTAGGACAAATTCTTTCTTGCAACGTGTTGCTTCACTAAATGGGAATTTAACTTGAAGCAACACCAGATGATATTAGCAAATAATGGTGCAAGAAAACTTAGAGCAAGGGAAAACAAACAAATCACAAGCAATAAACACAATGGACACGGGTGATTTGTTTTACCGAGGTTCGGCCCTCGAAGGCCTAGTCCCCGTTGAGGAGTCCACTTAAGGACGGGTCTTTTTCAACCCTTTCCCTCTCTCCCCCGATCACACAAGGATTGGTGAGCTCTTCTTCTTCTCAAGGATCACTCTCGATCCCACAAGGACCACCACAATCTTTGGTGTCTCTTGTTTGCTTTTACAAGCCTCCAACACTTTGGAGGAAGTTCGATGGGAGTTGAAAGGGAATTAGGCTTACACCTAGTTCCTAAATATTTTTGGTGGTTGAATTGCCCAACACAAATAATTGGACTAACTAGTTTGCCCAAGTGTGTAGATTATACAGGTGTAAAAGGTTCACCCTCAGCCAATAAAAAGACCAAGTTTTGGATTCAATAAAGGAGCAAAGGGGCAACCAAAGGCACCCCTGGTCTGGCACACCGGACTATCCGGTGTGCCACCGGACAGTGAACAGTACATGTCCGGTGCACCAGGGGACTCAGACTCAAACTCGCCACCTTCGGGAATTTCCAGGAAGACTCGGCTATAATTCACCGGACTGTCCGGTGTACACCGGACAGTGTCCGGTGCGCCAAGGGAGGTCGGCCTCCGGAACTCGCCAGCTTCGGGAAACGCCAACGGCTAGCCCGCTAAAATTCACCGGACTGTCCGGTGTGCACCGGACTGTCCGGTGCGCCTCCGAAGCAACGGTCATCTCCGCGCCAACGGCTCTCTGCCGCGCATTTAATGCGTCCTCTGCGCGCGCAGAAGTCAGAATCGCCCATGCTGGCACACCGGACAGCAAACAGTACCTGTCCGGTGTGCACCGGACACCCAGGCGGGCCCACAAGTCAGAAGCTCCAACGGTCAGAATCCAACGGCAGTGATGACGTGGCAGGGGGCACCGGACTGTCCGGTGTGCACCGGACTGTCCGGTGCGCCATCGAACAGACAGCTCCACCAACGGCCACATTTGGTGGTTGGGGCTATAAATACCCCAACCACCCCACCATTCATTGCATCCAAGTTTTCCACTTCTCAACTACTACAAGAGCTCTAGCATTCAATTCTAGACACACTAAAGAGATCAAATCCTCTCCAATTCCACACAAAGCTCTAGTGACTAGTGAGAGTGATTTGCCGTGTTCATTTGAGCTCTTGCGCTTGGATTGCTTCTTTTCTTTCTCACTTGTTCTTGAGATCACAACTCCATTGTAATCAAGGCAAGAGGCACCAATTGTGTGGTGGCCCTTGCGGGGAAGTTTTGTTCCCGGCTTTAATTTGAGAAGAGAAACTCACTCGGTCCGAGTGACCGTTTGAGAGAGGGAAGGGTTGAAAGAGACCCGGCCTTTGTGGCCTCCTCAACGGGGAGTAGGTTTGCAAGAACCGAACCTCGGTAAAACAAATCTTCGTGTCTCACTTGCTTATTCGCTTGGGATTTGTTTTGCGCCCTCTCTCTCGGACTCGTTTATATTTCTAACGCTAACCCGGCTTGTAGTTGTGTTTATATTTGTAACTTTCAGTTTCGCCCTATTCACCCCCCTCTAGGCGACTATCAATTGGTATCAAAGCCCGGTGCTTCATTAGAGCCTAACCGCTCGAAGTGATGTCGGGAGATCACGCCAAGAAGGAGATGGAGACCGGCGAAAAGCCCACTACAAGCCACGGGAGCACTTCATCGGAAGAGTCCCGCACCAAAAGGAGGGAGAAGAAGAAGAGCTCCTCCATCAAAGGGAAGGAGAAGAAATCTTCTTCTCATCACAAAGAGAAGAAAGAAAAATCTTCTTCCCACAAGCCGCATCGGAAAGGCGACAAGCACAAGAGGATGAGGAAGGTGATCTACTACGAGACCGACACTTCATCAACATCGACCTCCGACTCCGATGCGCCCTCCGTCACTTCTAAGCGCCAAGAGCGCAAGAAGTATAGTAAGATCCCCCTACGCTATCCTCGCATTTCCAAACATACACCTTTACTTTCCGTCCCATTAGGCAAACCACCAACTTTTGATGGTGAAGATTACGCTAGGTGGAGCGATTTAATGCGATTTCATCTAACCTCGCTCCACAAAAGCATATGGGATGTTGTTGAGTTTGGTGCGCAGGTACCATCCGTAGGGGATGAGAACTATGATGAGGATGAGGTGGCCCAAATCGAGCACTTCAACTCTCAAGCAACCACAATACTCCTAGCCTCTTTGAGTAGAGAGGAGTATAACAAAGTTCAAGGGTTGAAGAACGCAAAGGAGATTTGGGATTTACTCAAAACCGCGCATGAAGGTGATGAGCTCACCAAGATCACCAAGCGGGAAACGATTGAGGGGGAGCTCGGTCGGTTCCGGCTTCGCAAAGGGGAGGAGCCACAACACATGTACAATCGGCTCAAAACCTTGGTGAACCAAGCACGCAACCTCGGGAGCGTAAAGTGGGATGACCACGAGGTGGTTAAGGTTATTCTAAGATCACTTATTTTCCTTAACCCTACTCAAGTTCAATTAATCCGTGGTAATCCTAGATATACCAAAATGACCCCCGAGGAAGTTATCGGGAATTTTGTGAGTTTTGAATGCATGATCGAAGGCTCGAGGAAGATCAACGAGCTTGATGATGCCACCACATCCGAAGCTCAACCCGTTGCATTCAAGGCAACGGAGGAAAAGAAGGAGGAGTCTACACCAAGTCGACAACCCATAGACGCCTCCAAGCTCGACAATGAGGAAATGGCGCTCGTCATCAAGAGCTTCCGCCAAATCCTCAAGCAAAGGAGGGGGAAGGATTACAAGTCCCGCTCCAAGAAGGTTTGCTACAAGTGTGGTAAGCCCGGTCATTTTATTGCTAAATGTCCTATATCTAGTGACAGTGACCGAGGCGACGACAAGAAGGGGAGAAGAAAGGAGAAGAAGAGGTATTACAAGAAGAAAGGCGGCGATGCCCATGTTTGTCGCGAGTGGGACTCCGACGAGAGCTCAAGCAACTCCTCCGACGACGAGGACGCCGCCAACATCGCCATCACCAAAGGACTCCTCTTCCCCAACGTCGGTCACAAGTGCCTCATGGCAAAGGACGGCAAAAAGAAGGTTAAATCTAAATCCTCCACTAAATATGAATCCTCTAGTGATGACAATGCTAGTGATGAGGAAGATAATTTGCGCACCCTTTTTGCCAACCTTAACATAGCTCAAAAGGAAAAATTAAATGAATTGGTTAGTGCTATTCATGAAAAGGATGACCTTTTGGATTCCCAAGAGGACCTCCTTATTAAGGAAAACAAGAAACATGTTAAGGTTAAAAATGCTTATGCTCTAGAAATTGAAAAATGTGAAAAATTATCTAGTGAGCTAAGCACTTGCCGTGAGATGATTGACAACCTTAGGAATGAAAATGCTAGTTTAAATGCTAAGGTTGATTCACATGTTTGCAATGTTTCAACTTCAAATCCTAGAGATGATAATGTTGATTTACTTGCTAGGATTGATGAGTTGAATGCTTCCCTAGCTAGCCTTAAAATTGAAAATGAGAAATTGCTTGTTAAGGCTAAAGATCTTGATGTTTGCAATGCTACTATTTCCGACCTTAGAACTAAAAATGACATATTACAAGCTAAGGTTGTAGAATTAAAATCTTGCAAACCCTCTACATCTATTGTTGAGCATGTATCTATTTGTACTAGATGTAGAAATGTTGATATTGATGCTATTCATGATCATATGGCTTTAATTAAACAACAAAATGATCATATAGCAAAACTAGATGCTAAAATTGCCGAGCACAACCTAGAGAATGAGAAATTTAAATTTGCTCGTAGCATGCTTTATAATGGGAGACGCCCTGGCATTAAGGATGGCATTGGCTTCCAAAGGGGAGACAATGTCAAACTTAATGCCCCTCCTAAAAATTTGTCTAACTTTGTTAAGGGCAAGGCTCCCATGCCTCAGGATAACGAGGGTTACATTTTGTACCCTGCCGGTTATCCCGAGAGCAAAATTAGGAGAATTCACTCTAGGAAGTCTCACTCTGGCCCTAACCATGCTTTTATGTATAGGGGTGAGACATCTAGCTCTAGGCAACCAACCCGTGCCAAGTTGCCTAGAAAGAAAACTCCTAATGCATCAAATGATCATGCTATTTCATTTAAAACTTTTGATGCTTCTTATGTGTTAACTAACAAATCCGGCAAAGTAGTTGCCAAATATGTTGGGGGCAAGCACAAGGGGTCAAGGACTTGTGTTTGGGTACCCAAAGTTCTTGTGTCTAATGCCAAAGGACCCAAAACCATTTGGGTACCTAAAGTCAAGAACTAAAATTGTTTTGTAGGTTTATGCATCCGGGGGCTCAAGTTGGATACTCGACAGCGGGTGCACAAACCACATGACCGGGGAGAAAAGGATGTTCTCCTCTTATGAGAAAAACCAAGATCCCCAACGAGCTATCACATTCGGGGATGGAAATCAAGGTTTGGTCAAAGGACTTGGTAAAATTGCTATATCCCCTGACCATTCTATTTCCAATGTTTTTCTTGTTGATTCTTTAGATTACAACTTGCTTTCTGTTTCCCAATTATGTCAAATGGGCTACAACTGTCTTTTTACTGATGTAGGTGTCACTGTCTTTAGAAGAAGTGATGATTCAATAGCATTTAAGGGTGTGTTAGAGGGTCAGCTATACTTAGTAGATTTTGATAGAGCTGAGCTCGACACATGCTTAATTGCTAAGACTAACATGGGTTGGCTCTGGCACCGCCGACTAGCCCATGTTGGGATGAAGAATCTTCATAAGCTTCTAAAGGGAGAGCACATTTTAGGATTAACAAATGTTCATTTTGAGAAAGACAGGATTTGTAGCGCATGCCAGGCGGGGAAGCAAGTTGGAGTCCATCATCCACACAAGAACATCATGACGACCGACAGGCCGCTTGAGCTACTCCACATGGATCTATTCGGCCCGATTGCTTACATAAGCATCGGCGGGAGTAAGTATTGTCTTGTAATAGTGGATGATTATTCTCGCTTCACTTGGGTATTCTTTTTACAGGAAAAATCTCAAACCCAAGAGACTTTAAAGGGATTCTTGAGACGGGCTCAAAATGAGTTCGGCTTAAGGATCAAGAAAATAAGAAGCGACAATGGGACGGAGTTCAAGAACTCTCAAATTGAAGGTTTCCTTGAGGAGGAGGGCATCAAGCATGAGTTCTCTTCTCCCTACACACCTCAACAAAATGGTGTAGTGGAGAGGAAGAATCGAACTCTTTTGGACATGGCAAGAACCATGCTTGATGAGTACAAGACACCGGACCGGTTTTGGGCCGAAGCGGTCAACACCGCCTGCTACGCCATCAATCGGTTATATCTCCACCGAATCCTCAAGAAGACATCCTATGAACTCCTAATCGGTAAAAAGCCCAACATTTCATACTTTAGAGTTTTTGGTAGCAAATGCTTTATTCTTGTTAAAAGAGGTAGAAAATCTAAATTTGCTCCTAAAACTGTAGAAGGCTTTTTACTTGGTTATGACTCAAACACAAGGGCATATAGGGTCTTTAACAAGTCCACTGGACTAGTTGAAGTCTCATGTGACGTTGTGTTTGATGAAACTAACGGCTCTCAAGTAGAGCAAGTTGATCTTGATGAGATAGGTAATGAAGAGGCTCCATGCATCGCGCTAAGGAACATGTCCATTGGGGATGTGTGTCCTAAGGAATCCGAAGAGCCTCCAAATGCACAAGATCAACCATCCTCCTCCATGCAAGCATCTCCACCAACTCAAAATGAGGATGAGGCTCAAGTTGATGAAGGGCAAAATCAAGAAGATGAGCCACCTCAAGATAATGGAAATGATCAAAGGGGAGATGAAAATAATCAAGAAAAGGAGGATGAGGAAGAACCAAGACCGCCACACCCAAGAGTCCACCAAGCAATACAACGAGATCACCCCGTCGACACCATCCTCGGCGACATTCATAAGGGGGTAACCACTCGATCTCGTGTTGCACATTTTTGTGAACATTACTCTTTTGTTTCCTCTATTGAGCCACACAGGGTAGAGGAAGCACTTCAAGATTCGGATTGGGTGATGGCAATGCAAGAGGAGCTCAACAATTTCACAAGGAACGAGGTATGGCATTTAGTTCCACGTCCTAACCAAAATGTTGTAGGAACCAAATGGGTCTTCCGCAACAAGCAAGACGAGCATGGTGTGGTGACAAGGAACAAAGCTCGACTTGTGGCCAAAGGATACTCCCAAGTCGAAGGTTTGGATTTCGGTGAAACCTATGCACCCGTAGCTAGGCTTGAGTCAATTCGCATATTATTAGCCTATGCTACTTACCATGGCTTTAAGCTTTATCAAATGGACGTGAAAAGTGCCTTCCTCAATGGACTGATCAAGGAAGAGGTCTATGTTGAGCAACCTCCCGGCTTTGAAGACAGTGAGTATCCTAACCATGTTTATAGGCTCTCTAAGGCGCTTTATGGGCTCAAGCAAGCCCCAAGAGCATGGTATGAATGCTTAAGAGATTTCCTTATAGCAAATGGCTTCAAAGTCGGAAAAGCCGATCCTACTCTATTCACTAAAACTCTTGACAATGATTTGTTTGTATGCCAAATTTATGTTGATGATATCATATTTGGGTCTACTAACGAATCTACTTGTGAGGAATTTAGTAGGATCATGACACAGAAATTCGAGATGTCGATGATGGGGGAGTTAAAGTATTTTCTAGGATTTCAAGTCAAGCAACTCCAAGAAGGCACCTTCATTAGCCAAACAAAGTACACTCAAGATATTCTAACCAAGTTTGGGATGAAGGATGCCAAACCCATCAAGACACCCATGGGAACTAATGGGCATCTCGACCTCGACACGGGAGGTAAGTCCGTGGATCAAAAGGTATACCGGTCGATGATTGGTTCATTGCTTTATTTATGTGCATCTCGACCGGACATTATGCTTTCCGTTTGCATGTGTGCAAGATTCCAATCCGACCCTAAGGAATCACACCTTACGGCCGTAAAACGAATCTTGAGATATTTGGCTTACACACCTAAGTTTGGGCTTTGGTACCCTCGGGGATCCACATTTGATTTGATTGGTTATTCGGATGCCGATTGGGCGGGGTGCAAAATTAATAGGAAGAGCACATCGGGGACTTGTCAGTTCTTGGGAAGATCCTTGGTGTCTTGGGCTTCAAAGAAGCAAAATTCGGTCGCTCTTTCCACCGCCGAAGCCGAGTACATTGCCGCAGGTCATTGTTGCGCGCAATTGCTTTGGATGAGGCAAACCCTGCGGGACTACGGTTACAAATTAACCAAAGTCCCTTTGCTATGTGATAATGAGAGTGCAATCAAAATGGCCGACAATCCCGTCGAGCATAGCCGCACTAAGCACATAGCCATTCGGTATCATTTTCTTAGGGATCACCAACAAAAGGGGGATGTCGAGATTTCTTACATTAACACTAAAGATCAATTAGCCGATATCTTTACCAAGCCTCTTGATGAACAATCTTTTACCAGACTTAGGCATGAGCTCAATATTCTTGATTCTAGAAATTTCTTTTGCTAGCTTGCACACATAGCTCCTTTGAATACCTTTGGTCATATCTCTTTTATATGCTACGACTAATGTGTTTTCAAGTCTATTTCAAACCAAGTCACAGGTATATTGAAAGGGAATTGGAGTCTTCGGCGAAGACAAAGGCTTCCACTCCGTAACTCATCCTTCGCCATCGCTCAAAGAAAAGGACCTTATCTTTGGGGGAGAAAGTAAAAACCCCAAAGCAAAAGGAAAGGACTTCGTCTTTGGTATAATCTTAACTCATTTACTTATGACCAAAGAGGAAGATAGTACTTCAAGGGCTCTAATGATTCCATTTTTGGCGATTCATGCCAAAAAGGGGGAGAAATGAGCCCAAAGCAAAAGGACCGCACCACCACCAATTTCAAAAACTTAGTGCTTTCCAAAAGTATTTATCAATTGGTATCCTATTGTGTTCAAAAGGGGGAGAAAGTAGTATTTCAAAAATGGTATATCAAAACCCTCTTGAACACTAAGAGGTGGATCTCTTTTAGGGGGAGTTTTGTTAAGTCAAAAGAAAAGCATTTGAAACAGGGGGAGAAAATTTCAAATCTTGAAAATGCTTTACAAACTCTTGTTCATTTACCTTTGACTATTTGCAAAAGATCTTTGAAATGGATTTACAAAAAGAATTTGCAAAAACAAAACATGTGGTGCAAACGTGGTCCAAAATGTTACATAAGAAAGAAACATTCCATGCATATCTTGTAAGTAGTTATATTGGCTAAATTCCAAGCAACCTTTACACTTACATTATGCAAACTAGTTCAATTATGCACTTCTATATTTGCTTTGGTTTGTGTTGGCATCAATCACCAAAAAGGGGGAGATTGAAAGGGAATTAGGCTTACACCTAGTTCCTAAATATTTTTGGTGGTTGAATTGCCCAACACAAATAATTGGACTAACTAGTTTGCCCAAGTGTGTAGATTATACAGGTGTAAAAGGTTCACCCTCAGCCAATAAAAAGACCAAGTTTTGGATTCAATAAAGGAGCAAAGGGGCAACCGAAGGCACCCCTGGTCTGGCACACCGGACTGTCCGGTGTGCCACCGGACAGTGAACAGTACATGTCCGGTGCACCAGGGGACTCAGACTCAAACTCGCCACCTTCGGGAATTTCCAGGAAGACTCGGCTATAATTCACCGGACTGTCCGGTGTACACCGGACAGTGTCCGGTGCGCCAAGGGAGGTCGGCCTCCGGAACTCGCCAGCTTCGGGAAACGCCAACGGCTAGCCCGCTAAAATTCACCGGACTGTCCGGTGTGCACCGGACTGTCCGGTGCGCCTCCGAAGCAACGGTCATCTCCGCGCCAACGGCTCTCTGCCGCGCATTTAATGCGTCCTCTGCGCGCGCAGAAGTCAGAATCGCCCATGCTGGCACACCGGACAGCAAACAGTACCTGTCCGGTGTGCACCGGACACCCAGGCGGGCCCACAAGTCAGAAGCTCCAACGGTCAGAATCCAACGGCAGTGATGACGTGGCAGGGGGCACCGGACTGTCCGGTGTGCACCGGACTGTCCGGTGCGCCATCGAACAGACAGCTCCACCAACGGCCACATTTGGTGGTTGGGGCTATAAATACCCCAACCACCCCACCATTCATTGCATCCAAGTTTTCCACTTCTCAACTACTACAAGAGCTCTAGCATTCAATTCTAGACACACTAAAGAGATCAAATCCTCTCCAATTCCACACAAAGCTCTAGTGACTAGTGAGAGTGATTTGCCGTGTTCATTTGAGCTCTTGCGCTTGGATTGCTTCTTTTCTTTCTCACTTGTTCTTGAGATCACAACTCCATTGTAATCAAGGCAAGAGGCACCAATTGTGTGGTGGCCCTTGCGGGGAAGTTTTGTTCCCGGCTTTAATTTGAGAAGAGAAACTCACTCGGTCCGAGTGACCGTTTGAGAGAGGGAAGGGTTGAAAGAGACCCGGCCTTTGTGGCCTCCTCAACGGGGAGTAGGTTTGCAAGAACCGAACCTCGGTAAAACAAATCTCCGTGTCTCACTTGCTTATTCGCTTGGGATTTGTTTTGCGCCCTCTCTCTCGGACTCGTTTATATTTCTAACGCTAACCCGGCTTGTAGTTGTGTTTATATTTGTAACTTTCAGTTTCGCCCTATTCACCCCCCCTCTAGGCGACTATCAGGAGTCAATACTCCACGCTCAAATGAACACTAAGATGTAGCACACACTATCACTCAATGAATCTCACAAGGCGCTAGGGCTAAACTCAATTGAGTAGCTTTCAATTGCTTGCTCTCTCTTTTGTGGCACTTGTGTTGGTTGTAGTGGACTAAATCTTGTGTATAGGATGGATCAATGAATATAGGTGGTTGGGAGGGCTTGAGTATGTCAACTAGATGACTTGGAATGTTGCTTGGGCTCCCACACCTTGAAGTGGCCGGTTGGGGTGGTATTTATAGCCACCAACCAAAATGTAGCCGTTGGAGAAGGCTGCTGGCGATGGGCGCACCGGACAGTCCGGTGCACACCGGACAGTGTCCGGTGCGCCAGCCACGTCATCCTATCCATTGGCTTTGTCCTCATGTGGCACCGGACAGTCCGGTGCACACCGGACAGTCCGGTGCCCCTCTGTCCTTCTGCTCTAACTTTTGCCGCGTGTACTGTTGCGCACTGTTCGCTGTCAGAGTCGACCGTTGGCGCGGGGTAGTCGTTGCTCCACTGGCGCACCGGACAGTCCGGTGTACACCGGACAGTCCGGTGAATTTTAGCGGAGCGGCCTTCCATTTTCCCGAAGCTGGCCAGTTCAGAGCCGCTTCACTCTGAAGCACCGGACACTGTCCGGTGGTGCACCGGACAGTCTGGTGAATTATAGTGGTCTGCGCCTGAGAAACCCGAAGGTGAAGAGTTCGAAGGCAATCCTCCCTGGTGCACCGGACATTGTCCGGTGGTGCACCGGACAGTGTCCGGTGCCACACCGGACAGTCCGGTGTGCCAGACCGGGGAGCACTTCGGTTTCTTTTTGCTCCTTTGTTTTGAACCCTGTCTTGTTCTTTCTATTGGTTTTTGTTGAGTCTTTGACACCTGTAGAACATGCAATCTAGAGCAAACTAGTTAGTCCAATTATTTGTGTTGGACATTCAACCACCAAAATCATTTAGGAAAAGGTTTAAAGCCTATTTCCCTTTCAATCTCCCCCTTTTTGGTGATTGATGCCAACACAAACCAAAGCAAATATATAAGAGCATAATTGAACTAGTTTGCCTAAGGTAAGTGCAAAGATTGCTTGGAATTAAACCAATATTGATTTCATAAGATATGCATGAATGGTTTCTTTATATTTTTGACATTTTGGACCATGCTTGCACCATATGTTTTGTTTTTGCAAACGTTTTGGAAATTCTTTTCAAAGTCTTTTGCAAATAGTCAAAGGTAGATGAATAAGAATTTTGAGAAGCATTTACAAGATTTGAGATTTTCTCCCCCTGTTTCAAATGCTTTTCCTTTGACTTAAACAAAGCTCCCCCTTAATGAAATCCTCCTCTTAGTGTTCAAGAGGGTTTTGATATTAATTTTGAAGAGGGTATATCAATTTGAAATTATATCACAAGTAAGATACCAATTTGAAAATACTTCTTTAAAACCAAATTGAAAGACTATACCAATTGAAAATTCATCATTTCAAGAACTTTTAAATTTTGAAAATTGGTGGTGGTGCGGTCCTTTTGCTTTGGGCTAATACTTTCTCCCCCTTTGGCATGAATCGCCAAAAACGGATACTTTGAGTGAAATATAAGCCCTTTTTCTAACTACTTTCTCCCCTTTGGCAAATAAAACATATGAGTGAAGATTATACCAAAGATGGAGAGACATTGTGGAGTGATGGCGAAGGATAGATAATACCGATAGAGTAGAGTGGAAGCTTTGTCTTCGCCGAAGACTCCAATTCCCTTTCAATGTACCTATGACTTGGTTTGAAATTCACTTGAAAACACATTAGTCATAGCATATAAAAGAGATATGATCAAGAGGATATATCAAATTAAGCATGATCATAGTTCTATATAACATAGATTGCTCCCCCTAAGTATGTGCATGGAGAGGAACACATATTTTGGCCTTAAATGTCAATTGCACATAATTAGGTTAGTGAGAACATATCTATATCATACGGAATATGAAGTGCATTGTGTCATAGTATAAGTGTGATGCTCATGACAATTTATGCACTTATGAAAACATGTTGTAAACAATTTAAGCATTTTCCCTTAAGGATTTCAAAGAGACTTAAGGACCATCCACCTTTTGAAACAAAGGCAGCTTATCCTCGTTACAAGGTTAAGCTTTAAGCTCTTTGACAATAAAAGTACTTCATCTAGTTTTACCAGAGATGCACTAAAGCAGGAATGAATTTTTGGGAAATTAAACTAGGTATGAAGCAGGGATAATACATGGACATGCTTTCTCTTATTTTCATACAAGATATGCAAAGAATGTATAGAAAAGGAAGATTTAGGTACAAGTTTAAATGAAGGAGATAGTTTTACCTTTTTGTACCTTTACATAGGGACGCTCTCTTTATTGTGCCTTGTCCTTAGTCTTAGATGCTTAAGACCTATTCTTAATGACAATATATGGAAATATTTTGCACAAGAGAGAGTTCTACAACTAGTGATCTTTTCAAGTTATTTTTAGCATATATCAAATGGATCACACGTTGCATAAATGTATCATGAATTCTCCTTTTAACTTACTGCATATCTTAGAGAGATATTGTTTTGAAGGAATGAGGCACTAAGTGTTATTTGATGTTATTCTATGATCAAACAAACAATGGATGCGATCAAGAGAGTAACATATTGGAATATGAATTAAGCTTAAAATAGGAGAATCCAATAAGCAAGCTACTTTAGCAATGAAAGCAACAATCCTTGATAAAAGCGACATTATTTTAACAAGTTGAATTGATGTGAAGTAGCATACTTTATGAGAAACATGCATTCACTTTTAAAGACATAAAGGGAGACCCATTATATATCTTGATCAAGGCTTATAAAATTTGCAATAAACAACTTAAGCCTTGTATTCTTACAATGAAAAAGATTTAGAATGCTTACAACCACACCATTGATTGTTGTGAAGACCTTATTGTCCAAGTAGGTGTTGTTGTTCTTGATGTTCTTCCTTTTTCATTTGAGTGTCCTCCCTTTGTAGTTGTCTCTTTTTTTTCAAACTTATTGAAAAAAACTCAAGAGAGATGTCAATAGCGCAAGGGAGTATATGATGAATAATGATAAATATGAACAATTCATCATCCATAAGTCACACAGATATGAAGTAAAATCCCTAGCATTAGTGCACATCATAGGAAAAGAGGAATATGCACTATTTAACCATTTGATCAATCATAGGAATTTACTTCTTCATATTGAGTTTATTAATCATTACTTTAAAAACAAGTCAATATGAGAACATTTATAGCAAAGGTATGAAATAGATTCTAATGGACAAGTGCATTAATGAGATTGAGGTTGAATGCACACTTAGTTAATTTTCGGTCCAATAAAGAATCTATTCCTCACAAGGGTAGAGTATGATAATTTAGATTAAATACCTATTGAGATGGGAACCAAACTTAAGAAGATGAGTTCCCATACCTTTGCTTTTACCTTTCTTCCTTTGGGTGAAGATTAACCCATGAGGCTTGTGCGCTTTCTTTCTTATAGATTTTCATAATTGAACTCAAGAGAAAAGTTAGTAGCAACACAAGCACTAGTTTCCATTTTTGTAATCATTTTGATAAGGAATGGGAAGCTAGATTACTAAAACATGGGAACTTCATAGCATGAACTAGATTATCCATAGAAGATGTTATGCTCATAAAACAAGCATAACCAATCCTTTAAGATTATGGGAATAAATCTAATTCATGATATGGAAAGCGATAAATGTAGGAGAATCATATTCAATTTAAGCAATAAGACATACAATATAAATCATTGGATTGATTTTTCTTGTCATGATGGATTACGCATTTCCATAGAGAAACTCATTCTCTACATGTGAGACTACTTAGGTTACTTGGATAAAAACATTAGTCTCACAATTCTAGACATAAAGAAAAATTTCCTTTTATACGTGTCCTTAGGATTTGAATTCCTTACATGACACCTTATTCTTTTAAGAACATGGAATCTTTTTCTATATCTAGATCATGGCAATAATAGGATAATTAAAGTAAAATATGCCATGGGAACTTGCAACGATTTAAAGCATGTAGATTGCCATAATATTGAAATGAAGAATATGCAATCTACCATATGGGAGGAATTTCTTCAAAGAATGGTGACATAATTAAAAATATCTTAAGTGCTTCCTTTTTCTATGTGACTACACGAGACACATAAGAAATGATAATTTAAGATACTTGCACTTGAAAGCATAAGTGTTACCATCCTTTGACATACCTTCATGTTGTAGGCCTTGATTTTCCGCACATGATGATTCTTTATTTCCTACAACATTAATATCTTCCCGAGATGATATGAGTTTTGAATATAATAAATTGAAATAACTTTGGGTCAATCTTGAATATATAGATCATTTGAAGATTGATAGCTTGAGTTGATAAGAATTGAATTAACTCCCTCAAGCACCCCAAAGCTTCATATCATCTCCTCCTCCTACAAAGCTTGTCAAGCACATCATGCGAAATGATTGACAAGCTAGAGGTGGGGTTGTTACCAATGGGACAATCCTTGCATTGATGTCCCTTTTTCCGGCATGTGTAGCATAAGCGTTTTTGAAGTCTTGAAGATTTCTTCTTTCCTTGTTTGTTGCTTGCTACATGGTTAGTAAAAACTTTCTTTTCTAACCCTATGCCTCTTTGTTTCAAATGGGGACAAGATTTGATTAAGTGTCCCTTCTTTGAGCATTTAAAACAAAGTCTATCATCCTTGTTAATAATCAAGCCATTTTTAATGTAGGGACATGACCTAATCAAGTGCCCTTCTTCAAAGCATTCACTACACCTCTTAATGTGAAGTGTGACTTGATCATTACCTTGGATGTTACCTTTTGTGGAGGCGTGGTTGAGGCTTTTGGAGGAGGTGTTGAATTTCATCTTTTGTTTCTTCCTCTTGGCAATCCTCAAATCCTTGACATTTTCTTCAAGGGATGTAGTGCATGCCACGGTTGTTCCCGTCTCAAGCTTCTTCACCATGAGATCACGGTTATCTTGAGAAGGTTGGGCAATACATTTCCCTTTTAGTTGTGTCAAGCTCATCTTTAGCCTCTCATTTTCTTCCTTGAGCTTTTGATATGAATCATCGTTTGTTCCTGCAAATTCTAGCTCAAAGGAAGATTTGCTTGTCGACGGACAACAAACATTAGCACATGGTAATATAGTATCAATTTGAATACATGTGCATGAGTGAGGTTGTTGGGATTTTAAATTTTCTATCACAACCTCATGAGTAATGTCTAACATGATATGATCATCCATAAGATTTTCATAAGAACATAGAAGCATATCATGTTTTTCTAGAAAAGCTAGATTTTCAATTTTTAGCTTTTCTAATTGGTCCTTAAGCAAGGTATTTCTATTCACTAATTGAGCGATACAATGTAAAGCGTTATCTTGCTCAATTGAAATAGTCTCATACCTTTGGACCAACTCAACATGAGAGCACTTTAGCTCCTCATGTTCTTTAGTCAACTCGTCAAAGCATTGCATCTTCATGGAGAGAATACTTTCTAGCCTTTGACGAGCTTCGCCTTGCTCTCTCGCTCTTTCTAGAAGTTTGAGCATGACCGCCTTATCCTCTTGGCTTAGGCGAGCGTAGAGTTGCACAAAGCTTCTTTCTTCCTCCTCATCCTCATTTGTGCTTCCGCTAGCATTTTCATTAGCCACACAACATATGTGGGAATCAAAATGGGAAGACAAACCTTTTGTAGAGATGGATTCATCGTTTGGTCTCCATCGTTCATTTTCTTCTTCTTCCTTGCAAGAGTTAGTATCACAAGAACTAAAGGAAGTAGAAGCACAAAATGAACTATCATGTTTGGACTTATTAAATTTGCTTTTAATTCTAGTCCAAATATCATGCATATCACAAATGGGTTTGTCATATTTTATTATGAGGGCATGATAATCTTCTTTGCTAAGGGATTTACTTAAGATGTCATAAGCTAGATAGTTTAAGCGTATACATCTTAAATCTTCTTCGGAGGCATTTTCCCTAGCATAGTTAGGAGGAATAATACTCTTGTCTAAAATTTGTTCTAATTGAGGGTCTACCGCTCTAAAAGCATCTATCACTCTAGTAGACCATGAATCATAATTAGAACAATCGGAAAGTAATATCTCAAGAGTTACCTCCTTGTTCTCCTGGGTCTTCTTGTTCTTTTGGGATCTTCTACGAGCCATCACTTCGAGTTGTTAGACTCAAGATGAAGTGCCTAGCTCTGATACCAATTGAAAGTCGCCTAGAGGGGGGTGAATAGGCGGAACCTGAAAATTAAAACTTTATCCCCCAACTAGATCCCTTGATTAGTGGTTAGAACAAGATATACAAATATCGGAGAATCGAAACTAAGTTCTTGCTTGAAAATGGTATTGCTAAATAATGCAGGAGAGATAAATCAATGCAACTAATAAGTTATAGAATAACAAAGCAAGAACCCTTAGGTGAGAAGAGCACTAGGACAAATTCTTTCTTGCAACGTGTTGCTTCACTAAATGGGAATTTAACTTGAAGCAACACCAGATGATATTAGCAAATAATGGTGCAAGAAAACTTAGAGCAAGGGAAAACAAACAAATCACAAGCAATAAACACAATGGACACGGGTGATTTGTTTTACCGAGGTTCGGCCCTCGAAGGCCTAGTCCCCGTTGAGGAGTCCACTTAAGGACGGGTCTTTTTCAACCCTTTCCCTCTCTCCCCCGATCACACAAGGATTGGTGAGCTCTTCTTCTTCTCAAGGATCACTCTCGATCCCACAAGGACCACCACAATCTTTGGTGTCTCTTGTTTGCTTTTACAAGCCTCCAACACTTTGGAGGAAGTTCGATGGGAGTCAATACTCCACGCTCAAATGAACACTAAGATGTAGCACACACTATCACTCAATGAATCTCACAAGGCGCTAGGGCTAAACTCAATTGAGTAGCTTTCAATTGCTTGCTCTCTCTTTTGTGGCACTTGTGTTGGTTGTAGTGGACTAAATCTTGTGTATAGGATGGATCAATGAATATAGGTGGTTGGGAGGGCTTGAGTATGTCAACTAGATGACTTGGAATGTTGCTTGGGCTCCCACACCTTGAAGTGGCCGGTTGGGGTGATATTTATAGCCACCAACCAAAATGTAGCCGTTGGAGAAGGCTGCTGGCGATGGGCGCACCGGACAGTCCGGTGCACACCGGACAGTGTCCGGTGCGCCAGCCACGTCATCCTATCCGTTGGGGTTGGAGCTGGTCGACCGTTGGAGGCTTTGTCCTCATGTGGCACCGGACAGTCCGGTGCACACCGGACAGTCCGGTGCCCCTCTGTCCTTCTGCTCTGACTTTTGCCGCGTGTACTGTTGCGCACTGTTCGCTGTCAGAGTTGACCGTTGGCGCGGGGTAGCCGTTGCTCCGCTGGCGCACCGGACAGTCCGGTGTACACCGGACAGTCCGGTGAATTTTAGCGGAGCGGCCTTCCATTTTCCCGAAGCTGGCCAGTTCAGAGCCGCTTCACTCTGAAGCACCGGACACTGTCCGGTGGTGCACCAGACAGTCCGGTGAATTATAGTGGGCTGCGCCTGAGAAACCCGAAGGTGAAGAGTTCGAAGGCAATCCTCCCTGGTGCACCGGACATTGTCCGGTGGTGCACGGGACACTGTCCGGTGCCACACCGGACAGTCCGGTGTGCCAGACCGGGGAGCACTTCGGTTTCTTTTTGCTCCTTTGTTTTGAACCCTGTCTTGTTCTTTCTATTGGTTTTTGTTGAGTCTTTGACACCTGTAGAACATGCAATCTAGAGCAAACTAGTTAGTCCAATTATTTGTGTTGGACATTCAACCACCAAAATCATTTAGGAAAAGGTTTAAAGCCTATTTCCCTTTCAGTCGCCGTACCACCCCACACATGAGTAGGACAACACATCGGCGATGTATAGAACGGGAAGCACCACGCTATCCCTGGAGAAGGATGACTAGACGATCTTGGTTGTGCTACCTTTTGGACCGTTTTAGTCGACCTTTGCTTTCGCGGAGATCACCTTTTTGACTTTGTTGATTTTATTGGCCGGTTATGTGGAACGACATTCTTCATATATTTGGCAAGCAACTGATCAAAAGTAGGGCCGACTCTACTGAGTCGTCCAGACGTCTTAGCAGTGTTTTGCTTCCTAACACTTGTTTTAGAATGTTGTGGTCCGATGGACAGGCCGAGTCTAGTAATAGGACATTGATTAGCTTGATAAAAAAGAAGATATCTGATCATCCTAAGCATTGGCATAGGATTTTGTTCGAAGTTTTATGGGCTCATAGAATATCTAAACACCGTGCTACTAAAGTATCTCGGTTTGAGCTTGTCTATAGGCAGGAAGCAGTGTTACCTGTAGAGATAAGTTTGAATGTTGTCAGGTTCGCCAAGCAAAATGATCTGACTGTCGGTGATTACTATAATTCAATGATGGACAATATTGATGAAGGGACCGACAAGAGAGTGACTGTCTTAGGAGAAATATAAAAGGACAAGATCATGGTCGTCAAAGCTTACAACAAGAAGGTCAAGACTAAATCGTTCCAGGTAGGGGACCTGGTATGGAAGACTGTCCTGCCTCTAAGGAGCAAAGACCAGAAGTTTGGGAAGTGGTCGTCAAGCTGGGAAGGCCCTCACAGAGTCACACAGGTGATGTCCGGTAACGTCTACTTATTGCAAACATTACAAGGCAAAGCCTTACCTAAGGCGTTAAACGAGCGTTTTCTCAAACAATATCATCCTAGTATGTGGCAAGATGCCTAAGAAAACCGATGTGATCATATTGAATTAGTTGCTTTTGGTTCGCTCAGCTCCGCCAAAAGCCAGGGGGCACATGTTGGATGGAAAAATTGACCGTGCGGATGGTCCGGCCCCGAGGCCGAACGGTCCGCAGTCCGGACGGTCCGCGCGCGCAGAGTCACTTAGGTTTCCGAGCTTTTTGCTACAATTGTTGGCTTGATTCGCGGAATTAACTCGGGAGATTTGTTTGTAACGGGTCCAGCCTCCCATCCTCTACAAATACATAGGAATATAACCGATTAAACATGAACAATCGAATCAATAATCAGTTTATCTCTCGTTTTTACCTTAGTCATTAGGAATAATTCTAGTTTAGCCTCTCAAGTTCGCGGCCCCTGCACACGTGTGGACCGTCCGGCCTGTCAGACAAGGAACCATAGCCTTGTCCCTGGCCGCGGACCGTCCGTGCCTGTGTAGAGAGCACCACCGCCGGTTCTCAGTGCTTTGATTGGCGTCCGGATCGGCACCAACAAACATAACCTCTTAGTAATATTTTTTTTTGAATTCATATGAGTCTATAAGTATGGATGTGAGAGACTCAAAGAAGTACGTTTGCATTTGAGATGCAAAGACTTTTTTTCGTTTTAAAAGGAGCAGAGCAGAGAATAAAAGAGATATTCAAGTACTAGTACAATGCAAGCTAGAAGTAGCACTGCAACTGAAGTGGAGCCCATAGTTATTGCAGTTCGTATCCCTCGTCACCGGCTCACCGCACACTACGGCCGGCGTCACCGCGTCAAGCTATGCACGTACAATTGCTGCCGCAAAGCTCGTGGAGTTCAAGTTCGAATTCGAACTGCCGCCTCATGAATCGCAACTAATCCCAACGGCTCCCACTCCATCGGCAGCCGCTGAACCGCCGCCCGCACCTACAAAAGAATTGGCAAAAGCCGCCAGCAGCACAGTGCGTGCAAGGGTGCAAGTGCATGCGCATCGAGAATCCGTTCCCACTTGCCACCGGGCGCATCGACGGCGCGACCCATGTCCCGCGAGAAGCCGCCGGCGCCGGCCGTGGTCTCCACGGGCTGCTCAGGCTTCATGTCCTGCCTCTCTCGCCACCGCCGCGGCCCGCAGCAGCGGGCGGTGCCGAGGGGCGCCGCTGTGCTGCCGCGAAGAAGCGATGCTGGCGGCTGCGACGCGGGCGCCGAGGCCGCGGAGGGGTGCTGGAAGAGGGTGCAGCTCCTGGAGGAGGAGGAGGAGGAGGGCAAGAGGCTGAGCGGCCACGAGGAGAGGCCGGCGCCAGGCGCCCCCGAGCGCGTCGCCAGGGGCCGCGCCAAGCAGGACCGTGCGGAGGGAGGCGGCGAGGTCACCGATCGCGTCGGGAACGGCGCCAAGGCCACGGCGGAGGGCGGCGGTAGCGTGATGAGCATGGGCACGGCCAAGACCACGGCCGCCACGACGTGTGCCAGCGCCGGCCACGGCGTGCAGGAGGTGGTGAGGCTGGAGGACGGCAGCTACATGCGCGAGGTCAGGCGGGTAGTAGGGCGCCCGTGGGAGCGGCTGGCCGTGCAGGTGTCGCGGCCCGTCGTCCCCGCCGACGCGGCGAGCGCGTCCGAGGTGTGTTTCGGTTAACGTTGTTAGTTTCCAGTTTCCACATACGATCCATTCGAGTTGGAGACATCGTCTTGTGACATCTCTGCCTTGGTGTGTCTG
Source organism: Zea mays (assembly GCF_902167145.1). Classification (NCBI taxonomy): domain Eukaryota; kingdom Viridiplantae; phylum Streptophyta; class Magnoliopsida; order Poales; family Poaceae; genus Zea; species Zea mays. The sequence continues at coordinate 205,023,505 of NC_050097.1, read as the reverse complement.
GTTTGACAACTGCATGCGCCGTACGTGATCTTCACCAGGTTCTTGGCAAGATGGCGGCGATGAATGCCGAGGACCTGCGCAAGTTCCTGGTCCAGCTAATGCCGCTGGAGGACATAACCGGGCAGAAGAACCCCGGCGAGCCCGTGCGCCGAGCGGCGAGGCCGAGCTCGGGGGACGACCTCGTGGAAGCTCTCGTCCTCGACACGATGGGCATGCTGGAATCTCTGCTCCTGGAAGGCCTGAAGATCCAGATGGCCTCACCGGCCACCGACCCCGCCGCGGGCGACGGGAGGCGGGACAGGGCCGTCGCCGTCGGCAAGGACTGCATGGTCCACGTGGTCCTGATGCAGGCGAGGGATCCCAAGGAAAGGTACGGCGCCATCGGCGACCCCATGATTGGGCTGATCGAGGCGTCTCTGGAAAAGAAGGATGCCACGGCGGTCAGGCTGCGGATCCTGGGGCTGCATGTTGCCGGGATCAGCTTCGTCGTGAGAAGGCCCAGTGATGATGGCAGCAGGTGCATGCTGTGGAGTGCGTATCTAAGGCGATGCAAGGATTCACACGACGGTGACGGGGGAGGCGATGGCTGCAGGTGCATTTGCGTTCGAAATCCGAATCGGTTCTTCAGAAGATAGATAATTAGAGGTGTTTTTACCGAGCAGCTGCCTGCTCAACAATAATAACGGTGCAAAGTAGAAAAATAACCCTCCGTGTGATAGGTCTGGCGCAACATGTTAGGGACGCCAACCTTTGTTTTGTTTTGTTTTCTAATTGATAACTGTAAGTTTTTTTTTGATAATTGTAAAAACTGTAATTTGCGCTTTTGCAGTAATATGCGGTGACGTCTTTGATGACGTGTAATAGGGCTTGCGAGCAGAAAATAGGTGAACGATTTAATTTCCTTCGCCGTTAATGTTACATCCGCTAAGCGAGTCCGATCGGGAAAGAGCAACCCTAAATAGTGGCGCCGTAATCCAAGGCTTAGCTCTCGCCAAAAATAGCGTAGGTCTTCCAGGATTCATCGCGGCGCCGCCACGGCATACAGCAACAATGAGGACGAATCGTATAATCCGTGTGACGACTGACGACGACGACGACAGCAAGGATTACTTCAGCAGCCTGGACGACGAGGCCGAGTGCACCGATGTCGCGGACGACGACGAGAACTGCCCAAGCGACGGCTACTGCGGCTACGTACGTCGGCCATCGTCAGCGACGACGACGCGATGAGCCGCAAGCCTAGAAAAACGATAAGGGCTACGTTTTAGAGAGCGAGGCCGACGGCGCAAGTGTCAAGACGAAGTCACGGTGTCAGCAGCCCGGATCGCCGATCCACCGCCGCAAGGTTCCAGAACGGGAGAAGGAGAGTGAAGTGGAAGAGAAGAAGAGTAACAATAGGGTTCACAATTCTCCACAGACAGTTCTATTACATGGCCGGCCCATTATGGGTTCGGCTCCAGCTTCATCCTTCTGCTCTTCAGTCGATGCACCATCAGTATACAGAAAGCCCGAAGCCTAAAAAGCCCAGCCCGAAGCACGTTTTTTAGCCCGATCCGGCTCGCTTTTATATGGATTCAGGCGAAACAGTGAAATCACCGCTCTCATATTGCCTCTGTAAGTTTACAGCTAACTAAAGCTGCATTAATCAGACTCAGTACACTTGCTGCACAGGCAAAGTGAGATGCCATGCACGCCGAGAATATAATCAGCTGCCAGGCATGCCACATCACCGGGAACATGGAATTCACAAGCCCAATGGTGAGAAGAGAATTGACCATAGCAAAACGATACAAGCTGAACAATGCAGCTACAGAATTCAGTATATTACTTCTGGTACAAACAGTTTTTCCCCTATATAGCTGAACAAGCACACCTGTAACTGAATTCGTTTTGTAACACCAAACTGAAACTGGAATGCATACGCAACAGCAAAGGAGTTACGATATATAGGAATCCAGAATTCCAGATTCCCTATACAATGCAATAGCATCATTTTGGCCACGTAACAGCCAGGATAACATCTGAGTAGCATAAGAGGTGTCAGCCTATGAAAGGTAACCACGACAGAGTAGGAACAGAACGAGAAAAGAAAACAAACGCACGAGTACATAAATCACTCATTAGTGATTGCAAATCCTTCAAGAACCTAATCCTGTTATCTTTTTTTTTAACCAGAACACAGTAGATACTATAGCTCTATCTCAATATGATCAATAGCAACAGGACATCTGTGGGTGTTTCTGCATATAGGCTGGCAGGTAGACAGATTCATGTAAATAAGTAGCCTCCAGCTTTTATGTCAAACTTGGTCACATCGCAGGGAAGGGTTTTCATGAGTGCACCTGAATAAAGAAGGCGCAAGAAGTAATCCTACAGTTCAGTATGTTCATCATATTATGTAGTTCCATTTCGTCTCTGTAGAATATAAAGCCATGTGTTTGGAACATACAAATCATTTCATTAATGTAAAGGTGTTCCTTTTCATTGTAACATGTTCCATGAATTACAGCAATATCTGTAGTCTGAAACAAATCTTAAATTAGAGCTCGATAAGAAGCTTCCATTGTACTCCTTTTACAAGTGCTATCAATCCCTTCTATGACAAGTAAATAAAACATGATCTCAGAACACGAGCACTATGTCCATTTACTGCGGAAAGATCTTGACTCGCAATAACCATTAAGACTTCATTTCTAAGAATTGGCCGAGAATAGTTGAAAGCGGACAACAGCAGCAAAGTTGGTATGTTACACAGCCATCCCACTGCAAAAACTCCCAAACTGTCCCCGAATTTACATAATAATCAATTTCTGATAAAGAGAAGTGCTAGCGTTAATTCTGGCTGAAGTTCAATGCTGACAGAGAAAGGTATGTACTCTATAGGGGAATTTTTTGCTTTTGCCATATAACAAATTCTAGGAACTTTTTGCAAAACTATAACCATTTTATCATGATGTTGCGTTGACACTAACCATTCTCGCCCTTCTTGGTAAGGGTGTCCACTTCAGCCGTTACTGACGAACTGCCACCGTTCTTTCCACTGCTCTGCTTCAACTTCCTCGCGAAAAGCCTAGCGATCTGCAGGTGTGTTTTCGCCATGATCTCAGTCCTCTTGAGCTCCATCTCCCCCTTCTTGATCTCAGCCTCAACCCTCATTCTTTCTGTCTCCCTGTACATCTCCATCCTGGCCTGCTCAACCTTCAAGAAGGAGCTAGCCAGCAGCTCGATGCTCTTGGCTATATCGAAGTCTGTGCTCTTTCTCTTCTTGGGCCGGTCCCAGACCTTGTCCTCCACCTCCTCCACGTCCTCGTTCGCCACCTTACTCCTCGGAGAACTGACGTTGGCATCGCTATCAGCAGGCCCGCTCTCCTTCTGCATGCTGTTGTCAGCCTTCTCCGCTTTATCCGGGACGGCGCCATTCGCGTCCATGTTCATCAGATCAGTGAATGCACCTGGAACCGCATCCCGCAGCTGCGCGGCAAAGTCAGCTTCTGCCTCGGCCTCCGGTTTCGCCGGAGCTCGCAAGTCTATTCTGCTGTTAGTCAGCGCCTGCTGCTGCTGCACCTGGTCAGGGCCGACGGGCGGTCCCTTGAGCAGGCCGTCCATGCGGGCGAAGAACCTCCACGACGGGCCGGCGGCGGCCGGGCCGGCGCGCGCCACCGCGGCGGTCTCGGCCCGGTAGCGCTTCTTCATGGACTCGACCTTGTTCTTGCACTGGTTGGGGGTCTTGGCGCTGCTACCGACGCCGCCGGGGGGCTTCCCCGCGGCCGCGGCGTCGTCGGCGCAATGCACGGACACCTCGCGGGCGATGTCGACCCAGTCGCTCCACTTGAGCTTGGCGCGGTTCCGCAGCAGCCACTTGGCCTCGTAGGCCTCGAGCAGGCGCGCGATGCCGCTCTCGCTCCACTCGTCGCGCTTCTGCGGCGGCGCGGCCGCCAACGGCGCCGCGTCGGCGTCGGGGAGGCCGTCCATGGCGCGGGAGCCGGGAAGGGGTCCCGAATTTCGCGGCTTGAGCGGGCCAACTGGAGCAACCGCTATAGCTCTGCCATGGCTGACGGTCCTGGAGGAGCTTGTAGCATGGGGGAAGATGGAGATCTTAGCTGAAGCTAGCTACTGGTGGTGTGGTGCGTGAGCCGCTCAACGGCTTGCTTTATCAGAGAGTGAATTTTCCCAGAAAGGAGGTAATTGAAGCTTAGAATTGCAGTGATCGGATAGAGGGATCGAAGTAAAAGGGGACCGGCGACGCTGAGACCTGGGAGCGCAGATAAGATTGACCAAAAGCAGCGAACTTGGGGAGTTGAAACTTGCTTATAGCAGGAAAGGAAGGCCTGGTATTTCCCGGTGTTTACGCGGCAGCAGATGGCGTGTGTGTGTCGGAGACAGGACGGAGCGCGGCGAGGAAGAGGAGAATAGACCGAGCTGGTGATTAGGGGAGTCGAGAACAGTCAAGGCCTGATGAGAAAGGGAGAAGAGGGTGGATGGATCATGGACGGGAGCAGCGTGATCTGCGCTGCCAAAATGCACAGGGGAGGAGGAGCTGGCGCGGAATTCCGGGGAGAAAACACTTGTCTTCTCCGGTTCTCTCTCCCCCCGGCGGCCCGCGCGCGGCTTGCTTGAGTATGATTCGGCTCGCAGTGCGGAAGAAAGTGGGAGGCCGGAACCGAGAGGCGTCCCATCCTCGTCCGTCGTCCTCTTCTTCCACCGCCCGCGCGACGCAGCTGAGGGACCCGCGGGCCCCGGGCGCCAGCCACGGGGGCGGCCGGGCGCGCTGCCCGTGCTCGTGGGGGGCAGCGGGGTGGAGCGGAGGCGCGCTTCGGACTCGGACCGCATTAGGTTAGGCAGGCGGCACGGAGTGGGGCGTGACGCCAGCGCTGATCGGACCCGTTCCGTCTTCAGGACTGACGGCACGGAGACCGCGGGCTGTTGGAACGAGAACGCGTCTGCGGCACCGACCACCGAGTGGGAGAAACAAAGGCGCAGGCGCAGCGACGCAGCCGCGGTTGGATGGACAGTAGTACAGACGTACAGTACCTGCCTACCGGGGGTGGGGGATGGGGGGCGTGGAGGTGGAGGCCAGCGCGGCATGCGGACGCCGGGCGCGGATGTGTCAGCAACCTACTCACGAGAGGTATTGATTCAACTAAGAACTAGTAGCAATTATAGCAGAGGAAGCAGAATGGATGAGGAAGACAACAGTATAGAACTAACACGAAGACACCATGAGGAAGAAGAAGGAGAACGATTCTATTGTTTCTGTCTACCCTTTTCAATTGTTGCTGCTCCTTATGTATTGTCAGCTAACTGGACCGGTAAATACCATATGGGCCGGGTACCTGACATTTCCCTCTCCTTGAGATGCAGCTTGCCCTCAAGCTGCTGTTCGCAACACTACCGGGATCCCAAACAAGGACTGAGCATATATGTAGGTCACTGGTAGCAAGGAAAACAGAGACGACCATGATGTTCAAACCCAAGCACGCCAACTCCTGAGGTGGAGGCCATGGTTGCTTGATCTCACTGCGGCGAGTAAGGAGGTCGTTACCAAAGTTGTTAGCTACCAGCACCATTCCCTTTCCAATAGTGTGGTAGCCACGAGAGAAGTTGTTAGTTGTGTCCTCCTTCCCTAAGATGAGCTGCTCTAGGTGGAAGATCTCGGGGTACAGACCATGCTCAGGGTTGATGAAGATGGCTCTGGCCACCTGCTTGCTAGAACCAGTCTTGTTGTAGAACGTGTTGAAGGCATCCTGCCAGGGGCGGGCCTGGCTCAATTCAATGGTATTCAATTGAATACCCATTATTTTGACAAAAACAACATATACATATATATAGTATATATACATAGGAAATAAGAAATGAATCAAATAAGTGGAGGAATTTCTGTTAACTTAGACCAAAATATTTCTAATCTCCTTGCTACTTCCCATACCCACCCAGCCCAATAAATTGTTGTATGATTGTGTCCGATAAGATCCAATGGAGTGATATAACCCATCTTAGTATCTCACGGCAAAAAACCTTCAAACCTTATTGTCGTACCAAGGAAGAGCTGTTAGGTCTTGGTGGGACATTAGCAACTGTGTGAAGCATTAGCGATTGGAAAGAGCCAAATATGATAAGTATCTAGTCAACAACCGAGCAATAGCCCCTGGTGCATTTCGATTTGAATTTTTTTAAATAGTTGTATGTAATTTGAGTTTAGTAGACTAGTTATTGGATCAGTTATGACTATATTGTGTATACTTAATTATAGATTATATATAATTAACTATATATATGCTAATAAACAAGCTTTATGTCTAGAAAAAATTTTATCCTAATTTTTTTTTGAATACCGGCCTTCTAAATCCTGGGCCCGCCACTGCATCCTGCGGGACACCAATCGAGGTAGCACTTTGCTGCATTTCCTCAAACACCACTTGAGCATCAATCAAGGTCAAGGCAGACTGGCTGTCTGTGAGCTTGAGCTCCTGGCAGTTGAACAACTTGCACAGCCTGCAGCACGCGTCGAACAGACTCCTCCAGATGATGAAATCAGAACAGCAGTTCACCCTGGTCAACCTCGCCACCGAGTCGTACTCCTCTTTGCCCTCGACGTCGTGCGCGCGCCCGTTCGTGGCCATCGTGCCAAGCCCTGACACTGCGTGCCTGATGGACTGGTGGAGCTGGAGGCTCTCCTGCCTGACGAACACATCGCCGCAGTCCAGCCAGGGGCAGATGGTGGCCCTCATGGAGACGCTACCGCTAACGGGGACCACCACCATGTGGCACTGGTAGCACCCCGACAGCTGCCTCAACTGCATGCCGACCCTGAATGACGCTCCGTCCGACCCATCCAACAATGGCCCGCCACGCTGCAGCTGCTTGCTGCTCTTGTTGTCGCACGGGAACCAGCACGCCGTGCTCTCCGGGGAGGAGCCTGTGGGCGTTGTGTTCCTGGCTGGCGACGACACGGCCATCTGGGTCACCCGCGCCGCCACGGTCGCGTCGAACGCGCCGGTCGAGTCCGCGAGCGGAAACAGGCGTTGGCACCGCTTCACGACGTCCACGGCAGTGGCGGACCCAGGAATTACTGACAGCCTAGGCGAAATTATTAAGCAGCATGCAGCAGCAGTGCAAAAGCCTGAGCTGACAGAGAAATGGACTGTAATTTTTTGGACTTCTTACATGCACTCTCGTGGCGTGGCAGGCTGGCAGCCCAGGCGACGGCCTGTACTGCCTAGGCACTCGGTCCGCCTCTGGTCCACGGCAGTGTCGCACGAGGTGGAGAGGATGTCGTTGGTGCTGTTCTGGTTCTCGTCGGGTGGCTCGTGGATCTCGGCGCACACGAAGATGTGCTTCCCCTTGAGGTCGGCCTCCGTGAGGTCCCCGACGCTCATCTTCCCCATGCTGGCCATGGCCGGCGTGCCGCACGCGGAGGACGCCTGCTGGCACTGCGACTCAACGTGGACCGCGAGCGCCAGCGACCGCACCGGCTGCCACGACGCGGCAGAACCTCCCTTATCACCGGGTAGATGCGAGCCATAGTGCGCCATGGCGAGTTTGGTTGTGAGCCCCGAAGTCGAACAGGTGGTAGGCAGCTTGGTGACGTCAGTGCCATCGAAGAATCCACATAGGTGGACCGAAGCGCGGGCCTCGACACGCAGACGCCACGACTCCAGCGCGTCGACGTGAGTTGCCACAGCCGCCTCCACGGCATCGAGGCGCTCGGTGGTGGCCGAGAGTTGGATCCCGAGATCCGCCCGCGAGGGAATGGGATCCTCACGGGCAAACGCCTCCTCCAAAGAGCGAATCGACGCGGAATGGAGCGAATCGCAGAGCTGCTCGTCGGAGTCGACGCCTCTGCAGAAGAGGTCGCCCCAGTCGTCGGTGATCACCTCCTCCGGTGAGCTCCCAACCTCCGCGGTAATGACACCCGAGTGCTCGAACAGGCCACCCCAGTTGTCGGCGGTGACGGGCTCCTCGTAGCGCAGCTCGACGTGCGGTCGCCACGATTCCGGCGCGCCGACGCGAGTTGCCGCAGCAGCCTCCACGGCATCGAGGTGCTCGGTGGTGGCGGACTCGAGCGAAGCCCAAGGCGCATCCTGTGCCGACAACCGGTCACAGATCGCGCGCAGGAGCCTGGACTGCTTCTCGAGTGCAATCGTCAGACTAGAAACGGCAGCACCCTCCATGCCTAGAGATCAACGGCTTTGATACCAATTGTCAGCAACCTACTGACGATAGGTATTGATTCAACTAAGAACTAGTAGCAATTATAGCAGAGGAAGCAGAATGGATGAGGAAGACAACAATATGGAACTAACACGAAGACACGAAGACACCAGTAGAAAACTACGATACTTGAGGAAGAAGAAGGAGAAGATTCTATTGTTTCTGCCTACCCTCTTCAATTATTACTGCTCCTTATGTATTGTCAGCTAACTGGGACGGTAAATGGGCCGGGCAGGATGCCATTGTTTTCCACGGCATCCAGCCGGCGCCGGCCATCCATCCTGCGGGCCGCGCGCGGCAGGCAGGCAGACAGGCAGGCGGTTCGGCAGCGGTTGCCGGTTGGTGGCGACCTCCATGATCCGTCCGTCCCCGCCACGCGCCCGCCCCCACCTCGCTTTCGGTCTCCACTTGCCTGCTGGCGTGCGCGCGTGGCAGCGGCGAGGCACAGCACCTTCTTTGTCTCTTCTTCCTCTGGCCGGCAGCGCCGGGCCCTTGGACCGCCTGCCTCCCAACGAAACTACGCTGCAAAGGAAGAGAAACGCAGCGGCTTCCCCCCCTTCCATTCCATCATTGCAGCGGCAGTTGACTATCTGGGACGGCAACCGACGGCCATCCGCTTGAGTGGATGCCGCCGCCGCCGCCATGCGCGAACAACGACCTGAAATAACTAGCAGGTCTGATGGAAAGGGGGCTGCTTTGAGATGGCATCCAACAAGTCAGTGCAGAGCTGAGCGGACGCCGGCGTTTGTACCTAAATCGGTGCAGTGTGCGGCAACGTTTATATGTTCCTAAGATTGACAGGCACGAACAAAGTTTTACTAGTCCTAAACGTGTCGCTAATAAGGTAGGAACATTTTTTGTTTCCATTATCAAAAAAAAAGTGTCGCTAATCAAAGTTTGGTGCGGGGCGTCTGAGCTGAGCCTGAGACGAAAGCGCGAAATGCTCTGTCTGACCTTCGTTCTCACATGTGTGTACTCTGCGATCCGGCCATCTGAACCGTCACTCCTCCATCTTCTCGTCGTCACGATGGGATGGTTGATTGGTTTACATCCCTAGACTAGACGTGCCTCGCTAGCTGATTATATGTTTGGGAAAAAAAAGGATGGAAGATGCTAATTCCCAGCTAACACAAATGTCGGCAAATTTTTCGTTCGTGGGTTTGTTGCTGGCGGTTTGATCCGTGGTATGCAACGAGGGCGAGGCATACCTGCTCAATGATCTTCCATTCTTCCCAGAACTTTGCAGCCCACCGATGACGACCCAGTCCAATTAGCCAGTAACCAAAAAAAAAAAACGTTCAGAAGCGGCGGTGTTAAGAATCCAGAAGGGAGTCAGATGTGATCTATTGTTCAGAGTGCATACACTACCTCCGTGAGCTCATACTGAGAATCCCATTTTAAAAATACATTATATATCCAAACGGGAGCTCATTTCTAGCTTTAGATTCAGTGCTCCTAGAAATAAAATCCAAGAATCAAGGCTGAGCATACATCCTTCTGGAGCCTGTGCAGGCGTGCAGCTTTCTTCTTTCGTTTGGTGCAGTTGATAAATAAATCCCTGTAGCCTGTGGAATTTTTCCCCCCCAATCGTTGGGTGCAGTTTAGTGTTGTTGTTGTCTTAGTACGTACCTGCATGTATTCGAGAAATCTGTATTTTTGACGCATTAAATAAGTGGCTTTGCATAATTGACACTCTAAAGATCAACTTCGTAAATTTGACACCCACGTCATTGACACTTTAATTTACTTGACAAAAAAAATTAAATGAAAAAAAGGAAAAAGAAAAGTATGAAAAAGACAAAATGTCAAGTAAATCAAAGTGTCAATGATGTGGATGTCAAATTTACAAAGTTAATTTTTAGAATGTTAATTGTGAAAAGCCACTTGTTTAGGGTGTCAAAAATACAAATTTCTCGCATGTATTAATGGAAGCCTATTAGAGTTGTGTAAGGCTTCTTCCAAAGATCGAGCAACTCCTTAAACCCTAGAAATTTCATCATGTGCTCGCTCATGAGAGCGCTCATGAGAGCATTGTAAGGCAGAGATGCCAACATCCTTAGAAGCAATTCACATAATCGGTGAGTTCTCTCTATGAGATTGTTCACAAGAGACTCAAACTTTATATGATTAAGGTCATGTTGAAGTGCTTTCTCTCGGAAACATCAGCAAACATAAATGGGACGTTCTAAATACTGTACAAACGCTTGGCCTTCGAAATCTGACCTTCACCAAATAAAAAAAAAGTTTATACTGTGAGATACATATACTGTACGTTGAGACTGGGCCACTTCATTCTTGCATATCAGAATAGCACTGGTACATATTCAAAAGTTTCAACAGCTAATGCTATTCTAACCACTTGACTGAGCCCTCTTCTGTCTTCTGAACGACATATTTCATTTCGATGATGGTTCAGTGTGCAGGCAGTAAAATAAAATTCTATTGTATCAAATTGTTCGCGCCCATGTGCAGCCCTGCGATTCTGCGAGGACCTGTGTGTTAGATTGTGTGCAGCCTGCTATTGGAACTTTGTTTAATGGCGCTTTGGATAGCAAGGACAAGGGTCCTGTCTGCATTGCTGGCCCTTAGGCTGTCCGCACTGAAGCACTCGGCACGCTACGCTACAGAGATAGGGTTTACTCTACCTGCTGCAGTGGCCTACCTTTTGAGCTACGCTATTTTCCAGTAGTAGTGCTGGAACGGCATATGCAGAGTAGTACGGCATAAACCCTATGCACTGTTTGGGTAGTTGGGTGGAATGAAAGAGAAATAAAAAATAATATAATATGTGATAGTTGGTATAGAGTTGAGATATAGAGTAAATATGACTGCAGAGGATTGTGGTATAGAGTAAACATGACTGCTGACGGGGATAGAATATTACTTTTAGAGTAGAAATTTAGAGTAGTATGAGTGCGGATAGCCTTAGCTGCCTTGTTGTCCAGTTGAGCCTAATCGGGTACGATGTGCTGGTTGATTCAGGTCTTATTTATCATGTTCTTTTGACTATTTATAGGTGTTTTGAAATATTTGTTTCTATACATGTCATACCTCCTACCTTAATTCATATGTTTTATAGTTTAGAATATTTAGACGACTTAGGTCCCGTTTCAATCTCACATCTCACGCGATAAACTTTAGCTTCCTGCTAAACTTTAGCCATATGAATTGAAGTGTAAAAGTTTAGGTCTTTAAGTGTTTGAACTACTCTAAGACCCTGTTTCATTCTCACAGGATAAATTTTAGCTTCCTGCTAAACTTTAGCCATATAAATTGAAGTGCTAAAGTTTAACTCATTGAGGTGTTTGGACTACTCTAATAAAGTTTAGCACATTAGAATAAAAAAGACACCTATGCCCCTAATGCGGAGAGAGGAAATGAGGTTAGAGGGTATGGATGGAAAATGAGGTTCCCTAGCCCACGTTTAGCTCCTTTTAGTACTCCTTGAGCAGCTTATGAGATAATAGGTGCTAAATTTTATCACACCACCATTAGCTCTCCTGTTTAGATCACTAAATGGCTAAAAGTAGCTAAAAAGCTGCTAAAGTTTATCTAGTGGGATTGAAACATGGTCTAATAAAGTTTAGCATATTGGAATAAAAAGACACCCATGCCCTAATGTGGAGAGAGAGAGAGGATGAGGTTAGAGGGTATGAGTGAAAAATAGGATTCCCTTGCTCACGTTTAGTTATTTTTAGCATCCCTTGAGCAGCTTATAAGACAATAGGTGCTAAATTTTATCACACCACCATTAGCTCTCAACCATTAGCTCTCCTGTTTAGATCACTAAATGGTTAAAAGTAGCTAAAAAATCTGCTAAAGTTTATCTTTTGAGATTGAAATAGGACCTTACATAGCATTTGATAGAATAAGAATAATTTGTGCATGATATTCTAAAAGATGAAATCTATTCCGTAGTTGTAACCATATCTTCATGAGCAATTACTTAAAAAAGATTGTGTGCACTCTCATTCTTAATCTACAACTTACAATTTCTAAAATTTGAGTGAAGAAACGGGTATTGTACATGGGAACAAAATCAGTATTTTCCCGTTACAACCCACCTGCACGGTCCTTAATAAAATATCCCTAACCTTCTCTCCTTGGAGATAAATGCAACAAAAAAAACTATGTATTAGAGCTTGCGTACGTGCCACCGTCCTTCCCAACCAAAAATTTCTACACCCAATTTGCCTCCCAATCCAATCAATCAAGCGAGGACTGAGTTCGAATTGTTCGTCCTCTCAGTCTCAGGAGGCCTCGCCGGCGGCTATACACTACACCTCGGCGCACCGCCGCGGCGCGAAGCCCAGCCGGTTGTTCTGCAGGTCGTACACGACGTGGAAGTTCTGCTGCTGGAAGTTACCGATGATGGACATGCCGGTGCGCGGGGTGCCCCGGACCGCCAGGCACATGATGCCGTCCGGGTCCAGCCGGACGAAGTAGTTCTCCGCGGGGAAGTCCCACACGGCACCGTCGGCGAACAGCAGCGACAGCTCCGGCACCTCCGGTCGCTCCACGCCAGAGACGTTGTAGCACGGGTTCAGCACCGGGAAGTCCGGGATCAGAGGGTACAGCCTGCTCATGAGATCGACGAACGCTTGCCGGATCACCTGGTACGCCGGCTCCACGAAGTAGCTCAGCGTCGTGCCGGAGTCGATGATCGTGCCGCCGGACCCGTCCTTGCCCACGTCCCACGTGTCCGAGCTGATGTTCAGCAGGTCGCCGCCCACCAGCACGCCCTTGAGCTTCACGTAATAGAATGTGTCCGCCGGCGACGACGTGGGCGCGAACGCCGTGTACTTGAGCTGCGGATGCGCCAGCACCAAGTAGTCCTCCCCGAACACCACCTTGCTGCCGGCGTCGCTGCCGTGCTCCACCAGGCAGTACGAGAAGGTGTGCCCGTACACGGCGCGGAGCTGGGACGCGAACGACAGCGGGCCCCGGCCGAGCCCCAGCAGCCCCGCCGCGCCGTGGAAGAGGCCGCGGTTTCGGTGCCCGCACCCGAACACTACGCCGTCCACACGGCGGGACGCGCCCGGGGCCGTGAGGTTGACCGTGAAGGACTCCAGGGCCAGGTCGCCGGTAGTGTTGGACTGGTCCCCGTACCAGTAGTAGTACGGACAGGAGTCCTCCGCGGGGCGGCGGCACGCCCTCGGCGCCTCGGGCGGCGCCACGAGGCCGCAGCGCTGGTCGCCGCAGGTGACGTTGCGGTAGGAGGAGGACGCGGCGGGGTCGAACACCGGGCCACGCTGCTCGAAGCAGTCCAGGCACGGCGCGCACTGCAGCCAGTTGAGGTCGCTGCCGGTGTCCATGATCATCCGGAAACGCCGCGGTGGCGTGCCGACGTAGACGTCGATCAGGTACTCGCCGGACCCGACCGCCACGCCGGACTCCACCGTCGCAACCATCCGCTCCGACAGCGCCCGCCGCGGAGACGAAGACGCCGGCATCCGGGCCACGCCGGAGCGCGCCGCCCTCCGGTGCATCGTCTCGATGCGGACGGCATCCTTCTCGGCCTTATCTAAGAACGACTCTTTCCGTGTCCTGCCCCCCTCCGCGGACCGGTGCTTCATGCGCAGCTGCAGCGACGGGGACGAGCTCGCCGGCTGCTTCTGCTCATCCCCCGCCTCGTCGGCTGCAACCAGCTTGCTGTCGCAGCCGGTCGCGGCGACGGCGGTGTTGAACGGCGGGAACTCGATGCCGAAGAGGGTCGACGACGAGTTGAGCTTCACAATACCAGGTGAAGCCACAACTGGCGAGACCAGGAGCAGGGACAGCAGCAGCGACCGCACCGCGAGCTGCGCCATAGCTGAGAAGTGGACCGACGGATTAGTCCTTCATGGAACAGCAGGCGACGGCGGGGGCGGTGGTGGGAGAGGAGGTTGGTGGAGGTGGAATTTGGGGGAAAATATAATAAAGAAACGCGGGTCGGGGAAGACGACTGCGGGGGGCGAGATGCGTGGGTTTTGAACGCGGAGAGGAGGCGATGCGGGGTTGGAATCGACGAATTTTTGGGACGGTGGCCGTGGAAAAACGCGGTTTTGTCCACCGGGAAGACGACCAGAGCTGCCCAACGAACCCCTTTTCCAAGTAGTACTAGCGTGTCTGCGTGTGTGACGAGACTGACGACGCTTGGCCAGACCCGTCCATGCGGGCAAAGAACCGAACCCCCACCGCCCCACGACGGGCCGGCAGCGGCGGGGCCCGCGCGCGCCACCACGGCGGACTCCGCCCGGTACCGCTTCTCCATGGACTCACTCGATCTTGTTCTTGCACCGGTTGGGGGTCTTGGCACTGTTGCCGCCGCCGGGGGGCTTCCCCGCGGCCGCGGCGTCGTCGGTGCAATGCACGAACACCTCGCGGGCGATGTCGCCCTAGTCGCTCCACTTAAGCTTGGCGCGGTCCCGCAGCAGCTAACTTGTCTCGAGCAGGCGCACGACGGCACGGGCTGCTCAACACCTCTATCAGAGACTGAATTTTCCCAAAAGGAGAAGCTTACAATTGCAGTGATCGGACAGAAATGTTGAGAAAATCGTTCGATGCACACAATGGCACACCAGAGGGGACACAGAGATTGGAGTAGAAAACAGTACTATTATTTTCAGTGTCTTCAGTACATATACATGTTCTGGATTGCATACTTGGTTTTTTTTTCCGTTCACGTTGACGGATGAGAGGCAGCAACCGGTTCTATCGTCGTGGTCCTCATCAGGTAGTCGTATGCCACCTGTTCGGCTGCTCGGCTGGCAGCTTCTCTAGCCTCGCGTTGTCGTGATCAGGGTGGAACGACCACCGGGCACGAAGGCTTCTGTCTACACGGGTCGACTCGGCGGCGCCTTAACTTTGGTGAGGCTGACAGTGACTAATTTTAGTGGTGACAGTGACGGTGCAACATGAACCAGCCGTGCGGCGCGGTACACCTGCACCATGGATCTGTCTCGTTCGCTGATTATATTCTCCCCAATGATCTTCCATTCTTCCCAGAACTTGTAGGCCACGGATGACGACCGGTCCAATTAATCAGTAACAAAAAAAAGTTTCAGAAGCGGCGGTGTTAAGAATCCAGAAGAGAATCAGATGTATTGTTCAGAATAAATACACTACCAAAACCTCCTGAATCAACCAGCGTATGCCTACCAGATTTTCGGGACAAGCAAACATATATATAGGCTCAATCCGAAGTGTCATTAAACAAAGCATCAAGAGCGGCAGCAAGCCGCTGGGTTGCACATGGTCACGAACATGCAGCACGGGAAACGAGTCATTTTGATACTCTTTTCATTTCGTTTTAATTGTCGCTGGATAGTAACTATCCAGCGACAACTAAAAAGAAATTGAGGGAGTACATATTTTACTGCCTGCACACTGAACCATCGTCAGCATGAAGGTGTTTACCAGCTGCTCGTCAAGGGGCACAATTTATATCAGTTCTATTCTGTGTGTAAGAAAGAAGTGGCCCAGAGCAACATACGTCAAAATTACTGCACGATACATCTGGCAGTATCCCCTTTTGGTCTGCAGGAGATTTCAAAGAACATGTGTGTACACATCGCATTTCATAGAACGACTGTTCACATGTTTTTGAGCCCAAGGTAGCACCAATCATAAATCACAGTTGCTCTCAGAGATACATGCGCATCTTATTCTCTTGTAGTATCACAATTACAGATTGAATAACTGGAGCACAATAAAGAGAGCTCACAAGTTGGGTAACAGAGATATAGACCACAACACTTGGTTACCCATTGCCGCTTATGCCATGTCAGACAATCCACATGAGAAAAAAAATACTGATTTCGACTCAACTGTGCAGGCCCGCCTGGCACAACCAGATGCTCTAAGCAAGGGTGTAGTATTCCCTCTCGTGCTGGTCAGAGTCGAGAGCAACAAGGACATAGATCGCGTAGATGATTCCGGGGACGTAGCCAAGGATTGTGAGCAGCAGGCAGATGCAGAACTCTATCTGTTAAGAAGACAAGAAAGCGTACCGTCAGTATGTTCCAGGGATAGTAAAATGTCATCAACAGAGTTACCACGACAAAAACAGACAATTGTATATGTCACTGCTCCATCCCACGCTGAGTTTCATTCATGGTTCAGATTAGTCAAATTAGTTGTCTGATTTACCCACTCCTTCCCATCAGGAGAAAAATTGTGGTTGCGAAATGGATGCTGCTGGCTTGTCCTATAACAGAGCATCACTGTCACATCACATCAACGTAATGGGCTTCTGAGGGCTACGGAAACATCAAACATGAATTTATGACCTAGTCAAATGGCCAACACGGGAACGAAGCAGATCAGGTACTACAGTTTATGCAGGGATCTACGAGGGCACGGCATAAGATTCAGAGGCAGTTCATCGTTTGACGCCCCTATATTTTGGAATTCAGACCAAGCACGGTCCGAATACGCTTGGAGCCGAACAATCCGCCTACTGAAACCTAGCCCGAAGCTAGGCAGGCTCGCGGGGGCAAACGGGCCGTGAAATCAACTAGCTAGGAATCAACGAGCAGGTCCGCGCCAAGAGGCGTGCGCACGGAGCATCATCGGATCATGGGGTGACCGGTGGCGAAGGGAAGGAAGGGAAGGGGGGCTTACTCTGCAGCAGCCGAATCGGAGGAAGACGCCGAGGGGCGGGAGGATGATGGCGAAGAGGATCTCCAGGAAGGTGCAGCAGCGGCCGTCCGCCATCGCGATCTCAAAGCTGGTCGGGATCGGGACGGATGGTTGTGGAGGCGTGGAGCCCGGGGATCTATCCCTCCTCTGTCCCTCTTTCCTCGCTCCTGAGTGGATTTCGTTTTCTGAAAGAAGAAAACGCGAGCGGGTTTCGTCTCCGTTTCACTTTACGTCTTTACCGGTCGGGCTCGGGTAGGGAAACAGCGAGGCGGACAGCCGGACACGCGGGGTCTCGTGCCGTGCGCACCGCGGAACTCTCCAGTGTCCCGGCACGTGTCTGTCCACCGGTGGTGGGCCGCGGAACACTCCATGGCCCGTCACGGACCGTGATTGTAGATGTCGAGTCAAACACGATCCGTCGTTTTCCTTCCCCTCCGTCCTAATCCATCTCGTTTTTTTCTAGTGGAAATTAGAAAGGCAGTGACGAAGCATTTTGATACTCCGTAGAGTATTATATATTAGGTTTTCTACTTATCATAGCTCAACTTCGTATCTCCATCACTCTCTTTTTTTTTTACTTTAATAACTTTCACAGGCAGTTGGCAGTTGCATCGTAAAGCTAAGACTATGTTAATAAGCTATCCGGGGCTCGTTTGGAAAAAGGGAGTTTTTTTTTTGAAATGGGGGATATATTAATTTTAAGTTTATACAATGAGTTGTAAGTTTTTGAAAACACATCTTCCGGCCTCTGTTACGTAGGAACACACAGCCAGAAGAGAGATTATTTTAGTTATTGACTCATGGACAATTGAAACAGGTTTGTGTGAGTCAGTTGGGTGCACCTAGCTCATACTGCGTCCAGTCAGTCTAATGAACGAGTCAAGCGCTTTGTGGGAATGGACATGATCCTCGCCATCAGGTAGGATGCAGGCAAGGTGAGAATTTTCGAACCGTGTTCAGTTTTGAGTCTTCGTGTCAGTTCATTCAGGGCACCCTGAGAAAGTCCGTCTCTCAACAATACCAGCACGTCTTTATCTCGGTTACAAATCCTCCTTTGCTACAGTTCATTATATCATAATTAAACCTTCATCTAACAGGGCGACCTCGTCTTGTTTTACTTATTTCAGAAATAGTGCTTGCTTCCTCTTATTCCTCTTTTCCTTTTATGCATATTTGATTTCTCGCTTTCCTTGTGTTGGGCACCAAAATAAGAGGCCGGACGGTCCGCGCAAGCGCAGAACAGATTAGGGTTCCGAGTTTCTTGCTATGTTTGTTGGCGAGAATCTCGGGATAAGCTCGGAAATTAGTTTGTAAAGGGTCCAGCCCCCTCCTCTATAAATAGAGAGGCATACGGCCGATTTGTAATCATCAATCGAACCTTCAATCAATATAATTTACATTTTATCCTATGAATAGTTCTAGTCTAATTTAGGTTTAGTCTTCCAATCCCCAAATCCTCCGCTTCTCTTCGACTTCACGTCGATTAGAGGAGTCTAGGTCGGTCTACCCGAGCCTAAACATCACCTAGGATCTCTCCTCCCCGATGGGGTCCCTCCTGGGAGCGAGATCCAGATGCCGCCGACGATCCTCTGTCGCCCCTGCGTACGCGCGGACCGTCCGGCCGTCAGGCAGGGAACCCTAGCCTCGCGATAGCGCCTGACCAGAGAGCACCGCCGCTGGTTCTTGTTGAAGTGTTTGGCGCCCCAAAAGGTGTCAACACACTTTTTGGCGACTTCGCTGGGGACCACATATCTAGACCCATCAAATCGACCCTCAATGGCCGGTTCAAGGGATAGCTCTGAAGTCTCCCACAGCAACATTATAGAGCCGACTTGGGAAACCTTGCCGGCCGACGAACAGCTTCAGTTCGAGGAGCACAAAGAGCGGATGATCTAGGAGGCAAAAACAAAGTTCTTGGCTAACTTCAAAGTGGACAGGAACAACAAGGTCGTCCGACAGCGGCCGGCGGATCCGGCTTCGCTCCGACTCACATCAGATATCCCCAATGTAAGTAATACAAACGAACTGCAATCTCTTAAGAATTATGTAGATGAACAACGAGAGCAAATGCAAAATATCATAGGGGGTATGTGTCGAAGAGGAAATCTCTAGCCAGGTGGCGGAACGCACCCGCCCTAAATCCTAAGATGAGGAGGGGGCCTAAGCGTTTTGCCTGTCTGCTAGATGGTCGATGAAAGCACGAGAGCACACAAGAGTTTTAGAGTGGTTCAGGCCGCCGGAGCGTAAAACCCTACTCCACTGTGTGTAGTATTGAGTATGAGAGTCTAAGTTGGTCTGCCTTGTAACGTTGTGTGCCTTCCCTTTTATAGCCCAAGGGAGGCACATACAAGGTTGCTGAGCCCCGACATGTGGGCTCAGGGACATAATGGAAGAAATACATGGAGCAACTAATGCAGGTGACACCTGAGAGATCTTCTGGCCCCAGATATCCGCAGCCCGCGCAGTGTTGATACACAACGGTAGCTTCCTTGGTGCGTATGAGTGATGATGAGTATAGTGCATGTGACAGCATGGGCGTGCCGCCTGCCAATGGAATGGACAGGCATGCCGCCTGCCAGCGGAATGGATAGGTCTCATTAAATGCTGAGGTGGCACACTGCTTGCCAGTGGAATGAATAGGTCGCTGCCTGACAGCAGAACGGACAGGCCTCATTAAATGCCGAGGGGACACCTCGCCTGTCAGCGGAATGGTCAGGCGGCGCGCCTTATCCGCAATAAATGCAGGGGCCACGTAACCCGGAGGCCTTACGTCAGGCACGACCTGCTAGCTTACATCATGCGCAGTAGGCCACGTGGCAGCATCGGGTCTCCGTCTGGGCGGGGAGCAGAAGCGTGTGCGGAGAGGTCCGCACCAGACTAGGTTTGGACACGTGTCGGTACCGGACCCCCGCCTGGGTCCTGTTCAAGGTCCGGGTATGCTCTGTCCTGGGATCTTGGGACCCCTCTGTGGGCGGCCCGGACCCCATACCGGGGGGGGGTCCGGCTTGCACACGTGGAGGTCTTGGACCAACCTTGGGGGCCCGGACTGTATATTCGGGGGTCCGAGACCAACCTTGGGGGTCCAGACTGTATATCCGGGGGTCCGGCGCTCTCCCGTGGGGGTGCGGACCACTGTTGACGCCTTGGAGTATACCACCTTCTCTGGACACGTGGCGGCTTCGGACCCACCCACGTGGTGGAGTCGGGCGCTGCTGTGGACCCAGAATAGCCGCCTGTGATTGGGGCGAGCCGTGTCTTGGTCCCACACACAGTACTTCTACCACACAACTAAGGGATAGCCGCGTGGGTTCTTCGTCTTTGTACAGTAGCAGGGGGTACCCTAGTTTTAGGGTACCGACAGTGGCCCCCGGGCCCACCTCAGGGGAGGATGCGAGCCTGCAGGTGGGGCCAAAACTTGTACTTCGTGTCAACATGGCATGACCGGTGACTGGGGCACCATCTCAGCGCGCGCCGCATTAACTCAGCGCATCTGGTGACACACGCGCTGTCAGTCTGCCCTCGGTCACATCAACTGCCACATCTGTCCCCGCGGCTGACTGACCCACGGCCCCACGTCTGGCGGTTCCATCGGGCCACGCGCGGGGCGCCTCGTTGCCGCCGCCTTGGTTAATAAATATCTCTCCGCAGTGGCCTCGAGGCGGTATGCGGCGGTTCGCCTTTTTTGCACTCGGAGACCGGCACACCAGCTGCCTGACTTGTGGGCTTGGGCCCCCATGTTAGTGACTGGGTCGCTTGGGCACTAGGTGCGCGTCGGACGAGATTTCCTGGGGCACGAGTGGGGGAGTCTTCCTTGAAAAGGGATTCCCCCCGCGTGCAGCAGTTACGCTTTCGCATTCTCTCCTATTGTTGTGCCCTTTCGCCTCCAAGCCCTCTGCGCCCCTTTACATTCGCGCTCTCCTGCTTTCCGCCACCGTAGCCGCCATGGCCTCGCTGGTTCATCCCGAGTGTTTCCAGTCTGAGGGGGCACTCAACCTGGTGTGCAACCTGCTCGGATGGAGCGCGCCGGCGCCACTCCCCTCGGCGATCTCGCCACCTGAGAGTTCGTGCTCTTCGTCTCCTACCTCTCCTGCGGGTTGGCGCTGCCGATCTCGCCTTTCTTCCTGCTGCTGCTAGAGGAGCTTGGCCTTCAGCTTCAGCACCTCACGCCCCACTCCATCCTCCAAGCGGCCATCTTCGCCCACCTGTGCGAGATGTTCGTGGGGGTGGCGCCCTGTACCTCCCTCTTCCGCTATTTCTTCGTGTTGGTGAAGTCCGGGAAGGCCAAGGACCATCTTGCCGCCTACTACTTCCAAACGAGGCCAGATTCGGCCGGTGCCTACATCTTTTCTTTCGGTGGCGCGAGGTGGGAAAACTGGCACGCCGACTGGGTGATCGTTAGCACCGAGGCCGACGACCACCTCGCGCTGCCGAGCGACGGGCCAAGGCTCGACCGGAAGCAATGGAGGGCCAAGCCATCGATGGCGCTGGAGTTCCTACCCATACTGGACAGGATCAAGACCTTAGCAACCGGTGGCCTAACGTCGATGCACGTGGTCGGTGACTTCTTGAAGCGCTGGATCGCGCTGCTATAGAGGAGGGTGCGCTTGTGTTGCTGGTTCACCGGCTCGAACGACATCGGTCGGATCCAGCTAGAGATGGCAACGGGTACCCGAAACCCGAAATTCGATGGGTTTTTACCCCATTAGGGTACGGGTTTGGGTCAATTTTCATACCCATGGGTTTGTTAATGGGTATAAATGTATACCCGGCGGGTTCATGGGTACGGGTTTGTTCCTATAGTACCCAAACCCGTGAACCCGTGGGTTTTTTAAACCCGACCAAACCTAATGCATATTATCATTTTATTTTATAAATAAACAACAAACTTGTTATCTACCTATTTACTTCCTAATTTTTATCAAATAGTGAATGTATAAGTAGTTGGTGATAGTGTTGCTTGCTTGCTATTATAGTTATTACTAGCGTTATATATGTGTACTGTGGTGGATGTATAATTTAGTGCAAGGTAACTTGATTATACAACTTATTATTTGTATTTAATTCTCTGTACTAATATTTTTTATACCAAATCATGAACTCGTTATTCATTACATAAATTTTGGACCATGATCTCATTAATCATTACGATACTTATTGATTATAAAAAGAATAAGCATATTAGAGATAAAAACCCGCGGGTAACCCGTGGGTACCCGCAAACCCGATGGGTACGAGTTTGGGCAAAATTTCAAACCCGTCATGGGTACGAGTTTTTTAATGGGTGTAAATATTTTTCATGGGTACGGGTTTGGGATAGCAAAACCCGACGGGTTTGTACCCGTTGCCATCTCTAGATCCAGCGCGGACCTGGCACCGACCTGTCCTGGGAGGAG
The DNA here is from genome assembly GCF_902167145.1 of Zea mays. Classification (NCBI taxonomy): domain Eukaryota; kingdom Viridiplantae; phylum Streptophyta; class Magnoliopsida; order Poales; family Poaceae; genus Zea; species Zea mays. The sequence goes on along the minus strand of NC_050097.1, from coordinate 205,001,279 downwards.
CTGGAGCTTTTGGTGAAGGGGATTATGGGTGAGTCCTTTGTCCCTGAATCTTTGATACTCCCCCAGGACGTCCTGGTGCTATGTGACGATCCAGGGCTGTGAATGGCGGTCCTGGCCTCGCTACCGACTCTCGACGAGAGCGATGTGGCGGTTCGCCAGACCGGTGGCCAGGACCCCCACCATGAGATCCAGATCCCTGGTGTACCGGCCGGAGGTTCCCAGCCCGCCGGTGTGGGCTCTAGAGCTCCCCCACGGCCCCTTGCCCCTTGGACAAGGGCAAAGGGGCTGCAAGTAGCTCCTCCGCCCCAGGTGGCACCGGGGGGTTGGAGGAAGAAAGGCGACACCGGCTGCGTCGCGCCGATGGGTCGCTTGTTTCGGACCCTCCTCTTGATTCGGACCCCCCCAGAAGCGTCAGAGGACCATTGGCGAGGCCGAGGAGACCGACTCCTAGGCCTAGGGCGCGTAGAGGCGCGCCAGTCCTCCGCCGCCACCACCATCAGATCCTCCACCACCACCAACGTCGGTCCCGCCGCCGCCACCACCACCTGGGGTGATCTCCCCTAGGGGCACCAGCGGCAGCAACAACAACAACAGCAACAGCAGCAGCAACAACAACAACAACGGACGTCCCGCTTCTAGGGTCGTCGGAAGGTCCATGACCCCAAGTAAGTGTAGCCCCCTCCTTTTTTTTCACGAGTGCTATTATTATGTCGACGGGTCTTAACCTATCCTTGTTCGCCAGAGCTTCCTCCCCCTCTGCTCCCAAGGTCGTGCCTCCTCCGCCGGATACTGTGCCCACCGGCGAGTCTGCCCCCAGCAGCAGGCATCCGTTGGGAGCAGTGCTAGCGAACCGCTGATGGCTACCGTAGCTTCAACGACGGCGACGCCGTCAAGTACACCGCCAGCAGCGGCGGCGGAGGAGGCCCCAGCTGCGCCCACTTCTGCCGTCACGGGGGGCATGTCCAGCTCCATCTCGCCGCCCACTCTGGACGAGACGGAGGTGATTTTTGGGCGGCGGCTCCGGTCCGGCGCCGAGCCAGAGGCGGCACCGGTTCCCCTCCCTCGGATGCTGTCTCGTGCCCATCAGGCTCTCCAAGAGACCGAGGCGACGATCTGGCAGGAATGGGAGGCGCTGGAGTCCGAGCACTAGCGCCTCAGCGACTGGCATACCTAGCTAGAGGAGCACACCAAGGCGGCATCCCAGTGGTTCGCCTTTGAGCGGTCCGAACTGGTGTGGGACCGCAAAGACTACAAGAAGGACCTCCAGAAGGTGTACGCCAGGGAGCTGGAGGCGAGCCGGAAGGAGAAGAGGCTGGCCAAGAAGGAGGAGCACCTGAACTAGAGGGAGGAGGTTGTCATAGAGCTCCTGGCCAAGCTGAATGCCTTCAATGAAATCCTGAAGGAGCAGCGGGCCCAGCAGACCGTGGCTGTGGAGAGCCTGCAGAAGCTGCAGCGAGATCTCGATGGCAAGGCCCGCGACGCCGCCCTCGCCGAGGAGAAGCTTAAAGCGAAAGGAGAGTCCTTGGATAGGCGGGAGGCGGACCTTGCCAGGCAGGAGGCGGACCTCGTCAGGCGGGGGAAGGACCTCGCCTTCAAAGAGGAAACGCTTGAATGGTAGGAGAAGTCGCTGGTCGAGCATGAGCTCGAGGCAGAGGAGAAGGAGCGGACGCTAGAGGAGCGGGTCCGCCGGTTCCAGGCGGTGCAGGCGGCGCAGGCAGCACCGGGCCCCCAGGCGGTGGAGGCAATGAAGAAAACACTTGAAGATCTATGGGCGGAGCAGCACGCTGGGGTCCAGCGCATTGCCGCATGGGCCGGCGAGGCGAGCACGGCACTGGTGCCGCTAGGGGTGAGCCCTATCCCGGTGTCGGATCCACCGACGTCCATCTCCGACGCGCTCCCGGTGCTAGACTCCGCCGCCGACCGCCTTCGACGCCTAGACCAAATCCTTGGCGCCCGCCTGGAGGCCAAGGGCGACAGGCTCTGCCGGGTGGTGATAGAGTACATCCTGACGTGCTTCTGGAGCCACGACCCGGCCATCTCCTTGGAGCTGGTGATCGCTGGTCCGGTGGCCGACACCGAAGACGCCGCCCGGGAGGGCGTACAAGCTATTGTGGAGGTAGTGGTCGAGCGCTTCCAGCGGGATCCCGCCGATGATGAGTAGCTAGATGTGCAGAGAGAAGGCAAGGGTCCCGCTAGGAATTGGCTTTGTAATATTTTTTTGGTTTTGTAAGATACTTTTGGGAAGTATTTATCTAACAGTGACATAACTTATCTGTATGCTATTTGTCTTTGCTGTGTGCGTCGTTACCAACTCCTCCCTGGTACTTGGCCCCCCTGGGATGTAGGCTCGATGTGTCGAGGCTAGATGCCAGTACTCCTAAGGGAAAATTAGTTGGTGACCTGGCCCCCAGGAGGTAGTCTCGACTGGGACCTGGACCTGCACACAGCCTTGGCTAGGAAGTTTTAGTAGTGCACCCATAGGACCCGCCAGCTGGTATCTTCTATCCTTTGATTAATGCCACAGGACCTGCAGGACTTAGACTGGGAAGCCAATCAGTGTGTCCGGACCCCTGGATCGCAGCTCCAAATACTAGGACACCCATCGCAGAGTGGTGGAGCATGTAGGCTTAGGGTACAGGACCAGGCAAAGCGGCTACACAGCTCCGGGCCACCCTAGGAGACAAGTGTCCATTCTTTAGAACCGGACCCCAGGTTGGCGGACCCACAAGACTGTAGTTCCAAATACTAGGATACCCGTCATAGAGTGGTGGAGCGTGCAGGCTTAGGGTACGGAACCAAGCTAAGCGGCTACACGGCTCCGGACCACCCTAGGAGACAAGTACCCGTTCTCTAGAACTGGCCCCCAGGCTGCCGGACCCCCCTGCCGAGGGGTCCCGAACTGCAAGCCTGACTACTCAATTCGGATGTCATTATACCAGCAAGGGTGGGAACTGTATGGGTGGGTTAGATAAAAAATAGTGCTCGCAAATTGAAGCAGACTAAAACATCACAAAAACAAGTCTGGGGTGAATCTTCTCTTTATAACTTGATATTCACGAGTGTAGGCCAACAAACCGGGTTTATGAGGGCGGACCTCACCGGGTTGACGTACATATATGTGCTACCTAGTTACAAAGGAAGAAAACCGGGTCCCCAGGTTTGTTCTTATGGGTAAAACTTATGGAGATGCTCTATGTTCCAGGGATTGGGAAGAGGCTCTCCTTCAGTTGTAGCGAGGCGGACACACCCGGGTCGGCATATTTCCGTCACCTTGAAGGGTCCTTCCCAGCTAGGGGAGAGTTTGTGGAGCCCTTCTCGGTTCAGTACTCACCTTAGGACTGAAAGGGAAATGTGCCCTTGGGCCATTTCTAAGTATTTTGGTGATTGAGTGCCAACACAAGTGCTTAAGTGAAAATATATGCCAAATGTTGGACAAAGTGCAAATCAAGAGTAAAGGTATGTTTCTAAGACTTAGTACATTGTTTTGAAGACTAATGCTCTGTGTCTAAGTGCTGGAAACAGGAGAAATCGAATTGGAAAAGAGATGGCCTTGTACAACCAAAGTCTGCTCAGTCTAGGTGCACCGGACTGTCCGGTGCGCCAGGCTGGCTCTGGCTAACTTGCTGCTCTCGGGACTTCGACGGCGGTGTATGGCTATAAATCACCGGACTATCCGGTGGTGCACCGGACTGTCCGGTGAGCCGTTCATAGGCGAACTCGTCGCTCTCGGGAGATGATTAACGGCGTACGGCTATAAATCACCGGACTGTCCGGTGGTGCACCGGACTGTCCGGTGATCCAACAGTCAGCCGGGCCAACAGTCGACCGAGGATTCCACGCGTGATGCGTGGCCGAGCCAACGGTCAAAAGGGGGCACCAGACTGTCCGGTGTGCATCAGACAGTGTCCGGTGCGCCAACGGCTCTGAATCTCCAACGGTCGGCTTCGTCAAAGAAGGAAAGAAATCCGCATCGGACAGTGTCCGGTGGTGCACCAGACTGTCCGGTGCGCCAGGCGACTGAAGGCAAGAATTGCCTTCCTGGAATGCTCTCAACGGCTCCTAGCTGCCTTGGGGCTATAAAAGGGACCCCTTGGCGCATGGAGGAGAACACCAAGCATTCTCAAAGCATTCCTAAGCACCAAGACTTCGATTCCGCGCATTTGATTCTTTGTGATAGCATCTAGAGCTCTATTTGAGTTGTGAACTCTTCGGGTTGTGTTGTGAGCTCTTGTTGCGACTTGTGTGCGTGTTGACATTCTGATTTTGTGTCTTGAGTGCGTTGCTCATCCCTCCCTTACTCCGTGCTTCTTTGTGGACATCAAAGTGTAAGGGCGAGAGGCTCCAAGTTGTGGAGATTCCTCGCGATCGGGATATAGCAAACCAAAGCAAAACACCATGGTATTCAAGTGGGTCTTTGGACTGCTTGAGAGGGGTTGATTGCAACCCTCGTCCGTTGGGACGCCACAACGTGGAGTAGGCAAGTTTTGTACTTGGCCGAACCACGGGATAAACCACTGTGTCTATCTGTGTTGATCTTCTTGTGGTTATCGTGTCTTGCTTAGACTCCTCTCTAGCCACTTGGCGATTATTATGCTAACGCTTAATCAAGTTTTTGTGGCTTTAAGATTAAGTTTTACAGGATCACCTATTCAAACCCCCTCTAGGTGCTCTCAAGGACCAGGTCCCCGACCCTGAGCTCCCTACTATGCACGAACCGTTGGTGGTAGTGCCTGAGCGCCTGGTTGTACCGTGCATTTCGGATCGTCGCTTGCCATCTGCACTTGTCGATGAAGTCGACGTCCTCACGTTGTAGCTGTTCCTACATAGAATCATCGAAAGCTTGGACCCGTGGGGAGCCCATAATGATTTTCGGGGGAAGGCAGGCTTTAGCCCCGTAGACCAGGAAGAACGGGGTCTCCCCGGTGGCTCGGCTGGGTGTGGTCTGGTTCCCCCACAGCACGGACGGAAGCTCGCTGACCCAATTTGCACCATGCTTTTTCAAATAGTCGTAGGTGCGTGTCTTGAGTCCCCTGAGGATCTCTACGTTTGCCTTCTCCACTTGGCCGTTGCTCCTGGGATGAGCCACAGACGCAAAGCAGAGCTGGGTGCCGATGCCCTCGCAATACTCCTAGAAAAGCCGATTTGTAAACTAGGTCCCGTTGTTCGTAATGATACGGCTTGGAACCCCAAATCTACAGACAATCGACTTGAGGAAAGCAACAGCAGCACCCTGGGTGATGTTGACCACAGGGGTGGCCTCTGGCCACTTGGTGAACTTGTCGATGGCGACGAAGAGGTACCGGTACCCGCCGACAGCCCTAGGAAATGGTCCCAGGATATCCACCCCTCATACGGCGAATGGCCAGGGGGTGGAATCATCTGCAGAGCCTGAGCTAGTGTGTGTATCTGCTTTGCATGGAATTGACACGCCTTGCAGGACTTTACCATCTCAGCTGCATCGTGGAGGGCGGTTGGCTATTAGAAACCATGCCAGAAGGCCTTACCGACCAGCGTGCGGGATGAGGAATGACTTCCGCACTCACCTCCATGGATCTCCATGAGTAACTCATGGCCCTCCTCCTGGGTAATGCACCGCATGAGAATGCCGTTGGTGCCACGGCAATAGAGATCCCTTTCCACCATCGTGTAGCGTTTAGCCAACCGCACTATGCGCTCTGCGGATACATGATCTTCAGGAAGGATGTTTTCCTTCAGGTAGTCCCGGATCTCGAAGATCCATGCATCAGGACCACTCTGAGATACTGGCTGTGGCGCTAAGGGATAGGTAGGACCCCCTATGGCACACATAGTCTTCGGTTGGTGTTGTAGATGTAACGCCACCGAGACCGCTAGCTTCGAGGTGCTAGTCTCGCCCCCTTCGCCCAGTTCGGCAGGCTGGGCGGTGGGTCTTAGCAGCCATCTTTCGAAGACGCCCTCGTGCACGGGTGCCCAAGTTGATGCCCTCACGGAGAGTTCATCTGCTGCTGAGTTGTTAGCCCGAGGAACATGTTGCAGCTCTAGGGCAGTGAAGTCCTTCTCTAGCTTCCTTACGTGGAGGAGGTAAGCTGCGAGCCTGGGCTCGTTGCAGCTACATTCCCCGCAGACTTGCTTGATGATCAGCTGGGAGTCCCCCTTCATGAGGAGCTAGCGAATCCCCAAGGACAGGGCGGCCGACAAGCCGAAGATCAGTGCTTCGTATTCTGCCATATTGTTGGTGGCCTTGAACTCAAGGTGCACCATGTATTTCACTTGATCTCCGCTTGGGTCGATGAGGACCACTCCGGCCCTGCCAACTTGCTGACGGGCAGATCCGTCGAAGAAGAGCATCCAATGGGGCTCAGTGAAGACTGGACCCCTGGGCTCCACAGGTGTGGGGTCCGAATTGGGATCCGGACCCCAGGAGTGCTCGGTGGAGGTGTCCACTCCACGATGAAGTCAGCCAGGACCTGGCTCTTGAGAGCATGGCGAGGATGGAAGTCCAGCTGGAACTCGACGATCTCCACGGCCCACTTGGCGATGTTGCCTGTGGCGTTAGAGTTGTGGAGGATGGCCCTTAACGGAAAGGAGGTCACCACCACAACCCTGTGTGCCTGGAAATAGTGGCGCAGCTTCCTGGACGCAACAAGTACAGCATAGAGGAGCTTGTGCGTCTCAAGGTACCTGGTCTTCGCCTCATGAAGGACCTCGCTGATGTAGTAGACCGGCCTCTGAACGGTCCAGGCCCCTGTAGTTGGTCTCGAGCCCTCGGGCTCTTGGCCTTCTTGCGCCGCCCTTTCCACAACCAGCACCATGCTCACTACTTCTGCGGCCGCCGCGATGTATAAATACAACGACTCCCCAGGGTCTAGAGCTACTAGTACTGGTAGGGACACCAGGTGCTGCTTCAACTCTTGAAAGGCTTGTTCCGCCTCTTCAGTCCAAGAGAATGGACCGGACTTCCGCAGGAGCTTGAAGAAGGGTAGCGCCCTCTCAGCTAGCCGTGAGATGAAGCGGCTAAGGGCAGCTAATGACCTTGTAAGCCTCTAGACGTCCTTGATACGGGCCGGAGGCCTCATCGCCTCGATTGCCCTAATCTTCTCCGGGTTTGCTTCAATCCCCCGGTGCGAAACCAGGAATCCCAGCAGCTTCCCAGCGGAGACACCAAATACGCACTTGTCCGGGTTCAGCTTTGTGTGCGTCGCCCACAGCTTGTCAAAGACCAGGGTTAAGTCTTCCACTAGGGTCGACCCCCTCCTAGTCTTGACCACAATGTCATCGACATATATCTCAACCTTATCCCTAATCAGGTCCCCGAAGGTCTTACTCATCACCCGTATAAATGTTGGCAAGGCATTCTTCAGACCGTAGGGCATTACAACATAGCAATAGAGCCCATCCACTGTTACAAAAGCAGTATGCTTCCTATCCTCTCTAGCCATTCGGATCTGATGGAAACCTGAGTAGGCATCTAAGAAGGACAAGAGGTCGCACCCGGAGGTAGAATCCATGATTTGATCTATGCGTGGAAGTGGATACGGGTCCTTGGGACATGCCTTATTCAGGCTGGTGTAGTCGATGCACATCCGAAGCTTCCCATTCGCCTTTGGAACAATGACTGGGTTGGCCAACCACATAGGGTGGTGGACCTCTTCGATGAAGCTGGCGTCAAGCAGCTTCCGAACCTCCTCACGGATGAAGTCTTGCCGCTCAACGGACTGTCTCCGAGGCTTCTGGCTCACTGGCTTGGCGTCGGGGTGGATCTTCAGATGTTGCTCAATCACCTCCCTGGGGATCCCAGGCATCTGTGACGGTTCCCAAGCAAAAACGTCGACATTTGCTCGGAGGAAGGCGACAAGCGTGAGTTCCTATTTCTCCCCTAGATTGCCCGTGATGCGGGTGGTCTGGGAGGAGTCTGTGCTGACCTGGATGGTCTTCACGGGTCCGCCGTCTGCTCTAGACAGCTGCACCTTTGGCACCTTGGCAGGCGCCTTGGTACCGGAGGTCGAGGGGTCATTCCCCCCATCGTCCAGGCGAGCAGCTTCCGCCGCCAGGGCGTGTAGCTTCTCAACCATCGTCATCACAACGGCGCGGTCACTCCGCATGGTGAGGACCCCAGCAGGGGACGACATCTTGAGGACCAAATACCCATAATGGGCAATGGCCATGAACCGGTACAGGGCTGGTCTGCCAATGATGGCATTGAATGGCAGGTTAACCTCCGCGACGTCGAACTGAACGTTCTCCGTGCGGAAGTTCTCCTCGGTCCCGAATGTAACCGGGAGTGTGATGCTCCCAAGGGGATACACCGGTTGAGCGCCCACTCTGCAGAATGGACGAAAGGGTCCCAGACGGGACCCGGGATCCGCAGCTTCTTGAACGCAGCATGGCTGATGACGTTGAGGCCTGCCCCGCTGTCGATCAGCACATGGTGCAGCCGCATGTTGGCAATGACAGGGGCGGTGATGAGCGGTAGTATACCGGCCCCTGCCATGTTGTCAGGGCAGTCGGATGCCCCAACAGAGATGGTGGTGCTTCTCCACCGTTGGTGTGGAGTAGCCTTCGGGACCCCTGGGGTCGCCGATAGGACCTCGCGGCGTAGGGATTTGACGTTCCTGCAGGAGGTGAGCTCCCAGCTTCCGACGTACATGACGTACAACTTCTTGCGGTGGTCGCTCTCGCCACCGGAGTCAAAGTCCCCGATGAAGACATCCTTCAGGACCCCCTTGGGTGACTGATACCTGAGGTGCCGCTCTCCGGTGGCCACGTCACCGTCGTCGGCCCTCTCCTTGCTAGGCCCGCGACGAGGTGGGAGCCATCCATGGAGGTCTGCTCGCGCCGCTCGCTGACGCGCTTCATGAGCTTGATAATCTCCTGGCACTCCATGACACTGTGGCGGCTGTTGGGGTGCATAGGGCATGAGCCACTATTGCCCCCCTGTGGCCGTGGGTGCTTGTTGCGCTCGCTCCGGCCCCCAGCTGCAGTCGCGACGATTGGAGCAGCAGTCTGCGGCCTCTCGTGGCCGAAGTTCTTCTTCTTCTTCTTTTTGCTGTCCTGGGCGACGGCACCCAGGCCACCCGTCTGGGCAACCCCGGTCTGCGGTGCCGAGTGCCATGCACGGCCCTCGGCAGCTCTGGCACACTTGTCGGCCAGAGCGAAGAGTGTGGTGATAGTTTCCACGTCGTGCGTGGCCAACTTCTCCAACATCTTCTCATCATGTACCTCCTGGCGGAAAGCAGTGATGATGGAAGCATCGGAGATACGAGGTATATTGCCCCATACCTTGGTGAAGCGGGAGATGAAGGCCTGGAGAGTTTCCTCGGGTTCCTGCTTCACTGCATGGAGGTGAGCCTCCACGCCATGCTGTTGATAAGCGCTGGCGAAGTTCGCTGTGAACCGCGTGCAGAGCTCTTCCCAGGAGTAGATCGATCCTAGGGCGAGGTTCATGAGCCAGGTCCGGGTCGGCCCAGACAAGGCTACATGGAAGTATGTCGCCATTACAGCAGTGTCTCCACCTGCTGCCGTAATGGCGGTGACGTATACCTCCAGGAACTCCGACAGGTTTAACGTACCGTCGTACTTTTTCGGCAGGTGTGGCTGGAACTTGGATGGCCAGGTCGCCGCGCGGAGATGATCCGCTAGAGCGGCGCAGCCTACAACGGCCAATGAGACACCCGCCTGGATTCGGGCGCCCTTTGGAGTCTGTGGTGCGACCGCATCAAAATCTTGGTCGAGGTTGCGACCCTCGATGTTCTGTCGGCGCTGACGCGCCCTCTCCAAGGAGACACGGGCATCCTCGCTCGCACGTCTACGGTTGAGTTCTGGCCGTAGGTCATCTGGCTTCTCCAGAGAGGCTGGAGCGTCCTCTCCCGCACGCCTGCGGTTGAGTTCCGCCCGCAGGTCCTCGGTCGGCGCAGCCTTCACTGAAGGCGGGCGCACCGACACCGACGCCTCATGTTGAAGCCGAAACGACCGAGGCCTAGGCCTGGCCGAGCTAGATTGCACTGTTGGGGCGAAGGCAAAGACGCTACCCTCCGCTCCAGCCTTCGTCTATCTCGCTGCACCGACAGGAAGCAGAAAGACCGGCGGGGTCCCCACCTTTGTCTATCTCGCTGCGCCAACAGGAAGCGGAAAGACCGACGAGGTCCACCCTTCGTCTATCTCGCTGCGCCGACAGGAAGCAGAACGACCGGCGAGGTCCACCCTTCGTCTTCTACGCTACAGGACGAAGGCCTACGGCGATGTCGCCCCGTCCCACGTCCTCACTCCACCTGGAGGCCCACGTGGGATTCGGCCCACTGTAATGGGCCCCGCTCGAATAAGTGTGTTACGGGCCCGATTTGCAACAACTTTTTTGTAATGACAGTCTGTAACCCTCCTTTACAGGAATATTCTGGGGATAGACCGGGTGACTAAGGGCACATGCGTCCTTACATTGAGGCGTTGGGCACTCAGGCACCTATAAATACCCCCGTACAATGCCCTTGAGAGACTGGATTAATAGAGCAATTGTCGCCTCAAGTTAAACCGTGTACACATCTCTCTCACTCCCCTGTTGGAATCAACCTGCCCGGGAATGCAAGTTCCAACATTGGCACCCATCGTTCGTGCTACGAGCAAACCACCCGCGATGGCACCCAAAAGAGCTAACTCGAAGGCAGCCCCATCCGTCGACGAAGCAGCGAAGGCAGCGCTGCTAGCTGAGAAAAAGGGCAAGGCCCTCGCACCAAGGAGCTGGCAAAGACGAAGCACATAGTAAGAGACAGCGCAACGATCAACACACTCCAGAAGGCACCCTTCGCACCTGCAGCTCCGAAGGGCAGCCACAAGTGCCACCTCCAGGCTTTGCACCACCAGAGGGCGAGGACGCAGCAGAGGACGGCGAGGTCCTTGGCGTCTCCGCAGAAGAACAGCTATAGCTACGGGCTCTGCGCCTCAAAAACCGCAACCTCCAGAAGCAGAAGGAAATCCTCGAGGCCAAGCGCCAACGTGTCTCTATGCAGGCCAAGGTGCGCCAAATGATACGAGATGAGGAGCAGAGGGCTCAGGAGCTTGAGCAGGAGATTGCGCTCTTACAGCGTGAAGGCCAACATGATCTAAAGCACGACCCGCCCCTCCATCAGCACGCGCCAGTCGGAGACCTATTCGTTCCTTACCGCGGACCCTTCATCCCGCATGCTGCAGCTCTCCAAGGCATCAATTACCTTGACGAGCGGAGCCCCCTGGCGCCGCAACTGCAAGTGTCACCATGGCCCACCAACTTCAGGGCAGGGACCTACCCCAAGTACAACGGCAGCACTGACCCAGCATAGTATATCATGAGCTATCAAGTCGCCGTTGCATCATCCGGAGGGGACGACGCCACGATGGCCAAGTCATTCATCATCGCCCTCGAAGGCCCCGCTCTCACCTGGTACACCAGATTGCCCCCGTTGTCCATTGACTCCTGGAGAAGTCTCCGGGATAAATTTCTACTCAACTTCCAAGGGTACTGCCCAGACACCGATGCCTTGGCCGAATTGTCACTCTGCAAGTAGCTAGAGAGAGACTCTGTGGGAGTACTACCGCAAGTTTCTGACCCTCAAGTCACAACTGCCTTCGGTTGATGACCAAATCGCCATTCACTACGCCATCAGTGGCCTTCGGGCTGGCGTCCTTTACAGCCACTGCATCAGGGATCCACCCAAGAACCTCCAGAAGCTGTATCAGCTGTTCGAAAAATATGCCAGATCCGAAGAGCTCCACCAACGCAAGGTCGAGTCCCAGAGGAAACCCAAGGACCCTCCGCAGTCCAGCCAAACGTGGACAAGACCTTCGCAGTCAGACTCCGGTCGGGACGGCCGCAGTCAGCAGCAGGTACATAACATCGCCAACCAGCACCCCGCTGGTGAGGTCCCTCGCCGCCAAGATTATCCCCCCCAGGGCCGTGGCAATGGAACTCATGGTCGGGGCCGAGGACAAGCGCAACAGCCGCGCCGATTTTACTGCTTGTTTCACGGCGAAGATTATGCACACCCAACAAGGGACTGCCCAGAAACGAAGGCCACCAGGGACAGGATGTCTCGGGCGCAACCAGCCTACAACCCAAGAGTTGTCGAGCACACATATCAACAACTCCCACAACCATACAACCACGGCCCCGCACAACATCCACCTAACCACGCATACCAACACCACCAGGAGGTACAAATCGTACCTCCCCCACTCCCACCTCCACCCCCGCAGCAGCCAAACATCCACCACCCAAACCACCCTCAAGCACCAAAACAAGAAGACTTCGCTGATCAGCCGTATCGCGGAGTCATTCACATGATCACTGGGGGGTCCAGCGTCGACTTTGACACGAAGCGACAGAAGAGGGACCATTACCGCAGCGTCAACCACGTCGTCGTCACAGGTCCAGTCGTGCAGACAAAGTGGTCCCATGTGCCGTTGACTTTCGACGCCAGAGATGTCGACCTGCGCTGCGCACCCCACATCGACGCCATGGTCATCAACTACAGCGTGGCAGGCTGGGACCTACACAAAGTCTTAGTTGACAACAGCAGCCAGGCGGACATCATTTTCCTCCACGCCTTCGACCGCATGGGCATCAGCCACAACCTACTGAAACCTTCGGACAACCCCTTATATGGCTTTGGCGGCAAGGGCACCTTCCCTGTGGGCAAAATAGAGCTACCCCTGTCCTTCGGTGTAGCACCCAATGCACGAAGTGAGCAGGTCACTTTCGACATCGTCGACATGGTGTACCCGTACAACGCCATAATAGGTCGGGGCTCCATCAACAAGTTTGAGGCAGCCATTCATGGACTTTACCTGTGCATGAAAATCCCGGGCCCGCAAGGCGTGATCATAGTCCATGGCAACCAGCAGGCCGCGCACAACATAGAAAGAGACTTCGTTCCAGGGCAAAGGAACGTGCATTGCCTCACGGCGCAGCGCGAGGTCCCCGAGGATACCCGCCCAACCGCCAATGGGCATGAAAAGGCACAGCTGCAAAGCAACGATGGGACAAAGACAGTTCCCCTTGACCAGGCAACACCCAAGCAAACAGTCATCATAAGCGAGAACCTTACTTCGCATGACGAGGAGAGACTCATCTCCTGTCTTTCCAAAAATAAGGACATCTTCGCCTGGTCCGCCCTCGACCTAGTCGGAGTCAGTCGCACCATTATCGAGCACAACTTGGGCATCGACCCTTCGGTGAGGCCGAAGAAGCAGAGGCTACGCAAAATGTTAGATGAGAAGACAGAAGCCGCCAAGGCCGAGGTACACCGCCTGCTTGAGGCCAATTTCATCGAACCAGTCGCCTACCCTACGTGGCTCGCCAACGTAGTCATGGTGCAAAAGAAGAGCGGCAAGTGGCAGATGTGCATTGATTTCACCAGCCTCAACAAGGCCTGCCCCAAGGATAATTTCCCCCTGCCTCGAATCGACAAGATCATCGATAGCACGGCCGGGTGCGAAGTCATGTCACTCCTTGACTGCTTCTCCGGCTATCACCAGATATATATGAAGGAGGAAGACAAGGCCAGCACCAGTTTCATAACACCCTTCGGCACGTACTGCTTCATCAGAATGCCAGAGGGACTAAAGAACGCTGGGTCCATGTTCTCTCACCTCACCAAGACAGTGCTCGAGAGCCAAGTTGGTAGAAACATATTTACGTATGTAGACGACATCATCGTCGCCAGCAAAAGCAAAGAGGACCACCTGGCTGACCTCGTGGAAACATTCGCGAACATGCGGGATGCACGACTTCGCCTAAACCCCAAAAAGTGTGTCTTCGGCGTTCGCCAGGGGAAAATACTGGGCTTCCTGGTGTCGCACCGCGGGATCGAAGCCAACCCGAGCAAGATCCAGGCTATCATCAACATGACGCCCCCGCAGTCAGCTAGAGACGTCCAACGACTGACAGGCAGATTGGCCGCCCTCAACAGATTCATTTCCAAGTCCGCCGAGCGAAGCCTACCTTTCCTCAAAACGCTACGCGGCGCAAAAACTTTGCATGGGGACCAGAGCAAGCGGCGGCCTTCGCATCACTAAAGCAGCACCTGTCAGAGCTGGCAATTCTTACAAGCCCCAACCCCTCGCTACCCCTGTTGCTCTACGTCGTAGCTTTGCCGCACGCGGTCAGTGCAGCGCTGGTTCAAGAGCAGGACAGAGAGGGCACGACCAGGCAGTGTCCAGTTTATTACGTCTTCGAAGTACTCATGACATCCAAATGCAACATGACGGAACTGGAAAAAATTGCCTACGCAGTCGTTATGGCTTCGCGCAAGTTGCGCCACTATTTTGAAGTGTTCAAGGTGCGGGTCACCTCGGACAGGGGACTCAGCAAATTATTTAGAAATCTAGAGGCGTCTATCCGGATCGCCAAGTGAGTGGCCAAGCTTTCTGGCTACCATATCACCTTCGAGCCCAGGACAACCATCAAGTCACAAGTCCTGGCAGACTTCATCATCGACTGGACCGGACCAATAACGCAGCCGGACATGTCTGCAGAGAAGGTGTGGACCATCCACTGCGATGGCGCATGGTGCCATGCGGGGGCAGGCGCAGCGGCAGTCATTACTTCACCCACAGGGGTCAAGCACAGATATGCCGCACGTCTCAGCTTTGCTTTGGAGTCCGACAGATGCACCAACAACGTAGCAGAGTATGAAGCTGTCATCCTCGGCCTTCGCAAGCTACGGGCACTTGGTGTCACCATCTGCATAATCAGAACAGACTCCAAAGTAGTTGCCGGCCAAGTCGAGAAAGATTACGCAGCAAAGGACCTCGCACTTGCGCAGTACCTCGCGGCTGTCCGCAGTCTCGAGAGACAGTTCAAAGGTTTCACCTTGCAGCACGTGGACCGAGCCAAGAACGAGGAGGCCGACGCATTGGCCAAGCCAGCCGCTAGAGGCGAGGCCCTACCCTCCGACGTATTCTACCATGTCATCGGCACGCCAGCCGTTCGCAGCCCAGAGGGCCTCCAAATAACCAACGACACCGAGGGCCACCGCATAGTCAACCTCATCATGACCGAAGACTGGCGGGCACCAATAACCATGTTCCTACAGGGATATTACCACCCAAGCGATATCAACGAGGCCAAGCACCTCAAACACTGAAGCCGGGACTTCGCTCTCATTGAGGGACAGCTTTACAAGAAGGGGGTCAGTCAACCCATGCTTAAATGCGTCACCAAGACCAAAGGCGTCCAGATCCTGTGCGAAGTCCACAACGGAACTTGCGGCTCTCACGCGGGGCCTAGGGCCCTAGCTACCAAGGTGATCCGTCAAGGCTTCTACTGGCCTGCTATGATCTGCGCCGTGAATCGGGTCACAAGGTCATGCGAAGCCTACCAAAAGTTTTCTCCACGCTCGGGAAGCCCTTCGCAGTTCACAAAGCTAATCGCCCACACGTGGCCCCTTCAGCGCTGGGGCCTGGACATTGTCGGGCCATTACCCACGGCCCAAGGGAACCTAAAGTTCACCTTCGTCGCCGTCGAGTATTTCACCAAGTGGATCGAGGCAAGAGCAGTATCAACGATCACATTGAAGACTGCCCA
Source organism: Zea mays (assembly GCF_902167145.1). Taxonomy (NCBI): domain Eukaryota; kingdom Viridiplantae; phylum Streptophyta; class Magnoliopsida; order Poales; family Poaceae; genus Zea; species Zea mays. The sequence continues at coordinate 204,985,747 of NC_050097.1, read as the reverse complement.
GAAATTCTTCTGGCAAAACATTGTTTGCCGATTCGGAGTCCCGTCCGAGCTCACAGTTGACAATTGTCGGCGTTTCGGACCCGGGGGTCCCTGGACCGACGAGTGAAAACGCTGCGTGCCCCTGCCTAGATGGGTTGGCGCGGGATGGAACACAAGAGGTGGGACAAGCCTTGTATTATCCTGCACCAGGGGTGCCGCTCGTAGTAGGGGTTACAAGCGCGTTGCGTGAGGGGGAGAGAGAGAGACAGAGAGCGGGAGCCCGTTCGTCCGCCCCTTCCCCCGTGCGAACCCCCCTCAGGATGGCCCTGGACCTCCCTTTTATAGACGCAAGGAGAGGGTCCAGACGTACAACGGGGGGCGTAGCTATGCGCTAACGTGTCCGGCAGAGGAGTGCCTAAGCCCTATGTACATGCCAACGTGGCTGTCGGGGGAGAACTTGGGCCCTGTACGCGTGATGGCATGGCCGTTGGAGGAGCGCCTAAGTCCTGTAGGAGCACAGCTGGCAGTGCGGCAAGGATCCTGCTGAAGTCTCCTTGCTGCCGTAAGGGGCTAAGAGCCACCGGCGTCATGGTGCACGCGGGGCACCATCATTACCCGTCGCAGGGGTAAGCCAGATGGGACGCCGGTCTTGTTCCTTGTAGCCTGAGCAGGCTAGGAATAGGGTAATGATGTATCTCCTGTTGGCACGGTCGGTCCAAGCCCAAGGTCGGGCGAGGCGGAGACTTCTCTTGAGGCCAAGGCCGAGGTCGGGCGAGGACGCGATTCCTCCCGAGACCATGGTCGAGGCCGAGTCCAGGGGTCGGGCGAGGCGGAGACCTCCTTCCGAGGCTAGAGCTTGAGGTCGAGGCCAAGTCCGGGGGTCAGGCGAGGCGGAGACCTCCTCTCGAGGCTGGAGCCTGAGGTCGGGCGAGGCGGAGCTTCCTGTTGCGCCTGGGGCCGAACTCGGTGGTTGATCGTGACTTGTTGTCAGTCTTCGCCTGGGTGGTTGACACGGCAGTCGGAGCAGGGCGAGCGACATTGTTTTCCTGTCACATCAGATAGTAAAGAAGAGGGGCGAAGTGACTGCGGTCACTTCGGCCTGGCCGACTGAGGCGCGTGTGTCAGAATACGGCGTCAGGTGTCCCCTGCATTGAATGCGCCTGCGAAGTGGTCGGTTGGTGAGGCGGTCTGGCCAAGGTTGCTTCACAACAAAGCCTGCCCGAGCCGGGCTTTGGGAGAGCCGAGGGGGCGCCCGCTGCCTGAGGAGGCCCTCGGGCGAGGCGTGAACTCGTCTGGGACTACTGCTCTAGCCCGAGGCTGGGCTCGGGTGAGATCGCGTCCCTTGGGTAGACGAAGCCTTGACTTGAATCGCACCCGTCAGTTGGTCTGAGGGTGTTTACCAGCCATGATTAGGAGCGTTGGGGGTACCCCTAATTATGGTACCCGACAGTAGCCCCCGAGCCTCGAAGGGAGTGTTGGTACTCTCTTGGAGGCTTTTGCCGCATTTTCGGTGAGGGGACCGGCCTTTCTCGGTTTTTGCTTTGTTCTGGTGGGTGTGCGCGAGCGCACCCGCCGGGTGTAGCCCCTGAGGCCTCGGAGGAGTGGTTTGACTCCTCTGAGGTCTGAATGCTTTTCGTGGTGCTTCGGCCGGTCTGATCGTTCCCTCATGCGGCCTGGCCGTAGCACGGGTGCGTGGTCAGGTTCCAAGTTATCAAGCTGGTTTGTTGACGCTGTCAACAGTTTTGGCCGTAGCCGAGTGCGAGAGTAGCCCCCGAGCCTCTGCATAGAGCGAGAGGACGATCAAGGACTTTCCCGACTTTTTATCATATGCCCCTGCGTCACCTTTCTGCAAGGAGGAGGGGGGAAAGCGCCATGTTGCCCTCGGAGGGCGCCGAACATGGTGTTTCCAGTGAGCTGCTAACGGGTGATCCGAGTGGACGCCCATGCCCCATTCGTCAGGGGTCGGCTGGTGGCCTAGAGGCGCGCTCCAAAAGTACCTGCGGGTGATTCGCTGGACCCAGACCCCTTCGACAGGGTCCGAGGGCTCGATGCCTCCCTCCGGTGGGATTGCGTTACAAATCGTTCCTGCCGGTCTCGGAAATGTCCTAGGGTACCTCGGGAGCGTAGCCCGAGCCTCGGCCATGTATCGGACATACCCAGAGTCATCCCTCACTCTGTGTGCTCTGGGGCGACTGTCGAACCCTTCCGAGGGGCCAGCCTACGAACCCCTGATCAGTAATGGGCACGGAGCCCGAGCGCTCTGGGGCGGCTGTCGAACCCTTCCGAGGGGCCAGCCTTCAAACCCCTGATCAGTAATGGGCTTGAAATTTGAGTGCTCTGGGGCAGCTGTCGAAACCCTTCCGAGGGGCCAGCCTTCGAACCCCTGATCAGTAGGAGGGCTCGGGGCCCGCTTCCTTCGCCGAGAAGGATCCTTTCCACAACATCCCCTTTCCCGGTCCCTGTACCAAGAGAGAGAGAGAGGAGGAGGGGAAGGATATGAATTTAAATAAGGTGTCACACCTTTTTTTTGACGCGGTCATTATGGCGAAGGCGAAGCGACGCCCGCCTCGCCTGCCAGAGGTGTCGCCTGCTCCGCCGGGGAGTTAATGCGATGGGACGGGCGATTCGCGTGGCACCTGTTACGCGTGCGAGCCGTTCGAGGAACGGGGCATGGGCGCGTCGTCTTCACGCCGTGGGAGAGGTCTCTCCCGTCGCTTCAGGAGGGGACGCGAGCCTGCAGGCTACTTGACCGCTACTTCCGCTCGTCTACCGCTGCAGTTAATGTCGGCCCACTTTTGGCCATGCCCACCATCGTGCCCACCCCACGGCTGACTGACCCATGGCCGTCGCCTTTAGTTGGCACTGTTGGGTCATGCGCAGGGCTACCTTGAGTCGCGGTACTGGTTCCACAGTCGAGGAGGCACAGCATTGGCGCGAGTGGCGGTGTAGCTTCTTGCACGTCGTAAACGGTGCACCGGTTAGATGACATGCAGGCCCGCTTCCTTTGCGCTGGTCCACCGGATGTGGTCGAAGCCGAAAGGGCGCACAGTTGCGGTGCAGTTGGATGCCTGTCGCGTGGCGGTCCACCCTTTCGACCACCGGTTTCTGCGAAGATGGGAGAGCGCTTGTAACCGCGGGACGGTTACATGCCTCGCGTGCGGCGGTTCGCCTTCTTCGCGCTTCGGATCAGCTCGTATGACGTGTGGGTCCCAGCCCCTGTGTCGTAGGGGGAGAACCCTGGAGTATGTCAGTGGAGACTTCGCCCGTGACGCTAAGGGGTGCAAGTGAGGAGGTCTACCTATAAAAGGGGGATCGATCCCCCGGGTAGTGGCCATGCCTTCGTTCTCCCCTCATGCATTGCGCCCTTTCTCCTTTCGAGCCCCCGGATGGGGTGCACCAGCGTTGCCTTGCTCTTGCTGTCGTTGGAGGAGCGCGACCTCGTGGAGATCGGCACCTTTCGACCATCGCTCGGCTTCAAGGATTTTCGTCGAGCAGCCCGGCTGCATTCCCTCACCAATGGGCAGTTTGGTGGGGAAAAGCAAGCCGGGCTGCGGCCTCCGCCTCGCCCTCAGCTTCAAGGATCTTCGTCATTCGGGCTGGGGCGGAGGAGCGCACCGAGTGGGGGGTTGCCTCCGCATGGGCCGGTGACCCTTTTCTTCCCCCAGCGTTTGGGGGAGAAAGGCATCCTCCAGCCATGCGGAGGCGTCCTCCAGCCATGCGGGGGAAGGTGAACTGCTGCTTCCTGGATAGGGTGTAGCTTTCTGTCCTTCGTCCTGGTGGTGGTCATGCCGCGCGCGGGCCGGCCACGTCCAGGTCCTCCTCACACCGTCAGCCGCGCCGGGGGGTCGCCCAGCATGTCGTACGCCGCGAGGGTGGTGCTCGTGTTCTGGGGTGACCTCGGCGAGGACGGGAGTGAGGACCTGCCGGTGCGCTTTGGGGCGGCCGCTGTTCACCGGCGCGGCGTCGGTGGGTTCGATCCCACAGTCGGCGCCCTCCGACTCTTTGGCCTTAACGGCTTGTCCTCGCCCCTCGTGTGGGGACGTGGGCGAGGGCCTCTTCACAGCAGTGTTTGTCCTGATGTCATCGTTGCTGCTGTTTAGGCGCTCAAGGTGGAGGTCGTTGTCTCTGCTGCTGCAGAGATCGCCGGCAAGCCGCTTGGAGTTCGTCATCCCGTGGACCTCCTGGTGTGGAGGTTGTTCATACCCGCGGGGGTGGAACCGGAGTCCCGTTTGTAAGGAGATATACAGGGTTTTTTCCGGAGCAAAATGTAACCGCTTCAAGCACTTAGATATTTGTCGTAGGTCGGGAGAACCGCCGAGGGCTCTGCCGACGTCTAAGTCTGTGTAGCATAGTTATCCTGAGTATATGTGCTGTTCTTTGTGGCTGTCGGGGCCTGAACATTTGGGTATTTCGAGTATAAAGCTGTGTTTCTTCCTCATTCCGAGCACTGGGACTTGCCTGTTGGCTAGCCGAACCACTTAACCGAGCGTGAGTTGCCTTTCGCAGAAGGTGATGAGTGAGGTATCCGTATCTTGGAGGCGTAGGAGTCCCTCGGCTCGGTCGGCCTTGCCGCTCTAGGCCTATCTTGCTCAGTTTTTAGAACCCTCGGCTGCTCTGTGATGAGCCGGAGCCGGAGGCAGCGGTGTTAGCGCGGACAGAGGCGGAGTCGGCTCGGAAAGAGGCTTCATCGGCCCAGGAGCTGGCGGCTTCCCAGGCCGAGGAAGATGTGGCAGCAGCCGCTGGAGCTTGGGCAAGACATCCGCTGGCGCGGTGCTGGCATCCTCCCTTAGGTGGAGGACCTTTCGCCCGGGTTGCCATCTGAGGCCAGGCCAGGTCCCACCGAGGGTGGAAACAACACCGAGGGTGCTGCTGCTCCCCCTACCGATGCCCGAACCTGCAGGAACAGTTTGTCTGTAGCATGCACATGTTTTTTCGCGGCCGCCGAGGCCTAAACACTTTATCGTCGTGTTGCAAACCTACATCTTCTTTCCTCTTGTTTCGAGTATCACGACTTGTCTGTCAGTAGCAGAATCGTTTATCCAAGCGAGAGTTACTTCTCGCGGAAGGTGATGAGTGAGGTATCCGTATCCTAGAGGCGTAGGAGTTCCTCGGCTCGGTCGGCCTTGCCGCTTACGTGCACTCTCACTTGGTCGTCGGATCCCGTTATTGATACAGTCGAGAAGGCACGAAAGTCGTTTTCTACCCGAGTGTTTGGACTTGTCCGGTAGCAGGATCGCTTATCCGAGCGTGAGTTACTTCTCGCGGAAGGTGATGAGTGAGGTATCCGTATCCCAGAGGCGTAGGAGTCCCTCGGCTCGGTCGGCCTTGCCGCTTACGTGTACTCTCATCGTTCTCAGAATCCCGCTATCGATACAGAAGTCGAAAGCACAAAGGTCATTTTGGTAGAAAATTTTTTCGAGGAAAATTTTGACGCAGAGGGGGTTCCCCCCTTCTAGCCCCCGAGGGAGGGTCGGGCTTTGCTGAGGCAAGGCTGACCCTTCCTTGACGGTTAGACTTTGTGTATGTGAAGAAAACGATGTAGGATTACGGGGAGGCTACACTAGCGCAAAACAAAATTTTCAACCCCATAATACCAAGAACTACTGCGGTTATAGGTCATGGAATTACCACTAGACGCGCAGAGCAGCGGAAGATGTCTCGATGTAGACGAACGCGTCGAGCAGTGCCATGCAGTCGCCGGCGTCCTTCACGTCCTCGCACGGTTCGTCCAAGTGCTCCAGATGCAGCACCTCCGAGGTATCCACACGTACAGGGAGGAAGCGCCGCGTACCGAACTGCTAGGTTCGCGACGGCGGCTTGGCGAGGGCGAGAGGTGGGCGGCGGCTGTTAGTTCGCAGGTGGCGAATTAGGTTATCCTTAACCGCGCCCCCGCCCCTCATTATATAGGCGTTATGGTGGGCTTCTGACGCCGAGGCCCATCATTAACCCTAAAGCCCAGTCTAATTTCGGATCTAATCCGAATTAGGCTTCCTTCCCCTTAAGTGTGTGACCCTATAGGTTCACGTACAAATAGACATAGCCGGAGTACTCTTACTTGGCCCAATAATTGACAGCGGCCTCTAGCAAGACATGTCAACTCCTATGTGTACGTAAAGATCATATCAGACGAACCATTGCGACATTACGTACATGCTGTTCCCTTTGTCTCACGATATTTGGTCTGGCTCTAAGCTGACCTCTCTTTCTCGATACTGTGAATTGGAATCCTTTCAATGGTTAACTCTTAACCCTAGCACGGCCATGCATTTCTTGATCCAATCACTCGAGGGGCCCAGAGATATCTCTCTCACAAAGAGAGGGACAAATTCCATCTTGACTGACCATGCCTCATAGCATGCTTCCTGACAAACCCAAAACTACCTTTATAACTACCCAGTTACGGGATAGCGTTTGATAGTCCCTAAGTAAGTCAATTCACATCTTGAGAACATGCGACAATCTCAGGTCTAAGGATACAATATTCATGTTGCAAGAAGAGAACTATATTACAATATCTCACGTTGGGTCGGTCCAGCCTCATGTCATACATGCGCCCACATTATTAGTTTAACATCTCCATGTTCATGACTTGTGAAATGTAGTCATCAACTAATACATGTGCTAGTCATCGACTCTGACTAGGGACATCATTTAGAATAACCATATGAGTAAAGAATCTCACAAACAATTCACATAATTGCTAATCAATACAAGGTGCCTTCCATGGATATTCAATTAAGCAATATATATATCATGGATACAAAGAAATATACTCATCTCTATGATTATCTCTAGGGCATATTTCTAACAGTCTCCCACTTGCACTAGAGTTAATCTAGAAGATATCTAATACCCATAGATCTCACGTGTGCCTCATGCTTAGGTTGTGGAAGAGGTTTTGTCAAAGGATCAGCAACATTCAAATCCGTATGTATTTTGCATATCTTTATCTCACCCCGCCTAATGAATTCCCGTATGAGGTGAAACTTCCGCAGTACATGTTTGTTTTTCTGGTGGTTCCTTGGCTCCTTAGCTTGCGCAACAGCCCCATTGTTGTCACAGTAGAGGTTCAATGGGCTAGATGCATTAGGAAACACACCAAGCTCGATGAGGAACTTTCTTATCCAAACACCTTCCTTCGCAGATTCAGAAGCTGCAATGTACTCGGCTTCTGTTGTAGAATCAGTCACAGTCTCCTGTTTGGAACTCTTCCAACTAACAGCACCACCATTTATTGTGAACACAAAACCTGATTGCGATTTTAACTCGTCTGGGTCAGTTTGGAAGCTAGCATCGGTGTAACCAGTTACAACGAGCTCCTCCTTACCCCATATACCAGGAACATATCTTTAGTCCTTCTTAAGTACTTAAGAATGCCTTTTACCGCTGTCCAGTGATCCTCACCTGGATCAGCCTGGTACCTACTCGTAGCACTTATAGCGTATGAAACATCTGGCGTGTACTTATCATGGCATACATGATTGATCCAATCGCTGAGGCGTATGGTACCTTACTCATGCGCTCCCGCTCATTAGCCGTCGCAGGACATTGCATCTGGCTAAGGTGTTTACCATGTGACATAGGTATGAAACCTTTCTTGGACTGTTCCATGTTGAACCGTTTCAAAACCTTGTCAATGTACGTATCTTGACTTAATCCTATAAGCCTCTTTGACCTATCTCTATAGATCCTTATGCCCAAAATATATGCTGCTTCCCCTAAGTCCTTCATAGAAAAACTCTTTTTCAGTGAAGCCTTGACGGACTCCAGCATAGGAATGTCATTCCCAATCAATAATATGTCATCCACATACAAGATCAGAAATACAACAGCGCTCCCACTTTCCTTCTTGTAAACACAAGCTTCTTCTTCATTCTGATGAAAACCAAGCCCTTTGATCACTTCATCAAAACGAATGTTCCAACTCCGAGATGCTTGCTTCAACCCATAAATGGATTTCTGAAGTTTGCATATCTTTCCAGCATTGATCGGATCGACAAAACCCTCGGGCTGTATCATATACACGTCCTCATCTAGGTTTCCATTAAGGAAAGCTGTTTTGACATCCATCTACCAAATCTCATAATCGAAATATGCGGCAATAGCTAGAATGATCCGAATAGATTTAAGCATCGCTACTGGCGAGAATGTCTCATCATAGTCAACTCCTTGAACTTGTCGAAAACCCTTTGCAACAAGTCGAGCCTTATAGATGTGAACATTTCCATCCATGTCTTTCTTCTTCTTATAGATCCATTTGCATTCTATAGGTCTAACACCATCAGGCGGGTCAACCAAGTTCCAAACTTGATTTTCTCCCATGGAATCTATCTCGGATCTCATGGCGACATGCCATTTCTCGGAATCTGGGTCCATCATCGCTTCTGAATATGTTGCAGGTTCGTCGTTGTCTAACAACAACACTTCCCCATTGCCCAACAATAGCACTTCTCCTCGTGCCTCGCGAAGCCTTGCTGACCTTCGTGGTTGTGGTGGTGATTCTCTTGCCATAGACGTCTCAACTTGTTCTGCTACATTAGCATCACTTGTTGAATCTTGTCCCACTGACTCATCCTGAACTTCTTCAAGATACACCTTTTGTTTACTTTTCTCTCTTTTGAGAAACTCTTTCTCTAAGAACACACCGTTCCGGGCGACAAACACTTTTCCCTCTGACCGGTGGTAAAAGTAATATCCTAAAGTTTCCTTTGGATATCCCACGAACATGCACTTGTCCGATTTTGGAGTGAGTTTATCCGACTGTAGTCGCTTGACGTAAACCTCACAACCCCAAATCTTCAGAAAAGACAAACTGGGAGTCTTCCCAGTCCACATCTCATATGGTGTCTTAACTACGGACTTAGATGGTACCCTATTTAGTGTGAAAGCTGCTGTTTCTAGAGCGTATCCCCAAAACGACAAAGGTAGGTCCGACTGGCTCATCATTGATCGAACCATATCCAATAAAGTCCGATTACGTCGCTCAGACACGCCATTCCTCTGAGGCGTTCCAGGCGGCGTAAGCTGTGGAACAATTCCACAACTCTTTAGATGATTGCTAAACTCATGACTCAAATATTCACCACCACGATCTGATCGCAGTGCTTTAATTTTCTTGCCACGCTGATTTTCTACTTCATTCTGAAACTCTTTGAACTTTTCTAAGGATTCAGACTTGTGTTTCATTAAGTAGACATACCCATATCTACTAAAATCATCAGTGAAGGTTATGAAGTATTGGAATCCTCCCCTAGCTGTCGTACTCATTGGTCCGCACACATCAGTATGTATGAGTTCCAATAAATCTAATGTCCTCTCCGGTAAACCCGTGAAAGGCGCCTTGGTCATCTTACCAAGTAAGCAAGCTTCACATGTCTCGTATGATTCAAAATCAAACGAAGTTAAAAGCCCATCAGAATGAAGCTTCTTCATGCGATTCTCACTTATATGACCCAAACGACAGTGCCACATGTAGGTAGGACTTAAATCATTAGGCCGAGGCCTTTTAGCACTAATATTACAGATAGGTGTATCATCAAGATTTAAAATGAATAACCCATTCATAATGGATGCAAAAGCCACAAACATGCCATTCTTAGAGATCACACAACCATTGTTTTCACTCGCAAATGAATAACCATCCTTCATCAAACATGAAGGAGACATAATGTTTCGACTCATACTAGGAACTAGATAACAATTATTTAACTCCAAAATAAATCCTGATGGGAGGTGGAGTTGCATCGTCCCGACGGTCAACGCAGCAACTCTTGCATTATTGCCTACCCAGAAATCAACTTCTCCTCTTTTCACGCTTCTACTTCTTATCATTCCCTGCATCGAATTGCAAATATGGGCAACCGATCTGGTATCAAATACCCAAGAATTAATATAAGAATCAGCAAGAAAAATTTCTGTAATGTGAATAGCAAGTGTACCTGCTGCGGCTGTACCCTTACCGCCGTGATCCTTAATAGAGGCCAAGTACTGCTTGCAATTCCTTTTCCAGTGACCAAGTTCTTTGCAATAAAAGCACTCTGCATCTGCAGCTGGTCCAGCCTTAGGCTTTTGATTTGGCTTGGATACTGTATCCTTTGCCTTGCCCTTCTTCTTTTGAGTTTTACCCTTCTTCTTAAAGTTGGGTTTGTTTTGGACCGCCATCACATGGCCGCTGCTGCCAGCGCTTTTCTTTATGTCCCCCTCTGCAGTTTTCAGCATGCCACATAGTTCATTGAGGCCCCTCTCCGCCCCATGCATATGGTAGTTCGTGATGAAGTTTCCATAGCTGGGCGGAAGAGATGCCAAAATGAAGTCAGTGGCCAACTCTTGGCTTATTGGGAAGCCTAGCTTCTCCAACCTCTGACTGTAACCAACCATTTTGATTACGTGTGGCCCAACTGTTGCGCCTTCTGCTAGCTTGCATTCCAGAAAGGCTTTGGACACATTGAACCTTTCAGTCCTAGCCTGAGTCTGGAACATATCCTTGAGCGCCACGATCATATCGTGTACCTCATGGTTTGTCTCAAACTGCATCTGCAGCTCAGGCCCCATGCAAGCAAGCATTAGGCAACTCACTTCAAGATTAGTATCCATTGCTTTCTTGTAAGCGGTTTTAGCTGCAGCAGTTGCATTTTCACCAGGATCCTCTGGTAGTGGGGTGTCTAGAACGTCTTCCTTTTTTTCAGCCCTGAGAACAATTCTCAGGTTATGGATCCAATCCGTATAGTTTGTTCCATTTAACTTATCCTTTTCAAGAATTGATCGCAAAGTAAATGTTGGTGTGCTAGGTGCCATTTATCTTCAACAAAATAATGCAAAATACTAAGACAAAAATATCCATGACAGAGTAAATCATATTAAACATTTAATAGTCTACTCCCACTAAAATCAATATCCCTCGATTGATACTTAGTGATTCAGAACCCACAACTAACAAGTCTACTAGTGAGCTTTAGCATCACCGCTAGAAGACAAGGTAGATCGGTAAGCAACTCCTTGCTAATCATATCATATATATGACTCCTGTTGTTGGGTGACATCTCTATGTCTCGGCTCCCAACCTTATGCCTCAAAGTCCTTAACCATTAAGCTGACTTTGTTTAAGTTAACCAACCCTTTCTGCAGTTCGTATCCGATACAAACCTATCTAGTCAAGGAAAACTGGTGGCACCCTAATTTCATAGACCCACCACCAATTGTACAAGACTTATGATAGTGCAAGGTTTGGAGAGGCATTAAAGCTTAAACATTTATGAGGGATCGTCCTACTTATAACATCGCACGCAAGGACATATATGCAATATAAACAAGTAGAACAATAAGAATGGCATTCACACAACAGTTGTGATTCGGTATGGCTTGCTGTCACATGGTGATCCCCATCTCCAAAAATCTGTCCATCACGATGATCTCCATCTCCATGATATAGGTATGCCATCCTCCAGGTGATGAGTCCTTCAAGACCTATCTAACGTATGCTGGTAAACAAATTACATATACGCTTTGGATCATCACATGTTGACACGCAGGTCATTACATTAAATTTGGACAATACATGTGGCTCCAGCCGTATTGCCCTGGTCACGACACGCAGGTCATGAATAATTTATTAACATGCATCATATACACAATAGCCATACCGATCACAAGATGTCCTGCAAAAACAGGTTAGACAAACACGTTTCTATACGTTCGCCACTTCAGCAGATAGCCACGGCGGTCCCCGCGGGCGGGGGGTCGAGGGGGGAGCCGCCCCCCGCGGGTCTCAGGGCAGCGCCCTGAAAACCTCACAGGATTCCATGCATCGTATGTATGGAAATTCCACTGGAAATCTCATGCGGTTGATCAAATCAACCCAAATCCGAGACTTTCGACCCGAAGAAGATTACACTCATGACGTTGATCTGTTACGTCAATCTGCTGGTTGTGTACGCAGTTAGCCCTGATGGTGATGCCAGCCGGTAGGGGCAAGTCGTGCATACAACAGAGAAGGACGAACTGATCTCTCCAGTCATATCCGATGTAATCTACTTCAACCCTTTATTACCAGTTGATCTAATCAAACCGTGCATCAAGTAGATCCATCTCATGAACCTAGATCCAGACCTAAAACTACGCAGAACCTGGTTCTGATACCACTGTAGGATTACGGGGAGGCTACACTAGCGCAAAACAAAATTTTCAACCCCATAATACCAAGAACTACTGCGGTTATAGGTCATGGAATTACCACTAGACGCGCAGAGCAGCGGAAGACGTCTCGATGTAGACGAACGCGTCGAGCAGTGCCGTGCAGTCACCGGCGTCCTTCACGTCCTCGCACGGTTCGTCCAAGTGCTCCAGATGCAACACCTCCGAGGTATCCACACGTACAGGGAGGAAGCGCCGCGTACCGAACTGCTAGGTTCGCGACGGCGGCTTGGCGAGGGCGAGAGGTGGGCGGCGGCTGTTAGTTCGCAGGTGGCGAATTAGGTTATCCTTAACCGTGCCCCCGTCCCTCATTATATAGGCGTTATGGTGGGCTTCTGACGCCGAGGCCCATCATTAACCCTAAAGCCCAGTCTAATTTCGGATCTAATCCGAATTAGGCTTCCTTCCCGTTAAGTGTGTGACCCTATAGGTTCACGTACAAATAGACATAGCCCGAGTACTCTTACTTGGCCCAATAATTGACAGCGGCCTCTAGCAAGACATGTCAACTCCTATGTGTACGTAAAGATCATATCAGACGAACCATTGCGACATTACATACATGCTGTTCCCTTTGTCTCACGATATTTGGTCTGGCTCTAAGCTGACCTCTCTTTCTCGATACTGTGAATTGGAATCCTTTCAATGGTTAACTCTTAACCCTAGCACGGCCATGCATTTCTTGATCCAATCACTCGAGGGGCCCAGAGATATCTCTCTCACAAAGAGAGGGACAAATTCCATCTTGACTGACCATGCCTCATAGCATGCTTCCTGACAAACCCAAAACTACCTTTATAACTACCCAGTTACGGGATATCGTTTGATAGTCCCTAAGTAAGTCAATTCACATCTTGAGAACATGCGACAATCTCAGGTCTAAGGATACAATATTCATGTTGCAAGAAGAGAACTATATTACAATATCTCACGTTGGGTCGGTCCAGCCTCATGTCATACATGCACCCACATTATTAGTTTAACATCTCCATGTTCATGACTTGTGAAATGTAGTCATCAACTAATACATGTGCTAGTCATCGACTCTGACTAGGGACATCATTTAGAATAACCATATAAGTAAAGAATCTCACAAACAATTCACATAATTGCTAATCAATACAAGGTGCCTTCCATGGATATTCAATTAAGTAATATATATATCATGGATACAAAGAAATATGCTCATCTCTATGATTATCTCTAGGGCATATTTCTAACAAACGAGGTATATGAACGACTTGAAACATCTTAAGGGTAGAAGCGACGTAGCTGTTGGATGTTCCAAGCGTTGTCGTAGACCTCGCCTTGGTCGTTGGCTAGCTTGTATGTTCTGGGCTTCAAGATCTTGGCGATGATGAAGGGCCCTTCCTAGGGAGGAGTGAGCTTGTGGCGCCCTCGGGCGTCCTGTCGCAGACGAAGCACCAAGTCTCCCACTTGGAAGCCTCGGGGCCAAACGCTTCGGGCGTGGTAGCGCCGCAGCGACTGCTGGTACCGTGCCGAATGTAGTAAGGCGACGTCTCGTGCCTCCTCGAGCTGGTCCAGCGAGTCCTTGCAGCTGGTCTGGTTGCTTCGGTCGTCGTACGCCATGGTCCTCGGGGAGCCGTATTCTAAGTCCGTGGGGAGGACGGCCTCGGCCCCATAGACTAGAAAAAACGGCGAGAAACCCGTGGCTCAGCTCGGCGTCGTCCTCAGACTCCAGACTACCGAGGGTAGCTCTTTCATCCATCGCTTGCCGAACTTGTTGAGGTCGTTGTAGATCCTCGGTTTGAGTCCCAGCAAAATCATATCATTGGCACGCTCCACCTGCCCATTCGTCATGGGGTGAGCTATGGCGGCCCAGTTCACACGGATGTGGTGGTCGTCGCCGAAGTCCAGGAACTTTTTTCCAGTGAACTACGTGCCATTGTCGGTGATGATGGAGTTTGGGACCCCGAATCGATGGATGATGTTGGTGAAGAACACCACCGCCTGCTCGGACCTGATGCTAGTCAAGGGTCGGACCTCGATCCGCTTGGAGAATTTGTCGATGGCGACCAACAGTTGCGAGCAACCCCCGGGTGCCTTCTTCAAGGGACCGATGAGGTCTAGACCCCACACAACAAACGACCAGGTGATGGGTATCGTCTGTAGGGCCTGAGCGGGCAGGCGTGTTTGCTTTGCGTAGAATTGACACCCCCGGCAGGAGCGTACAATCCTAATGGCGCCGGCCACCGCGGTTGGCCAGTAGAAACCTTGTCGGAAGGCATTCCCCACGAGGGCTCGAGGCGCTGCGTGGTGGCCGCAAGCCCCCGAGTGTATTTCTTGCAACAGCTCTCGTCCTTGAGTGGTGGATATGCATCGTTGGAGGATGCCTGAGGGGCCGCGGTGATATAGTTCCTTTTCATCACCCAGTAAGACGAATGACTTGGCGCGCCGAGCCAGCCGCCGAGCTTTGGTCTTGTCGAGGGGAAGCTCTCCTCGGAGGAGATATTCCAGGTACAGGGTCTGCCAGTTCGGATCTGGCGTGACCCCATTCTGTTCCTCCTCGATGGGCAAGGCCTCTTCCTTGATGGCCGAGGGTACCTCGAGCTCGGCCGAGGGTACCTCGGGCTGGGCCGAGGCTTCCTCGGGCTCAGGCGCGTCGTTGGTCTTGATGGATGGTTGATGTAGGTCTCTGGAGAAGTCGTCCGGGGGAACCGTCGTCCGCCCTGAGGCTATCTTCGCCAGCTCGTCCGCAGTCTCATTGTACCGTCGGGCGATGTGGTTGAGCTCCAGCCCGTAGAACTTGTCTTCCAGGTGCCGGACTTCGTCGCATGCTTCCATCCTCTGGTCACGACAGTGGGAGTTCTTCATGACTTGGTCGATGACAAGCTGCGAGTCGCCACGAGCGTCGAGGCGCCGGACCCCAAGCTCGATGGTGATGCGCAGCCCGTTGACCAGAGCCTCGAAAGCGGTCACGTTGTTTGATGCCGGAAAATGGAGACGAATGACGTAGCGGAGATGCTTTCCGAGGGGTGAAACGAAGAGCAAGCCAGCGCTTGCCCCTGTTTTCATGAGTGACCCATCGAAGTACATGGTCCAGAGCTCGGGTTGGATTGGAGTTGTCGGTAACTGGGTGTCAGTCCACTCAGCCAGGAAGTCTGCTAAGACCTGGGATTTTATGGCCTTTTGAGGAGCGAATGATAGCGTTTCGCCCATGAGCTCCTCTGCCCACTTTGCTATCCTACCCGAGGCCTCACGGCACTGGATGATCTCCCCCAGGGGGGAGGATGACACCACAGTCACCGGATGAGACTCGAAGTAGTGTCACAACTTTCGCCGTGTCAGAATCACTACGTAGAGCAGCTTCTGGATCTGTGGTTAGCGGACTTTGGTCTCGGAAAGCACTTTGCTGATGAAGTAGACTGGCCTCTAGACGGGCAGTGCATGCCCTTCTTCTCGTCTCTCGACTATGATCGCGGCACTGACCACCTGAGTGGTCGCGGCTACGTAGATCAAGAGGGCTTCTCCTGCAGCGGGGGGCACCAGGATGGGTGTATTTGTAATGAGCGCCTTAAGGTTTCCGAGGACTTCCTCGGCCTCGGGGGTCCAAGTGAAACACTCGGCCTTCCTTAAGAGGCGGTACAGAGGCAAGCCTTCCTCACCAAGGCGTGAGATGAAGTGGCTCAGAGCCGCAAGGCATCCCATGACCCTCTGTACTCCTTTCAAATCTTTGATCGGTCCCATGTTGGTGATGGCCGCGATTTTCTCCGGATTGGCCTCGATGCCCCGCTCGGAGACGATGAATCCTAAGAGCATGCCTCGGGGGACTCTGAAGACACACTTCTCGGGATTGAGTTTCACGCCTTTCACTCTCAGACACTTGAATGTCGTTTCAAGGTCGGAGAGGAGGTAGGAGGCTTTCTTCGTCTTGACAACGATGTCATCGACGTAAGCCTCGACCGTTCTGCCGATGTGCTCTCCGAACACGTGGTTCATGCACCTCTGGTAGGTGGCATCTGCATTCCTCAGACCAAATGGCATTGTAGTGTAACAGTACATGCCAAAAGGTGTGATAAAAGAAGTCACGAGCTGGTCGGACTCTTTCATCTTGATTTGGTGATAGCCTAAGTAGGCATCGAGGAATGACAGGGTTTCGCACCCAGCAGTGGAGTCTACGATTTGATTGATGCGAGGTAGAGGGTAGGGATATTTCGGACATGCTTTGTTTAGACCAGTGTAGTCTACACACATCCTCCATTTCCCACCCTTCTTCCTTACAAGAACAGGGTTAGCTAACCATTCGGGATGGAATACCTCTTTGATGAACCCTGCCGCGAGTAGCTTGTGGATCTCCTCGCCTATGGCCCTGCGCTTTTCTTCGTCAAAACGGCGCAAGGTTTGCTTCACGGGTCGGGCTCCAACTCTGATGTCCAGTGAGTGCTTGGCGACATCCCTCGGTATGCCGGGCATGTTCGAGGGACTCCACGCAAAGACTTCAGCGTTCACGTGGAGAAAGTCGACAAGCACTGCTTCCTATTTGGGGCCGAGCTCGGTGTCGATCCAGACTTTCTTGTTGGTGTCGTTGCTGGGGTCGAGAGAGACGAACTTGACCGCCTCAACTGGTTCGAAGTTGCCGGCGTGCCGCTTCGCGTCGGGTGCCTCCTTGGAGAGGCGTTCCAGGTCGGCGATGAGGGCCTTGGACTCGGCGAGGGCCTCAGCGTACTCCACACACTCCATGTCGCATTCGTACGTGTGGAGGTACGTGGATCTGATGGTGATGATCTCGTTCGGGCCCGACATCTTGAGCGTGAGGTAGGTGTAGTTGGGGACGGCCATGAACTTGGCGTAGCATGGTCTTCCCAACACCTCATGGTAGGTTCCTCAGAACCCAACGACCTCGAAGGTGAGAGTTTCCTTTCGGAAGTTAGAGGGAGTCCCGAAGCAGACGGGTAAGTCGATCCGTCCGAGGGGCAGGATTCGCTTCCCAAGCGCGATCCTGTGGAAGGGTGTCGCACCAGCCCGGACCTCGGACCTGTCGACCCCCAAGAGTTCCAGGGTCTCGGCGTAGATGATGTTAAGGCTGCTGCCTCCGTCCATGAGGACTTTGGAGAGCCTAACATTGCCGATGATCGGATCGACGACGAGCGGGTACCTTTCTGGGCTTGGCACGAAGTCGGGGTGGTCGCCTCGGTCGAAGGTGATAGGCTTGTCGGACCAGTCTAGGTAGACTAGCACTGCCACCTTCGCCAAGCAGACCTCCCGGCGCTCCTGCTTGCGGTGCCGAGCCGAGGCATTCGCCGCCTGCCCACCATAAATCATGAAGCAGTTGTGGACCTTCGGGAACTCCTCTTCCTTGTCGCGCTCCTTCTTGTCGTTGTCATGGCCCTTGCCATCTTCCGCCGGGGGCCCGGTCTTATGGAAGTAGCGCCGGAGCATGACACATTCTTCGAGGGTGTGCTTGACGGGACCCTAGTGATTGGGCACGGCTCCTTGAGCATCTTGTCGAACGCGTCGGCCCCTCCAGGAGGTTTTCGAGGGTTTTTGTGCTCGGCCGCAGCGACGAGATTCACGTCAGTGGCGTCGCGCTTCGCTTGCGACTTGTTCTTGGCCTTCTTCTTCGTGCCCCGCTGGGCGGACGCCTCGGGAGCCTCTGTCTTCGACTCTCCCTGAGGCTGCTTGTCCTTTCGGAAGATGGCTTCGACCGCCTTCTGACCCGAGGCGAACTTGGTGGCGACGTCCATCAGTTCGCTCGCACGGGTGAGAGTCTTGCACTCCAGTTTGCTCACCAGGTCTCGGCATGTGGTGCCGGCAAGTAAAGCCCCGATGACATCCGAGTCGGTAACGTTGGGCAGCTCGGTGCGCTGCTTCGAAAACCGCCGAATGTACTCTCGGAGGGACTCCCCTGGCTGCTGGCGGCAGCTTCAGAGATCCCACGAGTTCCCAGGGCGCACGTACGTGCCTTGGAAGTTTCCCACGAAAGCCTTGACCAGATTGCCCCAGTCGGAGATCTACGCAGGAGGCAGATGCTCCAGCCAGGCTCGGGCGGCGTCGGAGAGGAAAAGGGGTAGATTACGGATGATGAGGTTGTCATCATCTGCCCCTCCCAACTGGCATGCCAGTCGGTAGTCCGCGAGCCACAGCTCCGACCTCGTCTCCCCCGAGTACTTGGTGATGGTAGTCGGGGCTCGGAAATAGGCAGGGAACGATGCTCGTTGTATGGCCCGGCTGAAGACCCGCGGACCGGGTGGTTCGGGCGAAGGACTGCGATCCTCCTCGCTGTTGCAGCGTCCCCCACGCCTGGGATGGTAGCCTTGGCGCACCTTCTCGTCAAGGCGGGCTCGATGGTCAAGATGGCGTTGCTCGTTGCCGAGGTGATCCCGGGCGGCAGGCGCCTCGTCCCGCGTGTGCTCGGGATGGATCGAGGCTTCCAGAATGCGTCGGGAGGACACCGTGTGATGCTCCAAGGGGTCAGCTCGCCTCCAGGAGGCGGAGCTCTCGGCTCGTCGAACTGCGATGCCTTCCAGGAGATCCTTGAGTTCGCCCTAGATGCGCCGTCCCTCGGTGGTGGATGGTTCTGGCATGGCTCGAAGTAGCATCGCCGCTGCAGCTAGGTCCTGGCCGGACCCACTGACGGCCGGGGGCAGCGCTGCCCTGGCATTGTCGACGATGCGGCGCTGGATGTCTTGGGCCCGATGACAGGCTTCTCCGGCGAGTGTTCGGCCTGCCCACTCCTGTTCGATGTTCTGTCGGAGCTGCACAAGTCGGCCTGCTTTCCCATCGATCCAGGCCTGCATCTCACGGATTTGCTTGAGCTGTATGTCCTAAACCCCCGCAGGGACTGGGACCACAGCTAGCTCCCGCAGGATGTCAACGCGAGATGCGGGCCCAGGGGGATCGTCAACCTCTGGCATACCGAGGTGGTTGCCTTCGTTGTGATCTCCCTGATCGACGTGGAAACATTCGTGACTTGGGCCGTAACCTTCGTCGTCAAGGTCATGGCCATCGTCAGAACAACTGGAGAGGCAATGGTCACATGCGATCATGAAGTCCCGCATGGCACCGGGGTCATTGAGGCTAGAGAAATCCCAACCGGAGTTGGGGTCGTCCTCTTCCTCGGAACCCGCCGATCCGAAGATTGAGATGGCTGTCAGTCGGTCCCAGGTCGACCACATGTGGTACCCCGGAAGGTTTGGATACGCCTTTACGAAGGCGCTCACTGTAGCGGGGTCGCTAGGTGGATCGAAGCTGAATCGAAAAGGTACGGGATGGAAAACGGACGGTACCTCTTGGTCGATGGACGGTGGTGAAGTCACGTCGGGGGCAGAGCACACCGTCATCTTAGGTACGAGGGTAACGCCCAGCAGATCCTTTGCGAGGGTGTTGGCGTCGTCAGTCTGCTTGGGGCTGACACGTCGCGGGGAAGTGACACCCGCCGTCGTCTCAGGTGTGAGGGAAATGCCCGACATGTCCCCTGGGGGAGTGCCGGCGTCGTCGACTCGCTCTGGTGCAACAGCCGTCAAGGTGCCGCCTCCTGCGTGGCCATGGTTGCCTCGTCTCCGCCTCCTCCGGCGAGGAGGGTGGCGAGGACGACCGGATCGCTCCTCTTCCGTCGCAGGGAGATGCTGTCACCGAGCTCGCCGCCGCCGGGCGAGTCGGAGACCGTCATTATCGTCGCACCGCGGGGGGAGAAGTACCATGTTGTAGCTGCCATCGAGGGACATGAACTCGAGACTCCCAAAGCGGAGCACCGTCCCAGGCTGAAGAGATTGCTGAAGACTCCCCATCTGGAACTCAACGGGAAGGTGTTCGTTAACACGCAGCAGGCCCCTACCTGGCGCGCCAACTGTCGACGTTTCGGACCCGGGGGGTCCCTGGATCAATGAGTGAAAACGCTGCGTGCCCCTGCCCAGATGGGTCGGCGCGGGATGGAACACAAGAGGTGGGACAAGCCTTGTATTATCCTGCACCAGGGGTGCCGCTCGTAGTAGGGGTTACAAGCGCGTCGCGTGAGGGAGAGAGAGAGAGACAGAGAGCGGGAGCTCGTTCGTCCGCCCCTTCCCCCGCGCGAACCCCCCTCAGGATGGCCCTGGACCTCCCTTTTATAGACGCAAGGAGAGGGTCCAGACGTACAACAGGGGGCGTAGCTATGCGCTAACGTGTCCAGCAGAGGAGTGCCTAAGCCCTATGTACATGCCAACGTGGCTGTCGGGGGAAAGCTTGGGCCCTGTACGCGTGATGGCGTGGCCGTCGGAGGAGCGCCTGAGTCCTGTAGGAGCACAGCTGGCAGTGCGGCAAGGATCCTGCTGACGTCTCCTTGCTGCCGTAAGGGGTTGAGAGCCACCGGCGTTATGGTGGATGCGGGGCACCATCATTACCCGTCGCCGGGGTAAGCCAGATGGGATGCTGGTCTTGTTCCTTGTAGCCTGAGCAGGCTAGGAATAGGGTAATGATGTATCCCCTGTTGGCGCGGTCGGTCCGAGCCCAAGGTCGGGCGAGGCGGAGACTTCTCTTGAGGCCAAGGCCGGGGTCGGGCGAGGACGCGATTCCTCCCAAGACCGAGGTCGAGGCCGAGTCCAGGGGTCGGGCGAGGCGGAGACCTCCTCCCGAGGCTGGAGCCTGAGGTCGAGGCCGAGTCCGGGGGTCGGGCGAGGCGGAGACCACCTCCCGAGGCCGGAGCCTGAGGTCGGCCGAGGCGGAGCTTCCTGTTGCGCCCAGGGCCGAACTCGGTGGTTGATCGTGACTTATTGTCAGTCTTCGCCTGGGTGGTTGACACGGTAGTCGGAGCAGGGCGAGCGGCGTTGTTTTCCTGTCACATCAGACAGTAAAGAAGAGGGGCGAAGTGACTGCGGTCACTTCGGCCTGGCCGACTGTGGTGCGTGTGTCAGAATACGGCGTCAGGCGTCCCCTACATTGAATGCGCCTGCGAAGTGGTCGGTTGGTGAGGCGGTCTGGCCAAGGTTGCTTCACAACGAAGCCTGCCCGAGCCGGGCTTCGGGAGAGCCAAGGGGGCGCCCTGAGAACACCTAGAGGGGGGGGGTGAATAGGTGATCCTGTAACACTTAAAACTTAGGCCACAAAAACTTGGTTAAGTGTTAGCACAATAACCGCCAAGTGGCTAGAGAGGAATCTTCAACAAAACACAATAACCAACAAGATCAATCACAGAGATGGCACGGTGGTTATCCCGTGGTTCGGCCAAGACCAACGCTTGCCTACTCCACGTTGTGGCGTCCCAACGGACGAGGGTTGCAATCAACCCCTCTCAAGCGGTCCAAAGACCCACTTGAATACCACGGTGTTTTGCTTGCTTTTTCTCAATCCCGTTTGCGAGGAATCTCCACAACTTGGAGCCTCTCGCCCTTACACTTGAAATTCACAAAGAACACGGAGCAAGGGAGGGATTAGCAACGCACTCAAGACAAGAAATCACAGCAACACCACGCAAACAAGTCGCAACGAGAGCTCACAACACAACTCAATGAGTTCACCACTCAACTAGAGCTCTAATTGCTATCGCAAAGAATCAAAGGCGTGGAATCGATGTCTTGGTGCTTAGGAATGCTTAGAAGATACTTGGTGTTCTCCTCCATGCGCCTAGGGGTCCCTTTTATAGCCCCAAGGTAGCTAGGAGCCGTTGAGAGCAATCTAGGAAGGCTGATCTTGCCTTCTGTCGACTGGCGCACCGGACAGTCCGGTGCACACCGGACACTGTCCGGTGCCCGATTTCCTTCCAAAAAATGGCGCAGTCGACCGTTGGCAGCCTGAGAGCCGTTGGCACACCGGACATGTCCGGTGCCCCCTTCTAGCCGTTGGCTCGGCCACGTGTCCCGCGCAGATTGCGCGGCCGACCGTTGGCCCGGCCGACCGTTGGCTCACCGGACAGTCCGGTGCACACCGGACAGTCCGGTGAATTATAGCCGTACGTCGTCGGTGAATTCCCGAGAGCGGCCACTTCGCTCGAGCCAGCCTGGCGCACCGGACAGTGTCCGGTGCACCACCGGACAGTCCGGTGCTCCCAGACTCAGCAAAGTCTTGGCTGCTCGAGCCAAGGCATTTTCAATTGGATTTTTCCTGTTTCCAGCACTTAGACACAATACATTAGTCCATAAAACAATGTACTAAGTCTGAGAAACATACCTTTATCCTTGATTTGTACTTTGTCCACCTTTTTACACTTAGACACTTGTGTTGGACACTAAATCACCAAAATACTTAGAAATGGCCCAAGGGCACATTTCCCTTTCAATCTCCCCCTTTTTGGTGATTTATGCCAACACAACATAAAGCAAGTAGAACAAGTACGAAATCAATTCCAATAAGAACTCAAAATTGTTTTGATTCAATTTTGACATATATGGATCATTCTTTGCCACCACTTGGTTTGTTTTTGCAAATCAAACTCAAATTCCTATCTCTAAGTCAAATCCACTTGTAGAGACAAAAAGAGAGGTATTCCAACGAAATTTGATCAAGGTTTTCAAAAACTCCCCCTTTTTTCCATAATCAACACTTCTCCCCACAAGAGGCCAACTTTGGACATAAGAGACAAATAAAATAGTTTTGACAAACCAAAAGCTCTAATCTACTAATTTTCAAAAATTCTCAAGTGGTAGCTGATCCATCTATTGCTTTGGCCTTTATTTTCTCCCCCTTTGGCATCAAGCACCAAAACGGGATCAATCTTGGCCCTTAAACCCCATTGCCTCACCAAAATCTTCAAATAAGAACGCAAAGGCAATAAGAGTACATGAGATGAACTTGGAATAAGTTACCCTCTCATCGGAGTGCAGTGGAAGTCTTTCATGGTCCAAGTCCACCTTTTCCCTTTCAAACCTCCTTTGAGACTAAAACAAACAAACTCAAGCATATGGTTAGTCTCAAAGGATCAAGTTGTAACACAACTCCCCCTAAATATGTGCATCACTTGCACATGGACTTGTGAGGTCCGGGAAGTGTTTGTACAACTTGAGCACCATAGTAAACAACAAAATGCATAAGGAACATGATCAAAGGCATAAACACATGTATGCTATAAATCAATCTAAGTTCCGCGAATCTAGGACATTTAGCTCACTACGCAGCCTGCAAAAGGTCTTTTCATCTAACGGCTTAGTGAAGATATCGGCTAGCTGGTTCTCGGTGCTAACATGAAATACTTCGATATCTCCCTTTTGCTGGTGGTCTCTCAAAAAGTGATGCCGGATGTCAATGTGCTTTGTGCGGCTGTGCTCAACAGGATTTTCCGCTATTCGGATAGCACTCTCATTGTCACATAGGAGTGGGACTTTGCTCAGATTGTAGCCAAAGTCCCGGAGGGTTTGCCTCATCCAAAGTAGTTGCGCGCAGCACTGTCCTGCGGCAACGTACTCGGTCTCAGCTGTGGATAGGGCAACAGAGGTTTGTTTCTTCGAATTCCATGACACCAGGGACCTTCCTAAGAATTGGCACGTCCCCGATGTACTCTTCCTATCGACCTTACATCCAGCATAGTCGGAATCCAAATACCCAATCAAGTCAAAGTTAGACCCCTTTGGATACCAGATCCCGAAGCAAGGCGTAGCGACTAAATATCTAAGAATTCGCGTCACGGCCACTAAGTGACACTCCTTAGGATCGGATTGAAATCTAGCACACATGCATATGCTAAGCATAATATCCGGTCTACTAGCACATAAATAAAGCAAAGAACCTATCATGGACCGGTATGCTTTTTGATCAACGGACTTACCACCTTTGTTGAGGTCGGTGTGTCCGTCGGTTCCCATCGGCGTCTTGGCGGGCTTGGCGTCCTTCATCCCAAACCGCTTTAGCAAATCTTGCGTGTACTTCGTTTGGGAGATGAAGGTGCCGTCCTTGAGTTGCTTCACTTGGAACCCAAGGAAGTAGTTCAACTCGCCCATCATCGACATCTCGAATTTCTGTGTCATAACCCTGCTAAACTCTTCACAAGACTTTTGATTAGTAGAACCAAATATTATGTCATCGACATAAATTTGGCACACAAAAAGATCACCATCGCACGTCTTAGTAAAAAGAGTTGGATCGGCTTTCCCGACCTTGAAAGCATTAGCAATTAAAAAGTCTCTAAGGCATTCATACCATACTCTTGGGGCTTGCTTAAGTCCATAGAGCACCTTAGAGAGCTTACACATGTGGTCGGGGTACCGTTCATCCTCGAAGCCAGGGGGTTGCTCCACGTACACCTCCTCTTTGATCGGCCCGTTGAGGAAAGCGCTCTTCACATCCATTTGGTACAACCTGAAAGAATGGTGAGCGGCATATGCTAGCAAGATACGAATTGATTCTAGCCTAGCCATAGGAGCGAATGTCTCCTCAAAGTCCAAACCTGCGACTTGGGCATAACCTTTTGCCACAAGCCAAGCCTTGTTCCTTGTCACCACCCCGTGCTCGTCCCGTTTGTTGCGGAACACCCACTTGGTTCCCACAACATTTTGCTTGGGGCGAGGCACCAGTGTCCAAACTTCATTGCGCTTGAAATTGTTGAGTTCCTCCTGCATGGCCAACACCCAGTCCGGATCTAGCAAGGCCTCTTCTACCCTGAAAGGCTCAATAGAAGAGACAAAAGAGTAATGCTCACAAAAATTAACTAATCTTGAACGAGTAGTTACTCCCTTGCTAATATCACCCAATATCTGGTCGACGGGATGATCCCTTTGAATCGTCGCTCGAACTTGGGTTGGAGGTGCCTGAGGTGCTTCTTCCTCTTCAACTTGAACATCCTGTGCTCCCCCTTGATCATGCGCCTCCTGTTGATGAACCTGTTCATCGTCTTGAGTTGGGGGATGCACCATAGTTGAGGAATAAGGTTGATCTCGCTCAGTTTGTTCCTGTGGTCTCACCTCTCCAATCGCCATGGTGCGTATCGCGGCCGTTGGAACGTCTTCTTCATCTACATCATCAAGATCAACAACTTGCTCTCTTGGAGAGCCATTAGTCTCATCAAATACAACGTCGCTAGAGACTTCAACCAAACCCGATGATTTGTTGAAGACCCTATACGCCTTTGTATTTGAATCATAACCTAATAAAAACCCTTCTACGGCTTTGGGAGCAAATTTGGAATTCCTACCCTTCTTCACTAGAATGTAGCATTTACTCCCAAATACACGAAAGTACGATACATTGGGTTTGTTACCAGTTAGCAGCTCATATGAAGTCTTCTTGAGGAGGCGGTGAAGGTAGACCCGGTTGATGGCGTAGCAAGCCGTGTTCACGGCTTCCGACCAAAAGCACTCGGGGGTCTTGAACTCTCCAAGCATAGTCCTTGCCATATCTATGAGCGTCCTGTTCTTTCTCTCTACCACACCATTTTGCTGAGGTGTGTAGGGAGCGGAGAACTCGTGCTTGATCCCCTCCTCCTCAAGGAACTCCTCCACTTGAAGATTCTTGAATTCGGACCCGTTGTCGCTCCTTATCTTCTTCACTTTGAGCTCAAACTCATTTTGAGCTCTCCTTAGGAAGCGCTTGAGGGTCACTTGGGTTTCAGACTTATCCTGCAAAAAGAACACCCAAGTGAAGCGGGAAAAGTCATCAACAATAACTAGACCATACTTACTTCCTCCTATGCTCAGATAGGCGACAGGTCCGAAGAGGTCCATATGTAGCAGCTCCAGAGGTCTTGACGTGGTCATCACATTCTTGCTGTGATGTGCTCCTCCCACTTGTTTACCTGCTTGACAAGCTGCACAAGGTCTATCTTTTTCGAAATGAACATTGGTTAGACCTATCACATGTTCTCCCTTTAGAAGCTTGTGGAGGTTCTTCATCCCCACATGTGCTAAGCGGCGATGCCACAACCAGCCCATGCAAGTCTTAGCCATTAAGCATGCATCTAGACCGGCCTCTTCTTTTGCAAAATCAGCTAAGTAAAGTTTGCCGTCTAGTACACCCTTAAAAGCTAGTGAACCATCACATCTTCTAAAGACAGACACATCTACATTTGTAAATAGACAATTATATCCCATATTACATAATTGACTGACAGATAGTAAATTATATCCAAGAGACTCAACTAAAAACACATTAGAGATAGAGTGCTCATTGGATATTGCAATCTTGCCTAAACCTTTCACCTTGCCTTGGTTCCCATCACCGAATATGATTGAATCTTGGGAATCCTTATTCTTGATGTAGGAGGTGAACATCTTCTTCTCCCCCGTCATATGGTTTGTGCATCCGCTGTCGATAATCCAGCTTGAGCCCCCGGATGCATAAACCTGCAAGGCAAATTTAGGCTTGGGACTTAGGTACCCAACTCTTGTTGGGTCCTACAAGGTTAGTCAAAATTGTCTTAGGAACCCAAATGCAAGTTTTATCACCCTTGCATTTTGCCCCTAACTTCTTAGCAACTATCTTCCTATCCTTTCTACAAATAGCAATGGAAACATTTAAAGCATGATAAATTGTAGAGGGTCCATTCATAACTTTCCTAGGAGCATGAACAAAATTCTTTCTAGGCACATGATGAATATTTTTCTTAGGCATATCTCTACAATGCATATAGGAAGAACTGGAAGCATACATAGCATAAGAATCATAGGCATGTGAGTCAAAAGTATTACAACTCCTATGAGACTGTCTTCTATCATTGTACATAAAAGCATGGTTCTTTTTAGTACTACTTGCCATAGGGGCCTTCCCTTTCTCCTTGGTGGAGATGGGAGCCTTATGGCTTGTTAAGTCCTTGGCTTCCCTCTTGAAGCCAAGTCCATCCTTAATTGAGGGGTGTCTACCAATCGTGTAGGCATCCCTTGCAAATTTTAGCTTATCAAAATCACTTTTGCTAGTCTTAAGTTGGACATTAAGACTAGCTACTTCATCATTCAATCTCGAAATTGAAACTAGGTGTCCACTACAGGCATCAATATCAAAATCCTTACACCTAGTGCAAATCATAACGTGTTCTACACAAGAATTAGATTTATTTGCTACTTCTAATTTAGCATTTAAATCATTGTTAACACCTTGTAAAGTAGAAATGGTTTCATGACAAGTAGATAGTTCATAAGAAAGCATTTCATTTCTTTTAACTTCTAAAGCATAGGATTTTTGTGCCTCTACAAATTTATCATGTTCATCATACAACAAATCCTCTTGCTTTTCTAAAAGCCTATCCTTTTCATTCAAGGCATCAATCAATTCATTGATTTTATCAATTTTATTTCTATCCAATCCCTTGAACAAGCTAGAGTAATCTATTTCCTCATCGCTAGAATCATCATCACTTGAAGAAGAGTAAGTGGTATCTCGAGTACATACCTTCTTCTCCTTCGCCATGAGGCATGTGTGATGCTCGTTGGGAAAGAGAAATGACTTGTTGAAGGCAGTGGCGGCGAGTCCTTCATTGTCGGAGTCGGAGGAGGAGCAATCCGAATCCCACTCCTTTCCTAGATGTGCCTCGCCCTTTGCCTTCTTATAGTTCTTCTTTTTCTCCCTCTTGTTCCCTTGATCCTGATCACTATCATTGTCGGGACAGTTAGCAATAAAATGACCAAGCTTACCGCATTTGAAGCATGAGCGCTTCCCCTTGGCTTTGGTCTTGCTTGGCTGTCCCTTGCGACCCTTTAGCGCCGTCTTGAATCTCTTGATGATGAGGGCCATCTCTTCATCGTTAAGTCCGGCCGCCTCAATTTGTGCCACCTTGCTAGGTAGCGCCTCCTTGCTTCTTGTTGCCTTGAGAGCAAGGGGTTGCGGCTCGTTGATCGGACCATTCAAAGCATCGTCCACGTACCTCGCCTCCTTGATCATCATTCGCACGCTTACGAATTTTCCAAGGACTTCTTCGGGCGACATTTTGGTGTACCTGGGATTCTCACGAATATTATTCACCAAATGAGGATCAAGAACGGTAAAGGACCTTAGCATCAGTCGGACGACGTCGTGGTCCGTCCATCGTGTGCTTCCGTAGCTCCTTATTTTGTTGATAAGGGTCTTGAGCCGGTTGTATGTTTGTGTTGGCTCCTCACCCCTTATCATCACGAACCGTCCAAGCTCGCCCTCCACCAACTCCATTTTGGTGAGCAAGGTGACGTCGTTCCCCTCGTGAGAAATCTTGAGGGTGTCCCATATTTGCTTGGCGTTATCCAAGCCGCTCACTTTGTGGTATTCATCCCTGCACAAAGAAGCTAGAAGAACAGTAGTAGCTTGTGCATTCTTATGTATTTGCTCATTAATGAACACAGGACTATCCGTACTATCAAAGTGCATTCCACTCTCTACAATCTCCCATATACTAGGATGGAGAGAGAATAGGTGACTACGCATTTTGTGGCTCCAAAATCCGTAGTCCTCTCCATCAAAGTGTGGAGGCTTGCCGAGTGGAATGGAGAGTAAATGTGAATTTGAACTTTGCGGAATACGAGAGTAGTCAAAAGAAAAGTTTGAATTAACCGGTTTCCTTCTCTCGTTGTCGTTGTGGTCGTCGTCCTTTGGCTCGTTGACGAAGGATTCCTTCTCTTTGTCGTTGATCACGATACCCTTCCCCTTAGGATCCATCTCTTTGGGCGGTTAGTCCCTTTGTGAAGAGAATGGCTCTGATACCAATTGAGAACACCTAGAGGGGGGGTGAATAGGTGATCCTGTAACACTTAAAACTTAGGCCACAAAAACTTGGTTAAGTGTTAGCACAATAACCGCCAAGTGGCTAGAGAGGAATCTTCAACAAAACACAATAACCAACAAGATCAATCACAGAGATGGCACAGTGGTTATCCCGTGGTTCGGCCAAGACCAACGCTTGCCTACTCCACGTTGTGGCGTCCCAACGGACGAGGGTTGCAATCAACCCCTCTCAAGCGGTCCAAAGACCCACTTGAATACCATGGTGTTTTGCTTGCTTTTTCTCAATCCCGTTTGCGAGGAATCTCCACAACTTGGAGCCTCTCGCCCTTACACTTGAAATTCACAAAGAACACGGAGCAAGGGAGGGATTAGCAACGCACTCAAGACAAGAAATCACAGCAACACCACGCAAACAAGTCGCAACGAGAGCTCACAACACAACTCAATGAGTTCACCACTCAACTAGAGCTCTAATTGCTATCGCAAAGAATCAAAGGCGCGGAATCGATGTCTTGGTGCTTAGGAATGCTTAGGAGATACTTGGTGTTCTCCTCCATGCGCCTAGGGGTCCCTTTTATAGCCCCAAGGCAGCTAGGAGCCGTTGAGAGCAATCTAGGAAGGCTGATCTTGCCTTCTGTCGACTGGCGCACCGGATAGTCCGGTGCACACCGGACACTGTCCGGTGCCCGATTTCCTTCCAAAAATGGCGCAGTCGACCGTTGGCAGCCTGAGAGCCGTTGGCGCACCGGACAGTCCGGTGCCCCCTTCTAGCCGTTGGCTCGGCCACGTGTCCCGCGCAGATTGCGCGGCCGACCGTTGGCCCGGCCGACCGTTGGCTCACCGGATAGTCCGGTGCACACCGGACAGTCCGGTGAATTATAGCCGTACGTCGTCGGTGAATTCCCGAGAGCGGCCACTTCGCTCGAGCCAGCCTGGCGCACCGGACAGTGTCTGGTGCACCACCGGACAGTCCGGTGCTCCCAGACTCAGCAAAGTCTTGGCTGCTCGAGCCAAGGCATTTTCAATTGGATTTTTCCTGTTTCCAGCACTTAGACACAATACATTAGTCCATAAAACAATGTACTAAGTCTGAGAAACATACCTTTATCCTTGATTTGTACTTTGTCCACCTTTTTACACTTAGGCACTTGTGTTGGACACTAAATCACCAAAATACTTAGAAATGGCCCAAGGGCACATTTCCCTTTCACGCCCGCTGCCTGAGGAGGCCCTCGGGCGAGGCGTGAACTCGTCTGGGACTACTGCTCCAGCCCGAGGCTGGGCTCGGGTGAGATCGCGTCCCTTGGGTAGACGAAGCCTTGACTTGAACCGCACCCGTCAGTTGGTCTGAGGGTGTTTACCAGCCATGATTAGGAGCGTTGGGGGTACCCCTAATTATGGTACCCGACAACA
Organism: Zea mays; assembly: GCF_902167145.1. Classification (NCBI taxonomy): domain Eukaryota; kingdom Viridiplantae; phylum Streptophyta; class Magnoliopsida; order Poales; family Poaceae; genus Zea; species Zea mays. The sequence goes on along the minus strand of NC_050097.1, from coordinate 204,955,621 downwards.
ATGTCAAACAATTTGATAGCCAAGACTTCAGGGACTTCTGCTTCTCCATTGGCACCAAGCTTACCTTCGCCTCAGTATATCACCCACAATCCAACGACGTCGTGGAGCGTGCCAACGGCAAGATTTTCACCGCGATCAAGAAAATGCTTCTCGACGACAAGAAGGGTAAATGGGCCAACCTGCTATCTGAAGCAGTCTGGGCGCTGAACACAACCGAGTGTCGGGCGACCAGATTCACTCCCTTTCGCCTGCTATACGGCTCGGAGGCCATGACAACGCAGGAACTCAAGCATGGGTCCCCAAGGACAAGCGCTTCAGCCTCACCCGACGTAGATGAGCTAACCTCCAAAGATCTCATCGATGGAGACCGCGTCTTCGCCCTGCAGGCTCTCAATAAATATCAAGCCCAAATAAAGACCTGGCGCGACCACGCAGTCGTCCCGAGAGAATTCAACGAAGGGGACCTCGTACTCGTCCGAACAACCCAGAAAGAGTCACGAGGTAAGCTGGAGCCGAAGTGGGAAGGACCATTCATCGTCAAGACGAAGTCGTCTCCCAGCGCGTACAGGCTAACAACACAATCTGGCGAAGACCTGGAGCATTCCTGGAACATAGATAATCTCCGCAAATTTTTTGTTTGACTCCTCAGGGCCATCACGCCCTTGTAATTAACCAAACATTATCAGTCGGGCCCATACTCTTTTCCTCCCAGGGGGTGAGGTTTTTAATGAGGCGGAGCCATGCAATATACCCACAAAAATCCCCCGCAAAAATTAAGACACGTCGAAAAAGACCGCATCGACGGTCTTCGGCATTCGACCACACCAAAGTCACCGCGAGGGGCAGCGCTTACTACCCTGGCATGCGACAATCCGCGCAAAAGTCGCCTTCGGGTGCAGCCGGAATAGCACAATAAGTGCGAAAAATCGAAGTCTTGTCCAAAAGACTATCCGTGCAAAAGTTGCCTACGGGTGCAGCCAGAATAGCACAATAAGTGCGAAAAATCGAAGTCTTTTCCAAAAGACTATCCATGCAAAAGTCGCCTACGGGTGCAGCCAGAATAGCACAATAAGTGCGAAAAATCGAAGTCTTTCCCAAAAGACTCCGCGCAAAAGTCGTATACGGGTGCAGCCGGAATAGCACAATAAGTGCGAAAAATCGAAGTCTTTTCCAAAAGACTATCCGTGCAAAAGTCGCCTACGGGTGCAGCCGGAATAGCACTAAGTGCGAAAAATCAAAAGACTACCCGCGCAAAAGTCGCCTATGGGTGCAGCCAGAACAGCACAATAAGTGCGCGAAATCGAAGTCTTCTACAAAAGATTATCCGTGCAAACGTCGCCTACGGGTGCAGCCGAAATAGCACAAGTGCGCAGAATCGAGGTCTTCTCCAAAAGACTCCGTGCAAAATACGCCTATGGGTCCAGCCGGACTAACTTAACAAATGCGCAAAGTCGAAGACTCCCCCAAAAGCACCCGAACACAAGCCGCCTATGGGCGCGGCCAGATCAACGAAGGCACATAGCCTCATCATACAAATCATAGTTACACACACAGCGAGGGCATCACACATTACAATGGCTCAACCTTCGGGATGATACCCATCTCCCTGTAGTTGAACAACATTATCCTCAATTCCTCACCCTCAAAGAGATTTCGCAGCTCACCCTCACCTACACTCACCCCAGCCGGCGAAGACAACAATTCCCGTTTGGCAGTCCCGTCCACACGAAGACGACCACCCTCCACCTCACCATGATGACGCCTATCACTTCACGACAACTCACTCACTCTCCGCTTCGCCACCGCCCTTCACCGCCTACACCTAGCACTCGCACCCGGAATGTCCTCACCCGTCACACGCAGAGAAGTCTCCACTGCAGCCACATCCAATGTTGCAAAATAGTCTAAGTCCTCATCCGAAGACCCCTCTGTCCACACAATCGAACTCCCCGAATCATCAGACTCAAAACACTTAGACACAGAATCGTCAGAATCGTCTTCAGCAACCAAGGTCGAAGCCACCAAATTAGCATTGTCAGTAGCGGTTGCGTGCGCAGGCCCAAAACCCTGAACCTACGCAGCAACCGAAGTTCAGTAACACTCAGACAAGATTTACAAACTCCCCACCACCTATTTAGCCACCTGCGAAGGCACGGCCGCGGCCGTGGGGTCTTCGACTACCGTCTCAGCCACCACCTTCAAGGCATCTTAGACCGTCAGCGTAGGGGCCGACACAGGGTCCTCGCCAACCACAGTAGGCATGGGCACAGCCGAGAGGCCTTCACCAACACCCGAGGGCAGCACCAGATTGACGTCCGTAGCCTCGGGCGGCGCGCCGTCCAGAGCTCCAAAGTCCTCGACGTCCTCAGCACGCTCCATCTGCAGCAACATCACAGTCACTCAGCAAAAACCACGCATACCCACACACACAACCACACAAAAATGACCTTCACCTGCTCTCTCGCCCGGTCGGATCGCTCCCTGACCGCCTCCCGACCATGCGGACCCCACATCCTACCGAAAAGTGCCCCCGCTGACTGCTTCACCACAGGGTCATCGGCCTTGAAGATCTCGCGTTCAAAGTTCTCGTCTGATTGGTCGAAGACCTCGTAGTGCCTGCAGCCCTCACGGGATAACGCATTCACGACCCCCTCGCAGGTGACGAGGGAGGCGAAGGACATGAAACCCTCTACAATGGTCGGGAGCACCACCAGCTCCTCCTGCAACCATTCGAGGAAGCGAAGGCCTGCTTCCCGGTCGGGTACTTCGAAGTCAGCAGTCCGCGCATCCAGCTCGCGGTACGAGCCCACGAACTGTGCGTGCGTCCGCTCAACTTCCGAGCGCGTAGAGGCCTCGGCCTTGTCCATGCGGTCGCGCAAGGCGTTGAACCTCGCCTCCAGCTCTTCGGCGCGTTGACTGGTGAGACTGCCCTCCGCCCGCGCCACTTTGGCCTCCGCTTGCGCAGCCTGCGCCTCAGCGATGGCCTGGTTCGCCTCCCTCCTCTCCTCCACCAGCTGGCGCCGGAGGTCCGTCTTCTCGGCCTCCAAGGCGGCCACTTTCTCCGCCAGCCTGCGGTTCTTGCTTTCCGTCGTCGACCTCTCCCGAACGGCATCCGCGTGCTGCGCCCGAAGTCTCTCGACTTCGACAGCCACATCTGCAGTCAGGACACCCGACGCCACGCGGTCGGCAAAGTCGGCTGCCTAACAAAAGCACATGAGACCCAAAACCTCATGCAAACAATAAACGTCGAAGTCCAGCACAACTTACCTGCTTCAACTGCTGCGACAGCTGCTGCGACGCCTCCCTCAGCCGCTGGGACATGGAGCCCGCCACGTCCTTGGCGGCAGCGGCTGACGGAATCTCGCCGCTCACGCAAAAAGCGGCCCACAGGTCTCGCGCGGCACCCTTCGCCGCAGCCACCGCCGTTGGCAACGCGGTTGCCACCGAAGGCGGGACAACAACCAGTTGCCCTTCACCCGACTCTGCGACATATCACCGGTCAAACAACTTGCTCAAAAAAAACTTACAAACAAAATAGACCTCGACACTGATGTCCGTGCTGAAGTCGCCAACACGTCTCCCCGGCGAAGGCAGCTCCCGTCCTTTCGCGGATCCACCCGGGGGAGGCTTGGTTCCGCCAGAGGCGACAGTCTTCGCGCTCGCCGACGCCTTGCTGGATCCAGGCGCTACCGGTTTCGCAGCCGGCATCGGCTGGCTACTGCCGGAGGCGGCAACCTTCGCGCTCCCCCACGCCCTCTTCGCCTCACGCCTAGGATCTGCGATCCTGACGACCGCTCGGCGCTTCTGCGCATCGTCTTGACGGTCCTTGTTCATCACTGCCGACACAACAACAGCAATATTCTGTCCGTAAGGAAACACCTTCAAGTCACGGGCCATGCGAGACGTAAAGAAGTCTTCGCCAGCCGCGCGGGGGATCAGAACATTCTTGGGCCATCAACCCCCGGTAACCTCCAGCATTCGTGCCGAAGACTTGCGGAGTTCGGGCGAAGACATCCTTCCCCCGGGGGCTGCACACGTCCCCATTAACTCCATAGCAAAACTATCGGAAACCCCCAGTTCCCCCACTACAGTACCTAATTTCCTCTTCTTAGCGGCTGGGGCGGCCTCCTGCGAGGGGTCTTCTTCAGTCACGACCACTGGCCTTTTCCCGCGGCGGTCGACGGCGTCTTCCCCAGGATAACCACCGTATGGCAAGCCGTTCAATTCGAAGACCTGATTCAATCTATCGTTGGCCCCACGAATATCCTAGCTCCGCACACCCTCTGTCCTCGGCACATAGCGCCCCACGATCCTCGCCGCACCGTATTCCGCTTCGCGTACGAATGCGGTGGGATCCCGACCATGCAAATCCAACGCGAAGGCTGGACTTCGCACCCGCTGCCCGCCCCGGGAAGGCATCTTGCGAAGGCATACTTCGCCCAGCGCCCAGCCATGCACCAAGGGCCATACCCCATACCCAATAAATTCCTCCACTAAATCACGCCCGCTACTCGTGCGGGCAGCGCACTGAAAGGCCCCCTCGTCTTCATCATCCTCCGCCACCTCAAACTGCGGGTACGCCACATAATAATGGGAACACATGACGGCCACGGGCAGTCCTGGGTGCTCTTCAACTGCGCCTTCGGAAACGTAAAACCAGAAATCCCACCAGTTGCCCCACTTATTGCGGGCGCAGGGAACCAACTCCATGACTTCCATCGAAGTCTTGCCGGTCCTAGGCGTAAACGTGCACGATCCAAACTATGCAATCTCATGTCCAATTTTCCTCTTTTGCCAATGCAGACAGTAATGCTTCACGAAGACCTCCGTAGAGGGCTGACCACCATATGAAGTCACCGCCCAAACATACTTCGCCAAGGCCACCACAGCATTAGGCGTCAACTGGTGGACCTAGACCTCGAATCTCCGCAGCACCTCCGCCACGAATCGATGTGCAGGCAGACGAAGGCCAGCGGTGAAAAACGCTTCAAACACGACCAACTCGCCTTCCGGCTCGAGGACCTCCTCCGCCCCCAGAACATGCCCCACTCCACCACCAAAATATCCAAGTTGCTGCATATCCTCGACGCGGACCGAGGAAATCCGCGACACGCCAAACTCAACTGTATCACCAGGACGGAGCTCCTCCGCCGCCATGTCGCTCAGAGTGTCCTCAGACAATGTGCCGGCCGGCGGTGTATTTGCAGCAGATGAGGAAGAGGACGGCATGGCTACGTACCATCGGCGGCGGTGGGCGGTCTGCTTGACGCGGGCCAGATCTCCGACGAGCAAGAGCAAGGAGGGCAGTCTAGCGAACGAGCGGTTTCAAAAGGAGGCTAGGGTTTTGCGGCGCGCAGAAAGAGAGCCTGACCCGCGCCGCCCCGCCCCCCCTTTTTATACACAGGACGCGGCGCTTCGGGAAACCCACAGTCCAACAGTGCCGCGTCCATCAACGGTCACATCAAAAACCCTCGAGGAACCATTTCGAGCGAGGGCAGCGTCTCCACCATCTAGCGACGTCTTCGGCACCAGATGACTTAGTCGAACTGGTCCCTCGGAGGGCAAATGTTGGGGCGAAGGCGAAGACGCTACCCTCCGCTCCAGCCTTCGTCTATCTCGCTGCGCGACAGGAAGCAGAAAGACCGGCGAGGTCCCCCCTTCGTCTATCTCGCTGCGCCGACAGGAAGCGGAAAGACCGGCGAGGTCTACCCTTCGTCTATCTCACTGCGCCGACAGGAAGCAGAACGACCGGTGAGGTCCACCCTTCGTCTTCTACGCTACAGGACGAAGGCCTACGGCGATGTCGCCCTGTCCCACGTCCTCACTCCACCTGGAGGCCGACGTGGGATTCGGCCCACTGTAACGGGCCCCGCTCGGATAAGTGTGTTACGGGCCCGATTTGCAACAGCTTTTCTGTAATGACAGTTTGTAACCCTCTTTTACAGGAATATTCCGGGGATAGACCGGGTGCCTAAGGGCACATGCGTCCTTACATTGAGGCGTTGGGCACTCAGGCACCTATAAATACCCCCGTACAGTGCCCTTGAGAGGCTGGATTAACAGAGCAATTACCGCCTCAAGTTAAACCGTGTACACATCTCTCTCACTCCCCTGTTGAATCAACCTGCCTAGGAACACAAGTTCCAACATGCACCATGCCTAGGAGACGATCAATGTCGTCGCGCCACTGCCTCATGGCCCCCGGTGAGGTCGTGGAGCTTGGAGGGTGGCGCAACAACTCCCTGGCTACAGACAGTGCACCGGGTGCAGCCCTTGACAGCGCCCGGGATGACTGAGCGGGAGTGTGCTGCTGCGCAGCGTGCACAGCAGCAGCACCAGGCACAGGGCGGCTGGAGGCCCGTGGCATGGACGACGCAGCCTCCTCCTCCATCAGGAAGTCCTCGGAGGCCCCGCCGTGGTGCTCGACGATATAGACCATGGTATTCGAGCAGGAAAACAAGCAAAAACCTAAAGCCAAATCCCCTACCTGGCGCGCCAAATGTCGGAGAGGAAATCTCCAACCGAGTTGCGGAACGCACCCGCCCTAAATCCTAAGATGAGGAGGGGGCCTAATCGTTTTGCCCGTCTGCTAGATGGTTGATGAAAGCACGAGAGCACACAAGAGTTTTAGAGTGGTTCAGGCCACCAGAGCGTGAAACCCTACTCCACTGTGTGTAGTATTGAGTATCAGAGTCTAAGTTGGTCTGCCTTGTAACGTTGTGTGCCTTCCCTTTTATAGCCCAAGGGAGACACATACAAGGTTGCTGAGCCCCGACATGTGGGCCTAGGGACATAATGGAAGAAATACATGGAGCAACTAATGCAGATGACACCTGAGAGATCTTCTGGCGCCCAGATGTCCGCAGCCCGCGCAGTGTTGATACACAACGGTAGCTTCCTTGGTATGTACGAGTGATGATGAGTATAGTGCATGTGGCAGCATGGGCGTGCCGCCTGCCAATGGAATGGACAGACATGCCGCCTGCCAGCGGAATGGACAGGTCTCATTAAATGCTGAGGCGGCACACTACTTGCTAGTGGAATGGACAGGTCGCCGCCTGACAGCAGAACGAACAGGCCTCATTAAATGCCGAGGGGGCACATCGCCTGTCAGCGCAATGGTCAGGCGGCACGCCTTATCCGCAATAAATGCAGGGGCCACATAACCCGGAGGCCTTACGTCACGAGCAGTAGGCCACGTGGCAACATCGGGTCTCCGCCTGGGCGGGGAGCAGAAGCGTGTGCGGAGAGGTCCGCACCAGACTAGGTCTGGACACGTGTCTGTACCAGACCCCTGCCTGGGTCCTGTTCAAGGTCCGGGTATGCTCTGTCCTGGGATCTTGGGACCCCTTTGTGGGCGGCCCGGACCCCATACGGGGGGGGGGGGGGGGGGTCCGGCTTGCACACGCGGAGGTCCGAAACCAACCTTGGGGGCCCAGACTGTATATTCGGGGGTCTGGGACCAACCTTGGGGGTCTAGACTGTATATCTGGGGGGTCCGGCGCTCTCCCGTGGGGGTCCGGACCACTGTTGACGCCTTGGAGTATACCACCTTCTCTAGACACATGGCGGCTTCGGACCCGCCCACGTGGTGGAGTCGGGCGCTGCTGTGGACCCAGAATAGCCGCCTGTGATTGGGGCGAGCCGTGTCTTGGTCCCACACACAGTTCTTCTACCACGTGACTAAGGGATAGCCGCGTGGGTTCTTCGTCTTTGTACAGTAGCAGGGGGTACCCTAGTTTTAGGGTACTGATAGTATGCAAAACGATTATATGAGACTAGTACATGCATTTGATAAATCTAGTATTGCAAATTTTCCTTCGCACGAGGTTGAATCAGGGGGTAACACGTGTAATACATCGGCTGTAGGTTGTCACGACCAGTCACAACCCCTTTATGGGATGCCGATGGACACATACCCTAGCAACCGCAAATCGGCAGTAAATCACCCGATCTGCACATGCCCAGACCGTCCGCACGTGAGCGCGGACCGTCCAGGCCAGCAACGATCGTGTCCATTTTTAATGAATTACCAACACATGTGCCCGAGCCACATCGTATTGCGCAAAATTTAAACTACCCAGTCGGACCGTCCGCATACAGCGATGGACGGTCTGCATATAATCACGGACGGTCCGGGTACATATCCGGACAGTCCACGCATGAGCTTTTTGAGGAGGATTGTTACCTGAACCCTCACCCGTCCTAGCAACATTTCCCATCGCACTATGCGATGCATCAGCCCATTAATACAAAATCCTGAGCCCATGAAAGCTTTTTGGCCCCGCCTAGAAGGTCGGAAAGGAACGATCAATCCTATGAGCCATATAGGGCAAATGGCAATGCACCACATAGCTCAAACCAATGGGGCGGGAAGACAATATGCTAATATCCAGCCAACCCTACAAATATTTGACCAGAGGGCCGGTGGTCTTGCACCGGCTGTCATTGATATAGTAAGGGAAGAAATAGCTGGGGCGTTCCGAGATAAGCTTGGAGTAAACATGGTTCCTGGGGGGCAATCATATTGGAAACCTTATGACAGCCGATTTGATCACCACCCATACCCACAGAGAACCAGGATACCCGAATTCTCAAAATTTTCAGGTGACCAAGGAAAAAACACGTGCGAACACATAGGCCAGTTCCTAGCACAATTAGGAGAATTGGCCGACTCAGAAGCATTCCGCGTGCGTTTATTTTCATTATCTTTAACAGGAACCGCGTTCACATGGTACGCCACTTTACCTCCTAATTCTATTTTGTCATGGGGGGATTTAGAACAAAAATTCCATGACCATTTTTTCTCTGGTGACTATGAGTTAGATTTGGTAGACCTAGTGGCCCTGCGACAGGGGAAGGACGAATCGATTAATGAATACATCCGGAGGTTCCGGGATACAAGAAACCGATGCTTCCAAATACACTTAGCAGAAAAACAGCTAGCCGGATTAGCATTTAATGGACTGCGATATTATTTAAAAGAAAGGTTAGAAGGCATCCTATTTTTCACACTAGCGCAATTACACCAGAGAGCTTTGGCCAGTGAAAGCCGAAGCAAAGAAACTGCCAAAACCATTCGTCACAATGTCCATATAGTAGAATGCGACCAAAGTAGCTCGGACGACGAATCAACAGAAGTATACGCTGCTGAAATGGTTTGGCCAAAGCAGGCCAAATCTTCAACTTGTTCCTCCTTGCAGTCGGTTCAAAAGAAACAGCAAGAGGAGGTTAAATTTACATTTAATGTTGGTAAATGTGATAAAATATTTGATAAATTACTCAAAAATGGCAACATTAAAGTAAATCACACTGTTCCATCCACCAACGAGCTGAAACGTCGTGCATACTGCAAGTGGCATAACTCATTTTCTCATGCCACTAATGATTGTAATGTATTCCATCGACAGATTCAATTGGCCATTAACGAAGGACGATTGAAATTTCAGGAAATGCAGGTGGACACGGAGCCCTTTCTGATGAACATGATCGATTTTGAGGGCAAGAGGATCCTGGTTCGGCCAAACACAGCCGATAAGGGCAAAGACAAAGAGATAATCATCGACAACACAAGAGAGGCCGATGGCAATCATAAAATTTCTTGCAGGAAAGTGGTGGCCGAGAAGACTCCCGATGGAGGGGAGACTCTTAAGGTGACCATCATGACCTCCAGCGCTGGGGGGCAAGCGTAGACCAAGGAGCAGGAGCTCATGCTGCACATCTCGGATGGTCCGACGCATAGGCACAGACGGTCTGGGACCACACCGGACGGTCCGGAGAATTCCAGCAGACGGTCCGATCATACTCAAGACCCGCAACGACTGAGTACATTCAAACCACGACGACCAGAGATAGGTACGTGGAAAACAAATACATTTAAAGCAGCTGGTCGGCTGGTCAAATCCGGCCCGACTTTCGATCAATTATTGTCCAAATATGTGAAAAAGAAGGTTGGCCCCAATGTCCGGCCAGCAAAGCGACCCCGTTCGCCCATTCGTGAGCAATATCAGGTAAGACCGATTAGACCACCTCACCAATCGGAAAAAATGGAAGGTCATACTGTCCAATTAAGACATAACATACCTACATGGACACCTCCACCCCCATATCCACCTATGCCATATCCATACGCATACATACCTCCACCATATGTCCCAAATCAAATGTGGGGCATGCCCCCATACCCGTTTGGGATGCCACAGTACCCCGCTTGGGGGGCACCCCAAACATCTGTATTCGATAGGATGGCACCACCAGTACAAGACCGATTGAGCACCGCTCATTCCGGTCACCAGACGTAGGCCCAACAAGATTGCCAGACTATTCGGCCTCAAAGACCGACTAATCCGGCAGGGGGCATATGCCTGCAGCAACTGAAAGAATGACAAAAAAGGACATAATCAAAATAGGTACATCAGACGTCGTCATACATAAAGAAAGTGAAGGGCCAATGATTTTTGGTGAATCGGCCAACACAAACAAAACAGAAGATACGGCTGCCATCAAAATAGCCGATCCAAAATACTCCATGCCTCGATGGTGCCCAGCGGGATTGACACGGTCCCAAAAGCGAAAATTACAATGCCTAAGAACAAAAGAGAATCAGGAAAAGGAGACGGAAAAGATATTCAATGACACACATCCACAGTACCCGCCACCGCAAAAGAAATAGAGACCAAAGGCCATTGAGGAAAAGCAAACGACCACAAAAATAGAAGATGAAACAACACTTGTGCAGCACCCTGCAGGTATGGCAGACATCCTGGCTAACAAGGCTGGACAATCTGCACTAGGCGCAGACCGTCCGACCCTAGTGTCCGGACCGTCCGCACCACACCAGGACGCCTCCGACGACATACCGACATCAATGGAGGAGGACGACCTACTGGGAGAAGACCTGGTCGACTACGAAGCTTCTCCAGAGCGCTCAGGTATGGATGTAAATGTTATTACATTTTCCGTCGATTGTACTATTATCGGCGACGATGAACCTGTTGTTGCCCAGTTTAATTTTGGTCCTAAAGAAGCCGCCTTTACTAAACCAAAGGAATCGGTAAATAATTTAAAGCCGCTCTTCGTGCGCGGTCACATTGATGGGATACCGATTGCTAAAATGTTGGTAGATGGAGGGGCGGCTGTAAATCTAATGCCTTATTCATTGTACAGAAAATTAGGTAAACAAGATGACGAACTTGTCAAGACCAACATGACCCTCAGCGGTGTTGGAACTGATAGTTCGATCAAAGCCAGGGGAGTCACGTCCGTTAAATTAACCATCGGGACTAAGACCCTTGTTGCTGCATTCTTCGTCGCTGATGTAGAAGGAAATTACAGTCTAATCCTAGGCAGAGATTGGATTCATGCCAACCAATGTATACCTTCTACATTACATAAAATGTTAATACAATGGGTAGACGATGATGTAGAACAAGTACATGCTGATGTATCAGCCTGTATCGCTGTGGCCGATGCACCTGTACTCTGGACTTATGAGACTGCTACATGTCTCATAGGAGTAGATTTTTCTGATTACCAGTTCATAAGTGTAGATAAGAAGGGTTTCATCCCTGTAATGCTAGAGCCGATGGAGAATCGGCTAAATCCTAAATGAAGTTTAAATGATGAGTACACACAAAATTCATGAGTCCTTGGTCACGGACAGTTTGGTTTCTAAAGCCGGATCGTCTGGTCTTTCACAAAACAGTTCGGTCTTTAAGACCGAACATCTACCACAACATAAAAACAGTATCACGGATGATCCGGCCCTAGAGACTGGAGAGTCCGCCATCACACAAAGATCGTCTGATTCCTCTGTGGGGGACATGATAGAGGAATTCAGAGATCTCGATAAACTAGGACAGGGGTTTACATCGATCGATCCTTTGGAGGAGATCGACATAGGAGATGGTAGAACTCCAAGGCCGACTTTTGTAAACAAGATCCTAGAGACTGATCCTAGAAATAAAATGATCGATCTATTGAAGGAATATTCAGATTGCTTTGCTTAGAGTTACACTAAGATGCCGGGATTAAGCCGAGAGATCGTAGAGCATCGGCTGCCCATTAAGTCTGGTTTCAGACCTTTCAAGCAGAGAGCTAGAACATTTCGTCCCGATCTTCTCCCACGAATCAAGGATGAAATCCACCGGCTGCTAGAAGCTAATTTTATTAGACCTTGCAGATTCACAGAGTGGGTCTCCAATATTGTGGCGGTGGAGAAGGAGTCAGGTAAGCTTAGAGTATGCATTGATTTTCGCAATTTAAATAGAGCGACTCCTAAAGATGAGTATCCCATGCCCATAGCCGACACATTAATCAATAATGCATCAGGAAATAGGATTATTAGCTTTCTTGATGGTAATGCCGGATATAATCAGATTTTTATGTCGAAGAGGTTGCGTCTAAAATAGCCTTTATATGTCCAGGCTTCATTGGTTTATTTGAGTGGGTTGTCTTGACATTTGGTCTAAAAAATGCCGGTGCTACTTATCAGAGGGCTATGAATTTGATCTTTCACGAGTTGTTGGGAAACACTGTGGAAGTCTACATTGATGATATTGTAGTAAAATCGACTGAGTTTAGTTCTCATTTAGCTGATTTGCGCAAAGCCTTTGATAAGATGCGTCGGTATGGTTTGAAAATGAATCCACGTAAATGTGCTTTTGGAGTGTCGGCTGGTAAGTTTTTAGGATTTATCATCCATGAACATGGTATAGAGATAGACCCTGACCGAATCAAGTCTATTCGGAATGTGGGACCTTCGACCTGTAAGGTCGAAGTGCAGAAGTTTCTCGGCAAGGTGAATTATTTATGAAGGTTTATTTCTAACCTAGCCGGGAAGATTGATGCCTTCATCCCTATCCTTCGGCTTAAGAATGACACCGAATTCGCTTGGGGGCAGAGCAGCAAAAAGCGTTTGATCTCATTAAAAAAATACTTGTCTTCGGCTCCCGTATTGAAAGCACCACGAGCAGGGATATCATTCCGATTATACATTGCAGCTGAAGATAAGGTCATTGGGGCTGTTCTGACACAAGAAACTGAAGGAAAGGAGCATGTGGTGACATATCTAAGTCAGAGGTTGGTGGATGCTGAAACGAGGTAGACTTTTATTGAGAAGTTATGCTTATGCTTGTTTTATGCATGCACCAAGTGTAGATGTTATTTACTGTCTAGTCATTGCACTGTTTCTGGTCAAGCCGATGTGATCAAGTACATGTTGCATAACCCAATTATGAGTGGTAGAATTGGTAAGTGGGCTTATGCACTCATAGAATATGACTTGGCCTATGAACCATTGAAATCTATGAGAGGCCAGATCGTAGCGGATTTTATTGTAGAACATCGGATTAATGATACTCATAAACTAGATATGTCATACCTCACTATTACTCCTTGGACTTTATATTTTGATGGATCGGTTTGCAATGAAGGGCAAGGAATTGACATAGTACTTGTTTCACCAAGTGATGTCTCCTTCGACTTCTCTGGCCGATTGAAAACTTATTGCACTAACAATCAAGCCGAATATGAAGCCCTTTTGTTCGACTTGGAACTTTTAAATTGTATGAGAGTAAAACATGTGAAGGCATTTGGTGATTCTCAGTTGGTCGTCCAACAGGTGTTAGAAGAATATCAATGTTTTGATGGTACTCTAAATAGTTACCTTGAAAAATGTTGGGGCATAATTCATTCTTTTGACGAATTCAGTATTCGACATATCTCTAGAATTGAGAATCATAGAGCTAACAATTTGGCACAAGATGCATCAGGTTATCGGATAAAGCGAGGGAGATTTCACAACACAGAAAATCTGATAATCGGTGCAGGGCCAATTCCCTAGGTCGCGGACCGTCCGAGTAGAGACTCCGGACTGTCCGGAGTTACTAGGAAAGTTCTCCTAATTGATTCGGCTGATAATAAAGCCGATGCAAGTGATTGGAGGACGCCCATAACTAATTATTTACGAAATCCCAATGTCAAGACAGATAAGAACATTCGGCGTACAACTTTCAAGTATGTTTTGATGAGTGATGAACTCTACCGCTGAACAGTCAACGACGTCTTGCTTAAGTGCTTGGGCCCAGATGATGCTATATTAGCCATGGTCGAAGTGCATGAAGGAATTTGTGGTACCCATCAATCGGCTCCAAAGATGAAGTGGTTGTTGCGAAGGTCTAGTTTTTATTGGCCTAACATGATAGCTGATTGTTTCAAGTACTACAAAGGATGCCAAGTGTGTCAAAAATTCGGCGACCTACAGTTGGTCCCTGCAGCCGAATTACATCCTATCATCAAGCCTTGGCCTTTCAGAGGATGGGGATTAGACTTTATAGGAGAAATTCATCCTTCATCATCAAAGGGGCATCGATTTGTGTTAGTTGCCACTGACTACTTTACCAAATGGACTGAAGTCGTTGCTTTGAAGAACATGACGCACAAGGAGGTAATTGAGTTCATAACTGAGCATATTATTCATAGATTTTGGCATTCCCCAGATCTTGACTATAGATCAAGGAACTTGTTTTATGTCAAATGAGGTACGTGAATTTGCTGAATTATATAGAATTAAGTTGCTTAATTCATCTCCATATTATGCTCAGGCCAATGGGCAGGCCGAGTCTAGTAATAGGACATTGATTAACTTGATAAAAAAGAAGATATCTGATAATCCTAAGCATTGGCATAAGATTTTATCCGAAGCTTTATGGGCTCACAGAATATCTAAACATAGTGCTACTAAAGTATCTCCTTTTGAGCTTGTCTATGGGCAGGAAGCAGTGTTGCCTATGAAAATAAGTTTGAATGCTGCCAGGTTCGCCAGACAAAATGATCTAACCATCACTGATTATTATAATTCAATGATGGATAATATTGATGAGGTGACCGACAAGAGGGTGATAGTTTTGGGAGCAATAGAAAAGGACAAGATCATGGTAGCCAGGGCCTACAACAAGAAGGTCAAAGCAAAGTCATTTCAAGTAGGGAACCTGGTGTGGAAGACCATCCTACCTCTAAGGAATAAAGATCGGAAGTTTGGAAAATGGTCGCCAAGCTGGGAGGGTCCTTATAAAGTGAAACAGGTAATGTCTGGTAACACCTATTTACTACAAACATTACATGGCAAGGATTTACCCAAGGCTTTGAATGGGCATTTCTTCAAGCAGTACCATCCTAGTATGTGGCAAGATACTTAAGAAAACCGATGTAATCACATCGAGTTAAGATGCTTTTGGTTTGCTCAGCTCCACCAAAAGGCAGGGGGGCATATGTTGGGCACCAAAATGAGGGGTCGGACGGTCCGTGGTCCGGACAATCCGCAACTGTGGGCCGGACGGTCCGCACAAGCGCATAACAAATTAGGGTTCCGAGTTTCTTGCTATGTTTGTTGGCGAGAATCTCGGGATAAGCTCGGAAATTAGTTTGTAAAGGGTCCAACCCCCCTCCTCTACAAATAGAGAGATATACGGTCGATTTGTAATCATCAATCGAACCTTCAATCAATACAATTTACATTTTATCCTAGGAGTAGTTCTAGTCTAGTTTAGGTTTAGTCTTCCAATACCCAAATCCTCCGCTTCTCTTCGACTCCACGTCGATTAGAGGAGTCTACGTCGGTCTACCCAAGCCTAGACATCACCTAGGATCTCTCCTCCCCGACAGGATCCCTCCCGGGAGCGAGATCCAGGCGCCGCCGGCGATCCTCCGCCGTCCCTGCGTATGCGCGGACCGTCCGGCCGTCAGGCAGGGAACCCTAGCCTCGCGCCAGGTCGCGGACCGTCTGGCCCTATGTCGCGGACCGTCCGCGCCTGACTAGAGAGCACCGCCGCTGGTTCTTGTTGAAGTGTTTGGCGCCCCAAAAAGGTGTCAACACCTTGCTTTCCTTCTTCCTTTCTCCGTGACTTCCGGTTTCCTCCTCTGTTCAGCGCTTAAGCCTGCCACTTACCTGTTTGCTGGTTTACATCTTCGTTACTTTAGAATCAGCTAAGAGCAACTCCAACAAACTCTATAAAATAGTGTACTCGAAAAAGAAAAGAAAATCACGGTGAAAGCCCGTTCCAACAGACTCGCCTTCATCTTCCTCTCTTCATCTTACTCGGCATCGACTCCCCTCTACTTGATATTGTTGTCGAGGCTGTGGCACTTGTCATCTCCCCCCTCCCACCCTTCGCTGTCGTGCTTCGCGCGCACTCTCCTGCCCTCCCGCTCTCTCGATCTCGACAGCGTCGGCTCGTCCGCTGAAGAGGAGGCAGAGGCGAGGCCGGAGAGGTGGGCGCCTACGCCTGAGCCGATGGCGCTTGGGCCAGCTTGTCATCGCTTTCCATGGCGGAGGCGCGAGGGGAAGGGACTGCAGGACGGTGGACGCCACGACTAGCGAGGGGACGAGGTCGAGGAGGTCCCGGTGTGTGGTGGCGAAGGCGGCGCAGAGGCGCCTGCACGGGGAGGCGGAGGCGAAGGTGGCGATGGAGGAAGAGGTGAGGAGCAAAGATGATTAGTTTTTCTACGATTTGATTGGGTGGATAGATGTGTTGAAGAAGGGAAGAAGACAAGATTTAGAGAATGTGTCCTCATAAAACTCCAAATTTATGTAAGTGTTTGGTTCCGGAGCAATATGGAATGAAGTGACTCCATATCAGGAAGCGGCTCCGTCCAGAGATTTTGGAGAAGCCAAATAGTTCAACGTTTGAACATAATTTTTTAAGTCATTCTATAATATATAGAACCAATCCAAATAATAATAAATTAGGAACGAAACGGCTCAATCCCACCATACTCTAGAATCAAACAATGCCTAAGATTATGCCTAAATTCTTGGAGTTGCTCTAACATGCTGCTCTAAAACTCTCTTTTACCTTCGTTCGGTCTAAATAGCCCAGGCCAGCCTTTTGTATTTCCTCGTTTATATCTGTCACTTCAGAACTAGTTAATGGACTAGCAACTAGTTAAAAACTGTATTAAAAATACCAATCTATTAGCAATTCTGCTTAGATACTCCGGTGCTAATTTTAGCTATTTAGTGATTAGCTCTTATATCTAAACATGTCCTTAGTAACAAGTACTAATTATATTATTAGATTGTAAGAAATATGATAATTCCATTCCTTAAATCAAACAGCACCCATAATCGAATCATACAGGGCAGTTTTATAATCAACTACTGATACCTACAAAAGTGCCAACATCCGATTCACAGCACAACAAACGAGCATTGCTGGATCAAATATTGCAAGTCGAAGCGCCAACTCTGATTTCTAAGAAACTGAGGTTACATTCTAGCCAGCTGCCATGAGGGTATTTCATGCTGGCCCTGGAGCCTTACAGTAATTCACCAGTACAAGCATACCGGTCATAATGAATTGAATTTATATAGAGCCGCACAAAAAAATGTCAAAAAGGTACAGCCTCTTCGCAATGTGTTTACCCTTATATTTTTTCTCAGTTCCAAACCACTAAGGGCTTGTTCGGTTATTGATATTACATGTGTATTGGAGTGTATTGAGTGGGATTGGGGTGGATTTTGACTTGTTATGGATTTAAACCAGCTCAATCCCACCCAATACATGTGGATTATCACCAAAACGAACAAGCCCTAAAGTGTATAATCTGACAACAAACCATAATAATTCATAAACTAAATCCTAAGAAGAAACTTTTTTCCCTGAAAACCCTAAAAGAAGGGGGGTAATTCCCAATCCACATCAATGGTACAGTTCTCTTGTCTCCATCACTGAAACACGTGCTATTCTGTCATATATTGGCACCTAATCGATCTTCACTGACGAGTAAATCAACCTAGTGAACCAGAAGCAGGCGCAGAAGCCAATTGTGCCAGTCAGCACAAAGAAGGCATAGGAGGCGAGAAACATGTAGCCGAAGTACAAGATGCCAGACACCAGCTTAGTGATCTGCAGTTTCGTGAAGAAGTAGAAAGCAGCGTACAGGAAGAGGTACAGCGCGGAGGATCCTGAGGTAAGGTAGGACCTCCACCACCACATGTAGTCCTCGCTGCAGAGCTGGAAATAGCAGAGCACGACTGCGATCTCGGCGCAGGTGATGACAAGGATCACAAACACGAGGAAGAGGAAGCCGAAGATGTAGTAGAACTGGTGCAGCCAGATGGAGGTGAGGATGAAGAAAAGCTCAATGAAAACTGCTCCAAATGGAAGGACGCCACCAATCAGAATAGTGAAAAGCGGATTCATGTACCAAGCCTGCTCGGGGATCTGCCGTGGAATCTTGCTTGTCTTGACTGGAGGTTCCATGGCAGGTTTCTTGAACCCAAGATAACTCCCAACAAAGACGAGGGGTACCGAGATGCCAAACCAGAGGAGGACCAGTGCAAACATTGTGGTGAAAGGGACAGCACCAGATGACTTCTCCCCCCATATAAGAGCATTCAAGATGAAGAAAATAACAAATGCAACCCCTGGAAACAGGAAAGCCGTTTGCAGGGTGATCTTCTTCCACTCTGAACCTTTCAACATCTTGTAGAGGCGTGAAGAAGAATAGCCAGCAAGCAGCCCCATCAAGACCCAGACAAGAAGCATTGCAGTCATCAGTCCTCCCCGGTTTGATGGAGAAAGGAAACCCAACACAGCGAAGATCATTGTAACTAGGAGCATGCCAAAGAATTGGACGCCAGTGCCAACACAAACACAGAGCAAGTCAGAGTGGGTTGGAGGACGGAATACGTCCCCATGAACAAGCTTCCAGCCTGTTTCCTCTTGCGCTTCTTCTTGAGTTTCAAGCTGATTGTATCTAGAGATGTCTCTGTAGAGAGTGCGAAGCATTATCATGGCAACCATGCCAGATAGAAAAAGCACGATCATGAGAGAGTTCACAATAGAAAACCAATGAATCTGATCATCAGTCATCAACAGGTAGGTGTCCCAACGTGATGCCCACTTGATCTCACTCTCCTGCAAAATTGAGGTTCCATGAAATCATCACATATAAACATTCAAAGAGTACACTACAGCAGCTAAACAAAGTTAAACTAAGCAGTTCTTAATCTCAGTCTCGTACCTCAAAATGAACATCATATGTGAATATGATTTCCTTGTCAGCTTCAACTTCCTGAGGAGAATCAGAGTTTATGACAAATTTGCTTGCATGAGGATCACAAGTGCTCAAGCGAGTGTCTACACCATTCCATTTATCATCAATCTGATGCTTGACACTGGCAAAAAATGTATCAAAATACCTTAGACCCATTTCATAAAGCATGAGAAGAATAAATCCTGCCAGACAAAGTTTGAAGTAAACCTGAGTGGGTTGACCTCAAATCCCACTATTCTGGAAAGTTCTGAATTATCATCCCTGTGATACTTCACCGTAAATGACAAATGGTTGTGGATGAAGTATTTCTCATTCTTAGTCTGAAAAAAAAGAGCATTTGTGTATGAGAATTTATTAGTCCAGACAAATAGATAAAGGACTCCAACAAAGAACAAAGGGTTACATACATAAAGAAAAAGGAAACATTAACTGGGCATAAAGACTTACTCCAGAATACACGCCTTTGAGACCAACATGATATCCACCTTGATAAGCAATACTGTTCTTATCTTGCCTATTAACAGGAACAACTAGCGGGAGGTTGTCCAGGATCCTGTGTTGCAATTTATATAAGCTGTATGAAATTACTGTGTCAACTGAAGTACAATGCTACCCACATACGCTCATAGTCCTTACATGTTCACTCGGTATTCTTCCTCTATCTTTTCCTTCAGCTCCTTGGCTTCTTTCTCAGTGATCTTTGCTTTGCAGACAATCTGACACATCTTGGGCTCTCGCATTTTGAACTATACCCCAAATAACAATCAGAAAGAAAAAAATTACGCCACACACTTACCCGAGGACGAAACCTCAATTAATCTGTTATGTTATATATGGTACTAACCACATAAGGAGAGTTCTCAATGCGATCGCCACGAAGAACCTCCCCGAGATTTTCGGCACTGTCAACTATGGCATCTGGCTTGCAGAATGGAAGGGAGTAATATGTATACGGGAGTTGAGTCTTGATAGATGTCAACTTATTCACCTTCACTGGAAGCGGACCACCCTGTGGGCCAATTAGAAGTGCAAAAAAATGCAATCATATCAGTACTCACAAAATGACACTGCTTTCTTATAGGAGATTAACACAGCGAATGTCATTCCTTTGCCATGAGTGGTCCCCTACAAAATACCTTATTACATGATTTAGCACCTCACTTAGGAGAGTTGATACCAAATTAAACTATTGTGTAAAGTCCGTCTGGCACAGCTTCAGCACCTCCATAAGGCTATCCGCGCTGCTGTTACTCTATATTTTTACTCTAAAAAAATGTTCTAGTGCAATCAGCAAGATTTTTTCCTCTACATCAACTTCTCATGCACCCATATTACTCTATAAATTTCCTCTATATTCAACTATCATATATTTTATTCATTCACTTCCAACTACCATCTATCATTTACCTCTCTCTCTCTCCTTCCGTACAGAAGAGGAGGATAGCGGGCTTCTTGGCGTAAACCTGGAGGTACGCTTCTATACCCTAACCCATAGAGTCCTTCTCTACAGCATTTTCTTACTCTATTTCATACGGCAGAGGTTTGGCGCAAACGGTAGTGGAGTGCGGATAGCCTAAGCTGCCTTGCTACATCATTCTGAGAAGAGAGATAAAGAAGTCTAGGCTTCTACTTAACCTTCGGATCAAGGACCAGGACCATCATCTGGATTCTGGAAGACAGATTCAACGTTATCTTATATAGTGTACAGATACAAAATGACATGTGTTGACTTTTCCACACGAGGCACAATCTCTGATCACATCAAAATCTAGTGGTTATTTTTCAGATGAGGACAAAGATCACAACAGCAAACCATAGAAAGGAAAGGCTGCAAATAAAAGCGCGCGAATTGAGGTGCAACATGTGAATCCCAAGCCCAAACATGGAACCATGCTAGCTGATCCGGATGAACGAATCGGGGACGCTGCACACTGCACACGAAACCCTCGAGCTGGATCTGCGGATACTAGTCCCTGTACCGACCGGCACCCCGTTCAGTAGATCCAGCAGTTACACAACCACTCCAAGGCGCACCGAAATGGGAGGGAAAACCTCAGGTACCCAACAAACCTTGGCGAAGTCGGTCGGGGCGACGCCGGGGAGGTAGAACCCGGCGGCCGGCGCGGCGACGGCGAGCAGGACCGCGAGCGCCGCGGCCCACCGGAGCATCGCC
The DNA here is from genome assembly GCF_902167145.1 of Zea mays. NCBI lineage: Eukaryota > Viridiplantae > Streptophyta > Magnoliopsida > Poales > Poaceae > Zea > Zea mays. The sequence goes on along the minus strand of NC_050097.1, from coordinate 204,934,389 downwards.
GGCGTCCGCATCGGTGAGGAGGCGGGAGAATCACAGCCCGGGGGTAGGGATAAGCCCCAGAGATCTGCGCGGCGAGGCGGTGGGTGGCGTTATGGCTCGCAGGTTCGGCGTCGCGCGGGAGGTCGGGTGAGTAGTAGAGGGCTAGACCGCTAGAGGCAACGGCGACGCGCGGGCGCGCTGCGAGGCGGAAGTTTCGGTAGTTCGGTGGATCTTCTGGGGTTTTTATCGATAAATTATAAATAAATAAATAGTTTATTGACGCTTAGATCCCTAGTGATACGTTTAATTGCTCGGATGGTGTCGGTTAGTTTGGTCCGAGTTTGACCTCGTTTCTCGTGACACGTGCGAGGGAGGTGGTGCTTGTCTGACGTGACCTGCAGGCCGCAACGGTGGTGTTTGGCATGACCTGATAATTTGATGTTGCAAGTACAGGTTCTCATTCTCTAACGCTTAGAACGATTCGTGTTTTTTTTTTTGCTTTTTGTTAAGATGGTGTTTGTTTTGGAGTCTAGTTGAACTTGAACAGAATGATAACGTTCAGTTTTCTGAAAATGAAATGACTGTGTTTGGAAAATAGAACGGTGGTGTTCGGGTCTGCGAGCAAAAAATGTTCGATAAAGAAAGCGGGTGATTCATATTATCTTTTTTTGAAGGCGCTCTGTTAAGGACTTTTCTAAACCAAACATTATTATTGAAGGTAGAATTGAGCCGCTATGTCATCTCACTCTTTGACCAAACACTATTTTCACTTATAGGTCATGTTCCAAACATCTTGAGCTAATTGGTAGTCAGCTAATAGATTGTTAGCTAGGTTAAATCATCTAACAACTAATTGTTATTTGAGAGGTATAACTAGAGATGACAATGGGTACCCGCGACCCGATACCCGATAGGTATTTACTCCATTAGAGTATATATGTGGGCTAAATATTCTACTCGTGGGTCTGTTATTGGGCAAAAATCTTCACCCAATGGGTAAACGGGTATTAGAACGTTCCGCCTTCACCCATACCCGTTAACCCTTAGGTATAAAATACCCAATATAAACTTAGCCCAAGCATGAACTTAGACTTTAGTCATCCATCTTTTTTACTATTTAACAACCTTTTAGACCATAATGTCATAGAAGCCTTAACGACAATTTAATGACCATGTAATGAAACATGTAATGTGCTATGTAGTACTATCCTAGTGTTACTACTTTATCTAATTATCTTTGGTGTGTTGAATGGATGGTTAAATGATGCTACAAAATTTTGTAATGATATTTATATGGATATACTTGACATTTGTATAGTATAATATTTTGATAGATGTTTAATTTTTGTGGGTACGTTTGACCCGATGGGTGACCCATACCCACATGAGTATGGGTATGGGGGTAAATTCATACCCACCAGTGTATATGGGTGACTCGGTGGGGTTATTTTTGTGTCGTGGGTATGAGTATGGGGTAGTAATACCCGGTGGGTATTTACCCATTGCCGTCTCTAGGTATAACTAATAATTAGTTGATCCATTAGTTGACCTATTCTAAACCTCTTAGGCGTGTTACGTTCCCACCTCACTTTTAATCCCTAAAATACCAAACAATATGACTAAAATAGATCTTCCAAATAGGATTTTTAGGGACTAAAGTTTAGTCCATGAAGTTTAGAATGGTGGCTAAAGGAACCAAACACCCCTTAGCTAATTTTAAATGGTAAATATTAATTTTAGTGAATTGAAACATGGTCATAGTCCAATTGCGGCCCGATAGTGTAAGGAGTAGATTGGGAAACACCTTGCTAGACCAAACACCGCTTATACAACACAGATTTGTGTGGCATAAACACGACATCTAGGTTTTATCACTTGTTAGTACATAGAAAGTGAATTATGTGCAATTACTATTCTTATTAGACTTGTATGGTCAAATAAAATACGTGTTACTCGTGCTGATCGTATCACATAGGATTGAGATCAAGAATATGGCAATCACTCATAGAACTTGTGGATGGTTGGATGCAAGCGATTATCATATCACAACAATAAAGAGCTATCTCACATAGAGCAATTGGTCCTTGTGCAGACCAAGGGGGGCGACATCCTTGTGTGGATCCTCCAATGAATATTAATGATGACTGTCGACTCTCCAATACCTCGACAAACCATGAAGAGTCTGCTAACCCTTTTCTTGCTTTACATATTTACATTTGATCGGTTCAATTCAAGCATTTATCACATTATTGTACACTCGAGGTGAAGTTGGGTTTGCGTTAAGGATTTAATTTGTGTAGGAATTTTTGGAGATCATAATTCAACCACGTATTTTGGCATCTCGATCCTTTTGAAGCCTCATGCTCATTAGTTAAGCTTAACCACCTTGAATTAAGATGTCCAGTGGAGATGGACCTCCTATCCTGCTCCCGTCTTTGAGGGTGATAATTTTTTATTAGAAAATTTGTATGGAAGATTATCTTGAGACTGTAGATATAGGAGTTTTTAGAGCCGCCACTCAAGGGCTTCCAAAACCTAAGGACCCCATCAATTTAATTAGAGATAAAATTCAGTGAGAAAAGAAATGTTAAGGTCAATTACACTCTATTTAGAGGTCTTTGCAAGGATGTTTTTAGTAGAGTATGTAATTGTAAGGATGGCCATGCTCTTTGGAATGGTATATGTGCACTACATGAAGGAATCAAGAGTGAGCGTGAGTGAAAGTAGCCTAGAGGGAGAGGGGGGTGAATAGGCTACACCTGAAACTTTTCACTAAAAACTTCGAGATAGTGTCAAATTCAAGTTGCACTGGTGCAAACCGGTTCAGCTGATTTTGTTTACAGCTGAACAAGTTTGAACCTGCTCAACTTAGATTAGATAAACAGTTAAACAAGTGTGACAAAGTAATGAGAGATTTTGCTTAAGACTTGCCCTAGAGAAAATCCACTCGAATAGGTGACAAATCGGTATGAATTGTTTTCACAAGATTTGCACACGATATAATCGAATATGAACTACCCAACAAATTAAAGCAGTTATCAAGAACACACAAGAACACACGATTTAACCCGAGGTTTGGCAACCACCACAAAGGTGTCCTACTCCTCGTTGAGGAGCCCACAAAGGGCCGGATCTTTTCCAACCCTAATCCTCCACAAGCCAACCACCAAGGTCAAGGCAATCTCTTCTCAAATTTGCTTAACGAGCGGGTGATACAAACTTCTTGGGGTCGTCCACAAATTTGGAGACTCCCAAGAAACCTCTATCCGTCAAGGAACATAAGGTTCCAAGAGTAACAAATCCGCACAAGATTAAGTTTGCAATGAGCTCAAAAGATGAAGAGAATGGGAGAATCAAGATGAAATCAACAGTGAGTTAGATCGACTTCACCTCACACCAAGGGTCCTTCAAACGATTGAAGGAGATGCGATTTCGGGTGTGAGAGGTGAATTGAATGCTCTTGTTTGAAGGTTGGTCAGCCAAGAATTCGTGGAGAGAGCAGAAGTGAATGAAGAGAGAGAGAGAGAGTGTGGGGGTATATAAAGGATCCCCCAAAAGCTGACAGCCGTTGGGAAAAGTAGACTCAAAATCGGTTGAACCGGTTTCCACCAGGGAGTTCTCGGTTTACTGAGGGACTCAGCCGGAGACTCGACCGACCCTAAATTCGGTTGAGCCGGACTCAAATCCGGTTGAACCGGTTTTCAAAAAACTCTGCACACGACTTTTTCTGACAGCATTGACTGGCAGACTAGCAGGTCAGAAAATGACAGAAGGAACAGTGCAGAAACTGGTTGAACCGGTTTTAGGTTCGGTTGAACTGATTTTTGAAACTGATGAACAGATTTTGAGAAAACTGAGGTGAACCAAGGTAAAACTTTAGTGGGGAGTGAAGGTGGTTTTTCCAAGAGCATTCATGATCTAGTAAAATATTTTCTTAGAGGATTTGAAAGGGTTTGGACTGAGCTCATCGCATTACTTACTTAACTATTGCGGATCCCTCTTAATTGAACGACGATTTCTATGACTCAAGAATTATAAAATGCAAACCGCCGTTGTTCCCAAGCACTTGGAGCACGCTATATGATGTAGAATTTTAATCTGCTGTGCTTTTACATTTGCATACATATATGATATGTGCTTCTCTTGTCTGTAAAATAACTGTATACATGCTAGGAGCAAACTTGTTAGAATCTCTGTTTGTTTTGTCATTTAATCATCAAAACCCTCAATTAGGGTTGATTGCACTTACAACCTCCCCCTTTTTGGTGACTGATGCTGTTGGGGACTTGTTCTCAAATGCTATGAATTAAGAACAAGGCAACACAAAATGTTAAAGATCAATGCCCTTCGTCCTTCAAAGTATTATTTCCCTTAGGATATAATGATCTTCAGACGAAGGTCATGAAGGACGTACCTTCATCATCACAGTATACGTTAATAAAAGATGAAGCATGTTAAATATAAGAGGCAACGTGGATAATCATATCACATTATTAATTCAACTTTATTATATTATCATGGATAAACAAAAATAATATAGAGTTATATTTGTACCTTCGGCTTGACGGAAGGAGAAAGTACAAGCGTGACACATGAGCGAGTACAAATCAGCGTGAACAGTAAGGGGGTACTGTTCATCTATTTATAGGCACAGGGCGCAACCTGTGTGAAATTATATTTATACCCTTTATAATCGATTACAATCATGACACAAACTATCATGGGTCAATCTGTCTTTTTATCTTTAAGTCGGTGCAACCCTTCGTCTTAAGGCATGTCGTTATGTCGAAGCTCCCTGGAAGGTTGAAAGGGAAATGTGCCCTTGGGCCATTTCTAAGTATTTTGGTGATTGAGTGCCAACACAAGTGCTTAAATGTGAATCTATACCCATGGATGGACAAAGTGCAAATCAAGAGTAAAGGTATGTTTCTAAGCCTTAGTACATTGTTTTGAAGACTAATGTATTGTGTCTAAGTGCTTGAAACAGAAGAAATAGAGTCAAAGTAAAGTTGGCTGTGTACAGCCAAAAGGCTGTTCGGTCTGGAGCACCGGACAGTGTCCGGTGGTGCACCGGACAGTGTCCGGTGCGCCAGGCTGCCTCGAGCGAAGTGGCCGCTCTCGGGAATTCGCCGACGGCGTACGGCTAAAATTCACCGGACTGTCCGGTGTGCACCGGACTGTCCGGTGAGCCAACGGTCGGCCGGGCCAACGGTCGGCCGCGGAATCTGCGCGCGACACGTGGCCGGGCCAACGGTCGGAAGGGGGCACCGGACTGTCCGGTGCGCCAATGGCTCCCAGATCTGCAACGGTCGGCTGCACCATTTAAGGAAAGAAATCGGGCACCGGACAGTGTCTGGTGTGCACCGGACTGTCCGGTGCGCCCGATGACAGAAGGCAAGATCAGCCTTCCAGAATTGCTCTCAACGGCTCCTAGCTGCCTTGGGGCTATAAAAGGGACCCCTAGGCGCATGGAGGAGAACACCAAGCAACCTTAGAGCATTCTTGATCATCCACACTCAGTCTTTGCGCATCCGTTTGTCATTCTCAGTGATTCGAGCTCCGTTCTAGTGAGAACTTTGAGATAGTTTTTTGAGCTCGATTCTTGGCCGTGTGTGTGCGCATTTTGCTGTGGATTTGTGTGTGTTGCTTCCCTCCCTTACTCCGTGCTTCTTTGTGAACTTTAAGTGTAAGGGCGAGAGACTCCAATTTGTGGAGATTCCTCGCAAGTGGGATAAAGATAAGCAAAGCAAAACACCGTGGTATTCAAGTGGGTCTTTGGACCGCTTGAGAGGGGTTGATTGCAACCCTCGTCCGTTGGGACGCCACAACGTGGAGTAGGCAAGCGTTGGTCTTGGCCGAACCACGGGATAACCACCGTGTCATCTCTGTGATTGATCTTTGTTGGTTATTGTATTTTGTTGAGGATTCCTATCTAGCCACTTGGCAACTATTGTGCTAACGATTAACCAAGTTTTGTGGCTTAAGTTTTCAAGTTTCACAGGATCACCTATTCACCCCCCCTCTAGGTGCTCTCAATTGGTATCGGAGCCGTTCTCTTCAAGAAAGGGACTAACCGCCCGAAGAGATGGATCCTAAAGGCAAGGGGATGGTGATCAACGACAAGGAAAAGGAGTCCTTCGTCAACGAGCCCAATGATGACAAGCTCACCGACTCAGGCTCGGGCCACAAAAGAAAAGATGGGAGAAAGAAGAAGGCAAGGCGCATCAAGGAAATTGTCTACTACGACAGCGACGAATCTTCCTCCTCCCAAAAGGACGACGACGACTACGATAAACGAAAGACGGTTAACTCAAACTTTTCTTTCGATTATTCGCGCATCCCGCATAGTTCAAATGCTCAATTGCTTCCCATTCCACTTGGCAAGCCCCCTCACTTTGATGGAGAGGATTACGGATTTTGGAGCCACAAAATGCGTACTCACCTGTTTTCTCTCCATCCAAGCATTTGGGAGATTGTGGAAAGTGGAATGAAATTTGATAGCTCGGATAGCCCTATGTTTATTAATGAACAGATTCATAGAAATGCACAAGCCACTACTGTATTGCTAGCCTCTTTGTGCAGGGACGAGTATCACAAGGTGAGCGGCTTGGACAATGCCAAGCAGATCTGGGACACCCTCAAGATCTCTCATGAGGGAAACGACGTCACCTTGCTCACCAAAATGGAGTTGGTGGAAGGCGAACTTGGACGGTTCGCGATGATAAGGGGGGAGGAGCCGACGCAAACATACAACCGGCTCAAGACCCTTATCAACAAAATAAGGAGCTACGGGAGCACGCGATAGACGGACCACGACGTCGTCCGCCTAATGCTAAGGTCATTTACCGTTCTTGATCCTCATTTGGTGAACAATATACGTGAAAATCCCAGGTACACCAAGATGTCGCCCGAAGAAGTTCTTGGGAAATTCGTTAGTGGGCGAATGATGATTAAGGAGGCAAGGTACGTGGACGACGCCTTGAATGGTCCGATCAACGAGCCGCAACCCCTTGCTCTCAAAGCAACACGAAGCAAGGAGGCGCTACCTAGCAAGGTGGCACAGTTTGAGGCGGCCGGACTTAATGATGAAGAGATGGCTCTCATCATCAAAAGATTCAAGACGGTGCTTAAAGGTCGCAAGGGACAGCCAAGCAAGACCAAAGCTAAGGGGAAGCGCTCATGCTTCAAATGTGGTAAGCTTGGTCATTTTATTGCTAACTGTCCCGACAATGATAGTGATCAGGATCAAGGGAACAAGAGGGAGAAAAATAAGAACTATAAGAAGGCAAAGGGCGAGGCTCATCTGGGCAAGGAGTGGGATTCAGACTGCTCTTCATCCGACTCCGACAATGAAGGACTCGCCGCCACCGCCTTCAACAAGTCATCCCTCTTCCCCAACGAGCGTCACACTTGCCTCATGGCAAGGGAGAAGAAAGTAAGCACTCATAATACTAGTACTTATGCTTCTTCAAGTGAGGATGAGTCTAGTGACGATGATGAGATAGATTACTCATGCTTATTCAAGGGATTAGATAGAACCAAGGTAGACAAAATTAATGAATTGATTGATGCCTTGAATGATAGGAATATACTTTTAGAAAAGCAAGAGGATTTGTTGTATGAAGAACATGATAAATTTGTAGAAGCTCAGAAATCTCTTGCTCTAGAAATTAAGAGGAATGAAATGCTCTCTAGTGAATTATCTTCTTGTCATGAAACCATTGCTACTTTAAAGAGTGTTAATGATGACTTAAATGCTAAACTAGAAGTAGCTAGTAAATCTAATTCTTGTGTAGAACATGTTGAGATTTGCACTAGGTGTAAAGATTTCGATGTTGATGCTTGTAGTGATCATTTAGTTTCAATTTCCAAATTAACTGAGGAATTGGCTAGTCTTAATGCCCAACTTAAGACTAGCAAGAATGAATTTGATAAACTAAAATTTGCAAGGGATGCCTACACGATCGGTAGACACCCCTCAATTAAGGATGGACTTGGCTTCAAGAGGGAAGCCAAGAACTTAACAAGCCATAAGGCTCCCATTCCCGCTAAGGAGAAAGGGAAGGCCCCTATGGCTACTAGTGCTAAAAAGAACCATGCCTTTTTGTATCATGATAGGAGACAAACTAGAAATGCTTATAGGAGTTATAATGCTTACAATGATTTTTCTCATGCTATGTTTGCTTCTAGTTCTTCATATGTGCATGATAGAAATGTTGGTAGAAGGAATGTTGGTCATAATATGCCTAGAAGAGATGTTGTTAATATTCCTAGGAAAGTTAATGAGCCTTCTACAATATATCATGCTTTGAATGCTTCCTTTGCAATTTGTAGAAAGGATAGAAAGGTAATTGCTAGAAAGTTAGGGGCAAAATGCAAGGGTGATAAAACTTGCATTTGGGTCCCTAAGGAAATTGTGACTAACCTAGTAGGACCCAACAAGAGTTGGGTACCTAAGTCCCAAGCCTAAATTTGCCTTGCAGGTTTATGCATCCGGGGGTTCAAGCTGGATTATTGATAGCGGATGCACAAACCATATGACGGGGGAGAAGAAGATGTTCACCTCCTACGTCAAGAATAAGGATTCCCAAGATTCAATTATATTCGGTGATGGGAATCAAGGCAAGGTAAAAGGGTTAGGTAAAATTGCAATTTCTAATGAGCACTCCATATCTGATGTGTTTTTAGTAGAGTCTCTTGGATATAATTTGCTATCTGTTAGTCAATTATGCAACATGGGGTATAACTGTCTATTTACAAATGTAGATGTGTCTGTCTTTAGAAGAAGTGATGGTTCACTAGCTTTTAAGGGTGTATTAGACGGCAAACTTTATTTAGCTGATTTTGCAAAAGAAGAGGCCGGTCTAGATGCATGCTTAATAGCTAAGACTAGCATGGGCTGGCTGTGGCATCGCCGCTTAGCACATGTGGGGATGAAGAACCTTCACAAGCTTCTAAAGGGAGAACACGTGATAGGTTTGACTAACGTGCAATTCGAAAAAGATAGACCTTGTGCAGCTTGTCAAGCAGGTAAACAAGTGGGAGGAGCGCATCACAGCAAGAATGTGATGACCACTTCAAGACCCCTGGAGCTGCTGCATATGGACCTCTTCGGACCTGTCGCCTATCTGAGCATAGGAGGGAGTAAGTATGGTCTAGTTATTGTTGATGACTTTTCCCGCTTCACTTGGGTGTTCTTTTTGCAGGATAAGTCTGAAACCCAAGGGACCCTCAAGCGCTTCCTCAGGAGAGCTCAAAATGAGTTTGAGCTCAAGGTGAAGAAGATAAGGAGCGACAACGGGTCCGAGTTCAAGAACCTTCAAGTGGAGGAGTTCCTTGAGGAGGAAGGGATCAAGCACGAGTTCTCCGCTCCCTACACACCACAGCAAAATGGTGTGGTAGAGAGAAAGAACAGGATGCTAATCGATATGGCGAGGACGATGCTTGGAGAATTCAAGACCCCCGAGTGTTTCTGGTCGGAAGCCGTGAACATGGCTTGCCACGCCATCAACAGGGTCTACCTTCATCGCCTCCTCAAGAAGACTTCGTATGAGCTACTAACTGGTAACAAACCCAATGTATCTTACTTTCGTGTATTTGGGAGCAAGTGCTACATTCTAGTAAAGAAGGGTAGAAATTCTAAGTTTGCTCCCAAAGCTGTAGAAGGGTTTTTGTTAGGTTATGACTCAAATACAAAGGCGTATAGAGTCTTCAACAAATCATCGGGTTTGGTTGAAGTCTCTAGCGACGTTGTATTTGATGAGACTAATGGCTCTCCAAGAGAGCAAGTTGTTGATCTTGATGATGTAGATGAAGAAGATGTTCCAACGGCCGCTATGCGCACCATGGCGATTGGTGATGTGCGACCACAGGAACAATTGGAGCAAGATCAACCTTCTTCCTCAACAATGATGCATCCCCCAACTCAAAACGATGAACATGTTCATCAAGAGGAGTGTGATCAAGGGGGAGCACAAGATGATCATGTGATGGAGGAAGAAGCACAACCGGCACCTCCAACCCAAGTTCGAGCGATGATTCAAAGGGATCATCCCGTCGACCAAATTCTGGGTGATATTAGCAAGGGAGTAACTACTCGATCTCGATTAGTTAATTTTTGTGAGCATTACTCCTTTGTCTCTTCTATTGAGCCTTTCAGGGCAGAAGAGGCCTTGCTAGATCCGGACTGGGTGTTAGCCATGCAGGAGGAACTCAACAACTTCAAGCGCAATGAAGTTTGGACACTGGTGCCTCGTCCCAAGCAAAACGTTGTGGGAACCAAGTGGGTATTCCGCAACAAACAGGACGAGCACGGGGTGGTGACGAGGAACAAGGCTCGACTTGTGGCAAAAGGTTATGCCCAAGTCGCAGGTTTGGACTTTGAGGAGACGTTTGCTCCTGTGGCTAGGCTAGAATCAATTCGTATCTTGCTAGCATATGCCGCTCACCATTCTTTCAGGTTGTTCCAAATGGATGTGAAGAGCGCTTTCCTCAACGGGCCAATCAAGGAGGAGGTGTACGTGGAGCAACCCCCTGGCTTCGAGGATGAACGGTACCCCGACCACGTGTGTAAGCTCTCTAAGGCGCTCTATGGACTTAAGAAAGCCCCAAGAGCATGGTATGAATGCCTTAGAGACTTTCTAATTGTTAATGCTTTCAAGGTTGGGAAAGCCGATCCAACTCTCTTTACTAAGACATGTGATGGTGATTTGTTTGTGTGCCAAATTTATGTCGATGACATAATATTTGGTTCTACTAACCAAAAGTCTTGTGAAGAGTTTAGCAGGGTGATGACGCAGAAATTCGAGATGTCGATGATGGGCGAGTTGAACTACTTCCTTGGGTTCCAAGTGAAGCAACTCAAGGACGGCACCTTCATCTCCCAAACGAAGTACACGCAAGATCTGCTAAAGCGGTTTGGGATGAAGGATGCCAAGCCCGCAAAGACTCCGATGGGAACCGACGGACACACCGACCTCAACAAAGGAGGTAAGTCCGTTGATCAAAAAGCATACCGGTCAATGATAGGGTCTTTACTTTATTTATGTGCTAGTAGACCGGATATTATGCTTAGCGTATGCATGTGTGCTAGATTTCAATCCGATCCTAAGGAGTGTCACTTAGTGGTGGTGAAGCGAATTCTTAGATATTTGGTTGCTACGTCTTGCTTCGGGCTCTGGTATCCAAAGGGGTCTACCTTTGACTTGGTTGGATACTCAGATTCCGACTATGCTGGATGTAAGGTCGATAGGAAGAGTACATCAGGGACGTGCCAATTCTTAGGAAGGTCCCTGGTGTCGTGGAACTCTAAGAAACAAACCTCCGTTGCCCTATCCACCGCTGAGGCCGAGTATGTTGCCGCAGGACAGTGTTGCGCGCAACTACTTTGGATGAGGCAAACCCTCCGGGACTTTGGCTACAATCTGAGCAAAGTCCCACTCCTATGTGATAATGAGAGTGCTATCCGCATGGCGGAAAATCCTGTTGAACACAGCCGCACAAAGCACATAGACATCCGGCATCACTTTTTGAGAGACCACCAGCAAAAGGGAGATATCGAAGTGTTTCATGTTAGCACCGAGAACCAGCTAGCCGATATCTTTACCAAGCCTCTAGATGAGAAGACCTTTTGCAGGCTGCGTAGTGAGCTAAACGTCTTAGATTCGCGAAACCTGGATTGATTTATAGCATACATGTGTTTATGCCTTTGATCATGTTCCTTTTTGCATTTTGTTGTTTAGTATGGTGCTCAAGTTGTACAAACACTCCCTGGACCTCACAAGTCCGTTGCAAAGTGATGCACAATTTTAGGGGGAGATGTGTTACAACTTGACCCTTTGAGACTAACCATATGCTTGAGTTTGATTGCTTTAGTCTCAAAGAAAGTTTGAAAGGGAAAGGTGGACTTGGACCGTGAAAGACTTCCACTGCACTCCGATGAGAGGGTAACTTATTCCAAGTTCATCTTTAAACTCTTATTGCCTATTTGCTCTTAATTGAAGATTTTGGTGAGGCAATGGGGTTAAAGGGCCAAGATTGATCCCGTTTTGGTGCTTGATGCCAAAGGGGGAGAAAATAAAGGCCAAAGCGATAAATGGATCAACTACCACTTGAGAGATTTTGAAAACAGTAGAATAGAGCTTTTGGTTTGTCAAAACTCTTTTGTTGTCTCTCTTGTCAAAAGTTGGCTTCTTGTGGGGAGAAGTGTTGATTATGGGAAAAGGGGGAGTTTTTGAAATCTTTAATCAATCTCTTTTGGAATGACTCTCTTTATGCTTCAACATGTGTGTTTGACTTAGAGATAGAGATTTGAGTTTGATTTGCAAAAACAAACCAAGTGGTGGCAAAGGATGATCCATATATGCCAAAATTGAATCAAAATAAATTTGAGTTTTATTTGAAGTGATATTGCACTTGTTCTAGTTGTTTTATGTTGTGTTGGCATAAATCACCAAAAAGGGGGAGATTGAAAGGGAAATGTGCCCTTGGGCCATTTCTAAGTATTTTGGTGATTGAGTGCCAACACAAGTGCTTAAATGTGAATCTATACCCATGGATGGACAAAGTGCAAATCAAGAGTAAAGGTATGTTTCTAAGCCTTAGTACATTGTTTTGAAGACTAATGTATTGTGTCTAAGTGCTTGAAACAGGAGAAATAGAGTCAAAGTAAAGTTGGTTGTGTACAGCCAAAAGGCTGTTCGGTCTGGAGCACCGGACAGTGTCCGGTGGTGCACCGGACAGTGTCCGGTGGTGCACCGGACAGTGTCCGGTGCGCCAGGCTGCCTCGAGCGAAGTGGCCGCTCTCGGGAATTCGCCGACGGCGTACGGCTAAAATTCACCGGACTGTCCGGTGTGCACCGGACTGTCCGGTGAGCCAACGGTCGGCCGCGGAATCTGCGCGCGACACGTGGCCGGGCCAACGGTCGGAAGGGGGCACCGGACTGTCCGGTGTGCACCGGACTGTCCGGTGCGCCAATGGCTCCCAGATCTGCAACGGTCGGCTGCGCCATTTAAGGAAAGAAATCGGGCACCGGACAGTGTCCGGTGTGCACCGGACAGTGTTCGGTGTGCACCGGACTGTCCGGTGCGCCCGATGACAGAAGGCAAGATCAGCCTTCCAGAATTGCTCTCAACGGCTCCTAGCTGCCTTGGGGCTATAAAAGGGACCCCTAGGCGCATGGAGGAGAACACCAAGCAACCTTAGAGCATTCTTGATCATCCACACTCAGTCTTTGCGCATCCGTTTGTCATTCTCAGTGATTCGAGCTCCGTTCTAGTGAGAACTTTGAGATAGTTTTTTGAGCTCGATTCTTGGCCGTGTGTGTGCGCATTTTGCTGTGGATTTGTGTGTGTTGCTTCCCTCCCTTACTCCGTGCTTCTTTGTGAACTTTAAGTGTAAGGGCGAGAGACTCCAATTTGTGGAGATTCCTCGCAAGTGGGATAAAGATAAGCAAAGCAAAACACCGTGGTATTCAAGTGGGTCTTTGGACCGCTTGAGAGGGGTTGATTGCAACCCTCGTCCGTTGGGACGCCACAACGTGGAGTAGGCAAGCGTTGGTCTTGGCCGAACCACGGGATAACCACCGTGTCATCTCTGTGATTGATCTTTGTTGGTTATTGTATTTTGTTGAGGATTCCTATCTAGCCACTTGGCAACTATTGTGCTAACGATTAACCAAGTTTTGTGGCTTAAGTTTTCAAGTTTCACAGGATCACCTATTCACCCCCCCTCTAGGTGCTCTCAAAGGTAGCTTTGGCGTTTTTTCTGTGCTGATCTTCCGAAGGTGTTTCTTCTTACAGGACCTTCGGCTACGAAGCAGACCCCCAACAGTAGCCCCTTCGCGGTGCTAGATCGTTTTTCGTAACGAGCTTGATCCGTGAAAAATTGTCGTAGGCTTCGGAATGCCGAAGGTCCGAAAAACACCTTTCCTGAGCTCGTTGCCGGGAAACGATTAAAATAATCCGAGCGCGAGGTGGCCCCACCATGTAGCGGGTACTCGCGATCTGGCGATTCATCTCTCACACACCGTGGTCCACCGTTCAGTGGGTGCGGGTGACTGTTGAGCGGGTACGGGCGACTTGACGATTCACCTTCACACCTGCAACACTATATAAACAGACGGGTAGGTGTGAAGTTACCACAACATTCATTGCCATTGCACTGTTGTGCTGCTGAAAAATTTAACCATAGTCGAAGCTTTCTCATTGTATTCTCAAGCAAAGCATCATTTTGATCTAGCTTCGTCATAAGAGGGAGCTTCGTCAGAACTATAAAAAGCATCAACATTCGTAAGAACTGTAAGGAATTCAACACCTGATGGCCAGAGTTTGTTCAACTGCTAGGGTGACCCGTGACGGAGATGAGGCCAAAGCCACAGAGACTACCCCGATCTCTGAAGTGATGAAACAATCGGGAATGGTTATGACAGAGGGAGCTGCTGACGAAGGTGCATCTGCTGCCGAAGCTGAATATGCTAACATCGAAGAAGATGTTGTTGATGAAGAAGAGGAAGATTATAACACCCTCATGCCAGCCAAACCCGGCCACTTGGACTTTGGAAAATCTATTGTTTCTGAGGCTGACATGCCCATGATGATAAAGCTAGGCTACTTCGAAGAAGCTGAGAAGAAGCTAATTCGCTTCGCCGGGGAAGAAACCACTCCGACACCGGAAAATGATGAGGTGGTAGTTTTCAGGAGTTTCTTCAGAGCGGGATTGAGATTTCCTTTGAACGAAATGATTGGTGAAGTTTTGGAAAATTACGAAATCTATCTTCATCAGTTGACTCCAAACGCTATTGTTAGGCTCAGCGTCTACATCTGGGCACTCCGAAGTCAAGGAATGGACCCGAATGCCGAAGCTTTTTGCCGAGTGCACGAACTTCATTATCAGACGAAGGCCAGAGAAGATGGTCTTCATGAGAATTTTGGTTGTTACAACTTCGCTTACCGCAAAGATATGAAGTCTCTGGTGGTTAGCTATCGCACCAAGTGGCCAACCGGTTGGAAAAATGAGTGGTTTTATGTTAAAGTCGATGAGAAGAAGAGGGAGAAGCTCAAGATGCTAGTACTGAGCCCGCTGAGCTTAAGCTTCGGGTTGACTAGGCCCCTTTGTCGTATGGTGCCGGGGTCACCATGCCGACAAGCTATGGCAGAATTCAGGGTGGTAGCCGAGCAGATCAGCACTAGAGATCTAGTCCAAGAATATTTGGCCTATAAGGTGTTCCCGACGCTGAGTGAATGGAACATGCCGAAGCTAAAGGGGACAAAGGAGAAGAAAGAACTTGTACGACTGCCTTATCGGTTCAAATTTGAGAAACAGTTCAAAGGGCCATGCCAAGAATGGTTAGAAATGATAGAAACTATGTGCAACAAAATTTTGGGCAATTACACTAAAAAAGAAGATCAGCTGATGACTGCAGCCTTCAGCACCCGACCGAAGCGAAGGTTGAATCGGGTGATGGATGCATTGAATTTTGAATATACTGACTATGAGCGATTGAACAAGGGTGCTGAAGGGCAAAAGAGAAAAAGGATTGTTAGTGTTCTGAGCAGACAAGCTGCTAGAATGGTGAAAGAAGATGAAGAAATTCTGAAGAAGAGAAAATCCAGCCCTGAGCCGAAGGTGGCTGCTCCGAAGAAGAGGAAGGTTGCGGTTCCGAAGCCAAAGACAATTGAGATAGAGGAAGAGACTCCTTCAACACCTTCTGCTGCTGACGTAGAAGAAATTCTAAAGGTAATGACCGAATCCTTACCTATCAAGCTACGTCCACTAGGGCCACATCTAACGAAGCTTTTACAGAAGAAGGAGCCCTCGGCAGCGAAGAAGTCTGCTGTGCCGAAAAGGCGGAGGATTATTACTGTAATCGAAGCCATTGAAGAAACACCACCGTCGGCCTCAGCGTCGAAGATAACACCTGCTGTCGAAGGTGCTATAGCTACCGAAGCTGCTCCCACTGAAGCTGCAACTGTCGAAGCTACAACGGCCGAAGATACAAATCTGGAGAGCACATTTTCTGATATTGATAAAACGCTTCTGAATATGGCCGCGGAAGAAGCTGCTGCAGCCGCCGAAGAGACCCTGGCCACAGTGCCTAGAAAAGGGAAGGAGATCGCTGAAGATACTTCGGAGGAAAAGGACTTCAATTTTCAAAACATAATTGGTCAAGAGTTATCTAAGATTGAGAAAGAAGAGCTGAGAGATTATGCTATATCTTGTGGTTACAAACCAGGAGTGTTGCTCTTCGGCGGTATTGACGACGAAAGCTTAGGATGCCTCTGAGACCGAACTGGAGCGAAGGTTATCTATACTCTGTCGAAGAGTATTGGTTTCCCGAAGCTTGAGACCGACATCAGCCGCTACCGACGATAACATATCGTCGGTAGTTTATTCTATTCTAATTTCAAGGTAAAATTTTTTCCTACGGCTTTTCATTATTTTACGACGAAGGTAATTGCTGATGAAAGTTATTTTTGCATAGAGTATGCTATTAAGTAAAGCCTTGAGGATGCAACAAGACCTCGAGGATAAGAAAACTGAGGTTATAATTGAAGGCTTGGAAAAGAAAATTAAGGATCATGAAGCCGCTCTTGAGAAGAAAGATTTTGTTTTTCAGACGATGGAGGGTTCACTGACAGAAGCTCAAGCCGAGATCGCCAGATTAAATAATGAACTTCTCCTGAAATCAGAAAATTTTGAGCAAGAAAAGAGGAATCTCGATACGAAGCTTAAAGCCGAAGTCGAAAAGGAGCTTCAGGATCAATGCCTAGACTTTGGCAACTGATGCGTGCAACGACGGAAGCAGGTTTTCAACTCAGTTGGAGCCAGTTCTGAAAAATTTGAACCTTCAGTTGAAGACCTGCCAGGCACCTTTGAACATATTGAGGGCGAAGTTGATGCACTTCATGATGTTATAGCTGGGCATGGTGACTTCTGTGCTCTTCTAGCTTCTCGGGGCACAACTGTTGCTTTCATGAAAACTGGTTGCACGCATGGGAAGATTGTCAATAGACCTAACTTTAGCTTATCACCAGTAGATTTAACTGATATCCCAGCCTGGCCCGAAGCATAGGAAATAGATTCATAACGCAAATCTGGACGAAGGGTGGGCGAAGCTTAGCTGGTGACGAAGCCCGAAGTCACCTCAAACCGGTAATAAGCTCATACCTGGTGCTTACCTTCTCCTTGAAACTTGAGTTTACCTTATAACGCTTTGTTATGTACAGGATGACGAAGCCGAAGAGCAATGATCCGAAGCTTGAGTGATAATGATGAAGTGATGAAGCTAAAGACACTGCTGTGAAAAAGCTTACAGAGATTTTTGAATTAACCTTGTAAAAAGGTACTGTAATTTAGGAATCAAACACTACTCTGTAAATTTGTCCATACCTTGTAATATATTTTTACCTTTCCATCTGTGTATGAACTGCTTGGATGTCGACGAAACTTGTACTTTTTTGAGCCGAAGGCGAAAAACACCTTCCCTTCTTTTCGTACACAACGAAGCATAAATCTGCTTCTTTTTGCTCTCGCCGAAGTCTTGTCATTAGAGCCGAAGCAACTGTCGGTACTTCTATGATATGATGATGATGATCCTACGAATGTCTAAATGAATGTATATGAATGCAATGAATGATGTGATGTATTGTGCAAATGAATGTCCATACACACGCTTATGAAGCCACATCCAGACTCTTCATTCCCTTAGGAACGACTGAAATCTCTTTGTCGTTTATTTTTCGGCTTCACCGCTTATTTTTTGGTGTAAGTTCTGCATTCCCTTAGAAACGTCTTTTGAACTTCTTCGTCTTCTATTTCGGCGGTATAAGTTTTGCATCCCCTTAGGAACGTCTTTTGAACTTCTTCGCCTTATATTTCGGCGGTATTTGGCTCTGCATTCCCTTAGGAACGACTTTTGAGCAGAAAACTTACGTTGCGCTCCTTTAGGAACGACTTTTTGTAGCTTCGTCATGCTCTGCATCCCCTTAGGGACGACTTTTGAGCTTCTCCCTGGTTTTTTTCCTTTTCTCTGCACTCGATGGTGCGTGCTCAGATGTTACATTTTGCATTCTTTTGGGGGATTTTGTTCTCGTAGAGCTGAATAAGAAAGGAAAAATTACAAGTTATGGCCCCATTAAAAACCTTGCTCTGCCTTTGGAAAGGAAAAGGGTGCCATAGGAAAAAATGAAAAAAAGATTACATCAAATTACACATAATATTGTCGAAGCTCATCCGCATTTCAAGATCTAGGAATGTCGTTGCCATTCATATCCTTCAATCTGTAAGAACCGGGCCTTGACGAAGATACCACCAGAAAAGGTCCTTCCCACTTCAGTTGTAGTTTGCCCACTGTGTCCGGATTAGCCACTTTTCGAAGCACCAAATGCCCTGGCTTAATATTTTTCAACTGAACTTTTCTATCGCTCCATTTTATTGTTTCGGCTTAATATTTATTGATATTCTCTGCAGCCTGAAGTTTGGTCCCTTCTATAGTATCTTTTGCCACGCGATAATCAGCTTCGTCTTCTGCCGAAGCTGCTGTTCTTATTGACCCCGCTTTAACTTCTTCTGGGGTTATAGCTTCGTCACCAAATAATAACTTGAACGGCGTAAAACTTGTTGATCTTCATATGGTTGTATTGTGGCTCCACACCACTTTAATCAACTCATCTGGACACTTTCCTCTGGGCTGATTGAAGATTAGCTTCATTATTCCCGTTATTATAATGCCATTTGCTCTTTCGACAAGTCCGTTTGACTCCGGATGCCTGACTGATGCAAAATGAATCTTCGTGCCAATTTGATTACATAATTCCTTGAAAGTTTTGGCATCAAACTGTGTTTCGTTGTCTACAGTTATAGCCTTTGGCACGCCGAAGCGACAAACAATGTTTTGCCAGAAGAATTTCTGGACTATGACCGAAGTTATTGTGGCCAAAGGCTTCGCTTCAATCCACTTAGAAAAATATTCTACAGCCACCACAACATATCTTAAATTGTCTTGTGCTGGTGGAAGTGGGCCTAGCAAATCGAGGCCCCATCTTTGCAGCGGCCAGGTGGGCTGTATTAGCTGAGTGAGAGATGAAGGTTGTTTCTGGTCTCTTGCACATTTTTGACAATTTTCACATTTTTGGACTAGCTCTGCTGCATCCGAAGCTGTCTTTGGCTAGTAAAATCCTTGTCGAAACACTTTTTCCAGCAAGGGCCTAGACCCAATGTGAGATCCACACAGACCTGCATGTATCTCTTTCATTAATTCAATACCTTCAGCTCTTGATAAACACTTGAGAAGTGGAGAATAGACTCCATGTTTATACAATTCCCCTTCTATTATCACATATGGTCTTGTCCTTGCCTCCATTCTCTTATTATAAGCTTCGTCATCTGAAAGACAATTACCTTGGAGGAAAGATATAATTTCAGTCCTCCAATCTTCACTATGTACTGAATAAATAGTAAGCACTGCTCTCTCCATGAGTTCAACTGAAGGTGCCTTTATTGTTTCAAAAAATACTTCCGAAGGTAGAGGGAGCCCTTGAGCCACCGATTTGGCTAGCAAATCTGCATGCTCATTTTTACCTCTTGGAATATATTTGACAGAAAAACCTTCGAAAGAAGCCTCCAACCTTCGAACTGTATCCAGATATTTTTCAAGCTTCGGATCTCTTGTCTTGCTACTTTTGTCTACATGGCCAGAAATAACTTGAGAATCAGTTTTTAGGATGACCCTTCTTATTCCCATTGCCCTTAACTTTCGAAGCCCCAACTGAAGTGCTTCGTACTCAGCAATATTATTTGTGCAACTGAAGTCAAGCTTGGCTGCATAACATATTCTAACTTTTGAAGGTGCAACTAGGATAGCAGCCGCTCCTGCACCAAAGGTTCCCCAGGATCCATCACAGAACACCGTCCAAGCTTCGGCGTCTTTGTTTATTTCTTCTTCCTGAGCCCCTGGCGTCCAATCAGCGATGAAGTCTGCCAACGCCTGGGACTGAATTGAGGATCTATGCACATAGTCAATGGTGAATTCATTAAGTTCTGCAGCCCATTTCCCAATCCTTCCTGTAGCTTCTCTGTTCCTCATAATGTCCTTCAGAGGCTGTGATGAAGGAACAATTTTGCGATATGCTTGAAAGTAATGCCGAAGCTTTCTGGAAGCCATTAACATAGCATATAGCACTGTCGGTACCCTGAATCAGGGGTACCCCTTACTACAGTATGAAGACACGGTGCCCGTACGACGATCTCTAGCCGCACGGTAAACAACATCCGTCCCCACCACGTGGATGACTCAAGGGGCACCACGTGACGAGAAAAGATGATACATCCCAGGATGTATCAGTTGGACCGGACCTCCGCGAGGAAGCATTGGACCCCTGTACGCACAACCCGGACTCCCGATTACGGTTCGAGACTCCCAAACAAGCATGGCAGGTCCCTTGGATGGGGTCCAGATCCCTCCGAGTAAGGTCCGGGCCGCAATGAGGTCCCGGGACAGGGGATACCTGAAACCGAAATGTGCCCTTGGGCCATTTCTAAGTATTTTGGTGATTTAGTGTCCAACACAAGTGCCTAAGTGTAAAAAGGTGGACAAAGTACAAATCAAGGATAAAGGTATGTTTCTCAGACTTAGTACATTGTTTTATGGACTAATGTATTGTGTCTAAGTGCTGGAAACAGGAAAAATCCAATTGAAAATGTCTTGGCTCGAGCAGCCAAGACTCTGCTCAGTCTGGGAACACCGGACTGTCCGGTGCGCCAGGCTGGCTCGAGCGAAGTGGCCGCTCTCGAGAATTCACCGGCGACGTACGACTATAATTCACCGGACTGTCCGATGTGCACCGGACTGTCCGGTGAGCCAACGGTCGGCCGCGCAATCTGCGCGGGACACGTGGCCGAGCCAACGGCTAGAAGGGGGCACCGGACTGTCCGGTGTGCACCGGACATGTCCGGTTTTTGGAAGGAAATCGGGCACCGGACAGTGTCCGGTGTGCACCGGACTGTCCGGTGCGCCAGTCGACAGAAGGCAAGATCAGCCTTCCTAGAATGCTCTCAACGGCTCCTAGCTGCCTTGGGGCTATAAAAGGGACCCCTAGGCGCATGGAGGAGAACACCAAGCATTCCTACAACATTCCTAAGCACCAAGACCTCGATTCCGCGCATTTGTTTCATTGCGATAGCATATAGAGCTCTAGTGGAGTTGTGAACTCATTGAGTTGTGTTGCGAGCTCTTGTTGTGACTTGTGTGCGTGTTGACACTCTGATTCTTGTGTCTTGTGTGCGTTGCTAATCCTCCCTTGCTCTGTGCTTCTTTGTGAACTTCAAGTGTAAGGGCGAGAGGCTCCAAGTTGTGGAGATTCCTCGCAAACGGGATTGAGAAAAGCAAGCAAAACACTGTGGTATTCAAGTGGGTCTTTGGACCGCTTGAGAGGGGTTGATTGCAACCCTCGTCCGTTGGGACGCCACAACGTGGAGTAGGCAAGCGTTGGTCTTGGCCGAACCACGGGATAACCACCGTGCCATCTCTGTGATTGATTTCTTGTGGTTATTGTGTTTTGTTGAGACTCCTCTCTAGCCACTTGGCATTTACTGTGCTAACGCTTAACCAAGTCTTTGTGGCTTAAGTTTTCAAGTTTTACAGGATCACCTATTCACCCCCCCTCTAGGTGCTCTCAATTGGTATCAGAGCCGTTCTCTTCACAAAGGGACTAACCGCCCGAAGAGATGGATCCTAAGGGAATGGGTATCGTGATCAACGATAAAGAGAAGGAATCTTTCGTCAACGAGCCGAAGGATGACAAGCCTACCGACTCGGGCTCGGGCCATAGACGAAAAGATGGGAAGAAGAAGAAGACAAGGCGCATCAAGGAGATTGTCTACTACGACGACAGCGACGAGTCATCTTCTTCCCAAAAGGACGACGACCACAACGACTACGAGAGAAGGAAACCGGTTAATTCGAACTTTTCTTTTGACTACTCTCGTATTCCGCAAAGTACAAATACTCATTTGCTCTCCATTCCACTTGGCAAACCTCCTCACTTTGATGGAGAGGACTACGGATTTTGGAGCCACAAAATGCGTAGTCACCTGTTCTCTCTCCATCCGAGCATATGGGAGATTGTGGAAAGTGGAATGAAGTTCGATAGCTTGGATAGTCCTATTTTCATTAATGAAAAAATTCATAGAAATGCACAAGCCACTACTGTGTTGTTAGCCTCCTTGTGCAGGGACGAGTACCATAAAGTGAGCGGCTTGGACAATGCCAAGCAGATCTGGGACACCCTCAAGATTTCTCATGAGGGGAACGACGTCACCTTGCTCACCAAGATGGAGTTGGTGGAGGGCAAGCTTGGACGATTCGCGATGATAAAGGGCGAGGAGCCAACCCAAACATACAACCGGCTCAAGACCCTTATCAACAAAATAAGGAGCTACGGAAGCACGCGATGGACGGACCACGACGTCGTCCGATTGATGCTAAGGTCCTTTACCGTTCTTGATCCTCATTTGGTGAATAATATTCGTGAGAATCCCAGGTACACCAAAATGTCGCCCGAAGAAGTCCTTGGAAAATTCGTAAGCGGGCGAATGATGATCAAGGAGGCGAGGTACGTGGACGACGCGTTGAACGGTCCAATCCATGAGCCTCAACCCATTGCTCTCAAGGCAACAAGGAGCAAGGAGGCGTTACCTAGCAAGGTAGCGCAAGTTGAGGCGGCAGGGCTAAATGATGAAGAAATGGCCGTCATCATCAAGCGCTTCAAAACGGCGCTTAAGGGTCGCAAGGGACAGCCAAGCAAGACCAAGACAAAGGGGAAGCGCTCATGCTTCAAATGTGGTAAGCTTGGTCATTTTATTGCTAACTGTCCCGATAATGATAGTGATCAGGATCAAGGGAACAAGAGGGAGAAGAAGAAGAACTATAAGAAGGCAAAGGGCGAGGCACATCTTGGCAAGGAGTGGGATTCAGATTGCTCCTTGTCCGACTCCGACAATGAAGGACTCGCCGCCACCGCCTTCAACAAGTCATCCCTCTTCCCCAACGAGCGTCACACATGCCTTATGGCAAGGGAGAAGAAGGTATGTACTCGAAACTCTACTTATGCTTCTTCAAGTGAGGACGAATCTAGTGATGAGGATGAAATAGATTATTCATGTTTATTTAAGGGCCTAGATAGAACCAAGGTAGATAAAATTAATGAATTGATTGATGCCTTGAATGATAAGAATAGGCTTTTAGAAAAACAAGAGGACTTGTTGTATGAAGAACATGACAAATTTGTAGAAGCACAAAAATCTCATGCCTTAGAAGTTAAGAGAAATGAAATGCTTTCTTGTGAATTATCTTCTTGCCATGAGACAATTTCTAGCTTAAGAAGCATTAATGATGATTTGAATGCTAAGTTAGAAATAGCTAGTAAATCAACAACTTGTGTAGAAAATGTTGTTATTTGCAATAGATGTAAAGATTTTGATATTGATGCTTGTAGTGAACACATAGCTTCTATTGCAAAGTTAAATGATGAAATGGCTAGTCTTAATGCCCAACTTAAGGCTAGCAAAAATGATTTTGATAAACTAAAATTTGCTAGGGATGCCTACACGGTTGGTAGACACCCCTCAATTAAGGATGGGCTTGGCTTCAAGAGGGAAGCCAAGAACTTAACAAGCCATAAGGCTCTCATCTCCGCCAAGGAGAAAGGGAAGGCCCCTATGGCAAGTAGTACTAAAAAGAACCATGCTTTTATGTACAATGATAGAAGACAGTCTCATAGGAGTTGTAATGCTTTTGATTCACATGCCTATGATTCTTATGCTATGTTTGCTCCCAGTTCTTCCTATATGCATGGTAGAGATATGCCTAGGAAAAATATTCATCATGTGCCTAGAAAGAATATTGTTCATGTTCCTAGAAAAGTTATGAATGGTCCCTCTACAATTTATCATGCTTTAAATGCTTCCTTTGGTATTTGTAGAAAGGATAGGAAGATAGTTGCTAGGAAATTAGGGGCAAAATGCAAGGGTGATAAAACTTGCATTTGGGTCCCTAAGACAATTGTGACTAACCTTGTAGGACCCAACAAGAGTTGGGTACCTAAGACCCAAGCCTAAATTTGCCTTGCAGGTTTATGCATCCGGGGGTTCAAGCTGGATTATCGACAGCGGATGCACGAACCACATGACAGGGGAAAAGAGGATGTTCTCTTCCTACGTCAAAAACAAGGATTCCCAAGATTCAATCATATTCGGTGATGGGAACCAAGGCAAGGTGAAAGGCTTAGGCAAGATTGCAATATCAAATGAACACTCTATCTCTAATGTGTTTTTAGTTGAGTCTCTTGGATATAATTTACTATCTGTCGGCGTTTCGAGACCGGGGGGGCCCTGAGCCGACGAGTGAATGTCGCCGCGTGCCCCAGCCCAGATGGGTCGAGCGCGAAGGGGGGAAAGCGAGGCGGCCGAAGACCAGCGTGAGAGAGGTGGGAATCCCGCGGCCTTCGTGTTCGTCCCGCGCCTAGGTCGGGTGCGCTTGCAGTAGGGGGTTACAAGCGTCCACGCGGGAGAGGGAGCGAGCGGCTTCAAGCGAGCGCGTGTCTCGTCCTCGTCCCCGCGCGGCCAACCCTCTCTAAGAGGGCCCTGGTCCTTCCTTTTATAGGCGTAAGGAGAGGATCCAGGTGTACAATGGGGGGTGTAGTAGAGTGCTACGTGTCTAGCGGAGGAGAGCTAGCGCCCTAAGTACATGCCGTCGTGGCAGCCGGAGAGATTTTGGCACCCAGCTGGTGTGATGTCGTGGCCGTCGGAGGAGCGATGGAGCCTGGCGGAGGGACATCTGTCGGAGCTGTTGAGTCCTTGCTGACGTCCTCTTGCTTCCGTAAGGGGGCTGAGAGCCGCCGTCGTCACAGATTATGTGGGGCGCCATCATTGCCTATCTGGCGGAGCGAGCCAGATGGGACGCCGGTCTTGTCCCCCGTGGCCCGAGTCAGCTCGGGGTAGGGTGATGATGGCGCCTCCTGTCGACGTGGCTGGCCTGCACCCTGGGTTGGGCGATGTGGAAGCTCCTCCGAAGCCGAGGTCGAGTCTGTCTTTCGTGGCCGAGGTCGAGTCCGAGCCCCCGGGTCGGGCGAGGCGGAGACCGTCGGCTGAGGTCAGGGCGTAGTCCGAGCCCTGGGGTCGGGCGGAGCGGAGTTCGTTGTCTTCTGGGGCTGAGCCCAAGTCCGAGCCCTGGGTCGGGTGGAGCGGAGTTCGCCGTCTTCTGGGGCTGAGCCCAAGTCCGAGCCCTGGGTCGGGCGGAGTGGAGTTCACCGTCTTCCGGGGTTTAGCCCGAGTTCGAGCCCTGGGTCGGGCGGAGCGGAGTTTGCCATCTTCCGGGGCTTAGCCCGAGTCCGAGCCCTGGGTCGGGTGGAGCGGAGTTCGCCGTCTTCCGGGGCCTAGCCCGAGTCCGAGCCCTGGGTCGGGCGGAGCGGAGTTCGCCGTCTTCTGGGGCTGAGCCCAAGTCCGAGCCCTGGGTCGGGCAGAGCGGAGTTTGCCGTCTTCTGGGGCTGAGCCCAAGTCCGAGCCCTGGGTCGGGCGGAGCAGAGTTCGCCGTCTTTTGGGGCTGAGCCCAAGTCCGAGCCCTGGGTCGGGCGGAGCGGAGTTTCCTATGGTGCCTGCGGCCGGGCCTGACTGCCTGTCAGCCTCACTCTGTCAAGTGGCACCGCAGTCGGAGCGGCGCAGGCGGCGCTGTCTTTCTGTCAGGCCGGTCAGAGGAGCGGCGAAGTGACGGCGGTCACTTCGGCTCTAGGGGGCGCGCGTCAGGATAAAGGTGTCAGGCCACCTTTGCATTAAACGCTCCTGCGACTTGGTCGGTCGGTGCGGCGATTTGGTCAGGGTTGCTTCTTGGCGAAGACAGGGCCTCGGGCGAGCCGGGAACACGTTCGCCGCTGGAGGGGGGCCTCGGGCGAGACGGAGATCCTCCGGGGTCGGCTGCCCTTGTCCGAGGCTAGGCTCGGGCGAGGCGTGATCGAGTCCCTCGTATGGACCGATCCCTGACTTAATCGCACCCATCAGGCCTTTGCAGCTTTATGCTGATGGGGGTTACCAGCTGAGAATTAGGAGCCTTGAGGGTACCCCTAATTATGGTCCCCGACAGTAGCCCCCGAGCCTCGAAGGGAGTGTTAGCACTCGCTTGGAGGCTTTCGTCGCACTTTTTTGCAAGGGGACCAGCCTTTCTCGGTTGCGTTTTGTTTCGGTGGGTGCGCGCGAGCGCACCCACCGGGTGTAGCCCCCGAGGCCTCGGAGGAGTGGTTTCACTCCTCCGAGGTCTTAATGCCTCGCGTAGTGCTTCGGCTGGTCTGGTCGTCCCTCATGCGAGCTGGCCGTAGCCCGGGTGTACGGTCGGGTCCCAAGTTCTCGGGCTGGTATGTTGACACTGTCAACGGTTCGGCCGGAGCCGGGTTTGCGAGAGCAGCCCCCGAGCCTCTGCACAGGGCGAGAGGGCGATCAGGGACAGACTTAACTTTTTTACATACGCCCCTGCGTCACCTTTCCGCAAGGAGGAGGGGGGAAAGCGCCATGTTGCCCTCGATGGGCGCCGAACATGGTGTCTCCGGTGAGCTGCAAGCGGGTACTCCGAGTGGACGTCCGTGCCCCGTTCGTTGGGGGTCGGCTAGGGGCCCAGAGGCACGCCCAAAAGTACCTGCGGGTGATCTGCCGGACCCGGTCCCCTGGCGACGGGGTCCGAGGGCTCGATGCCTCCCTCCGATGGGATTCCGTTACAAGATCGTTCCCGCGGGTCTCGGAAATATCCTAGGGTACCTCGGGAGCGCAGCCCGAGCCTTGGTTATGTATCGAACGTACCCATGGTCATCCCTCGCTCGGTGTCTGAGGCGGCTGTGAACCCTTAGGGCCAGCCTTCGAACCCCTGATCAGTAGTGGGCGCGGAGCCCGAGTAGCCTGAGGCGGCCGTTGAACCCTTCCGAGGGACCGACCTTTGAACCTCTGACCAGTAGTGGGTGTAGAGCCCACGCGATCTGAGGCGGCTGTCGAACCCTTCCGAGGGGCCAGCCTTCAAACCTCTGATCAGTAGGGAGGCTCGGAGCCTGGTTCCTTCACGGGGAAGGATCCTTTTCGGGGTATCCCCCTTTCCCGGTCCCTGTTGCAAGAGAGAGAAAGAGGAAAAAAGGAAAAGGATACGAAATCGAACGACGTGGCGTACCTTTTTTGACGTGGTCATTATGGCGAAGGCGAAGCGTCGTCCGCTTCTCCTGCCAGAGGCGCCGCCTGTCCCGCCGCGGAGTTAATGCGACGGGGCGAGTGGTTGGCGGGGCGGCCGTTGTGCGTGCGCGAGCCGTTCGGGGAACGGCTGTTTCGCTTTGCGTTTTTGAATCCCGCGTCCGGTCCGGGCGGAACGTTTGGACCGGTCTCGCCTTGGTCTTTATATACTCGGGAGAGGGTCTGGCGATGGTTCTTTGCTCCGCTTCCTGCCTCCCTCTCAGGTTTTCGCAACCCGAGAGACTTAGCCAGAGAAGAGGAAACCGCCCTCCCTATCCCTTGTGCCGCCACCCCTTCCGCTCGGTGATGGCTGACCGGGTGACCATCATCTCGCCGCGCGACCCATGGCCTTTTTCCACGGTGACGGCGAGTGATCTGGAGGATCTTGTTGGCGAGGGTTTACTTCGCCCTCTCACCGATGAGCAGCGGCCGGAATGGATTCCCCCCGTGGGCGGAGCCGCTCCGTCCCCACCGTCGGGGTACATCGTGAGCTTCGTCTCCTTCCACGAGCGGGGATTTGGTGTGCCGGCGAGCCGATTCATGCGGGCGATCCTGCACCACTACGGGGTGGAGTTGCACAACCTCAGCCCCAACTCCATCTCGCAGGCCGCCATCTTCGTAGCGGTGTGCGAGGGGTACTTGGGGATCGCCCCCCATTGGGATTTGTGGACCCATCTCTTTTTCGCGGAGCTTTTTGCTTCGCCGACGGGGGAGAGGAAGGTCCGCGCAGCGGTGCGGGCTGGTGGCTGCACCCTCCTGTTGAGGCAGTCACGAGCGTCGCTGTATATTCCCGCCATCCTGGCGTCCTCGAACAAGGGGTGGCAGCGCCGGTGGTTCTACCTCCGGAATGACGGCGAGTTGCTCCCGCCGTTCTCCCAGCGAGTAGTCACCACCGCCACCGATGCTTGGCGCCACGGGACCCCGCACGAAAGACAGAAGAACCTTGAACCTCTTCTCAAGACCTTGGAGGCGTTGCGAAAGGGGGGACTCACCGCTGCGGGAGTGATGGCCGCCATCCACCGCCGGAGGGTGCTTCCCTTGGCGGAGCGACGGCTGCTGCTTTGGGAGATGACACCGGAGGCTGACTTGGAGGGCTCGCGGATGTCCTCTGATCCTCTTCCCTTCGACGTCCTCCATGGGCGGGTGTCCGTTGCGTTGGGGAAGCCGGACCCCGACGCCTTCTCCCAGCCTTTGATGCGCCCTGACCAAGGGTGCGTGACTCTGGTGAGTGTCCCCTCCCTCTTTCTTCTTGCGTCGGATTGCCCCTGGTTTTTACGGTCGGGATTTCCATCCGTCTTCAGGAGGTAGGGTGGCACAAGCCTTCCCTGCCACGGGTCCCGCAGGATGCGGCGGACCGAGCAGCGCGGCGGGCTGCCGCGGAGGAGAAGAAGAAAAAGAAGGATGCGGAGAAGGCCCGGGCCCGCGAGCGGAGGCGGGCTCGAGACGCCTTGGAAAAGCTTCGTCGCCGGCAGGAGAGGGAGGGGCTCCCAAGGGAGCTGTCGCTGGAAACGCCCGACGACGACGACGATGATGAAGATGATGACGAGGAAGACGACATGGGTGCCCGCCTTGGCCTCAGCCCTGGCTTGGGGTTAGGCCAGGAGCCGTCAAGCCAGCCCCCGAGCGGGCTGATGCCGTCAGTCCCTGGAGTCAGGACGCCGGGGTCCCGGCCCGAGGGGCGGGGGCAATCCGATAGGGTACTTGACCCCTCGACTGGAGGAGTTGAGGCGACCCCGGGGAGCCAGGCCGAGGCGTTTGCTCCCCGAGAGCCGCCGCCCACGCCGGCAGCGCAGGGGAGCGACCCTCAAGTCGTCGTGGCAGTGCCTGGGCAGTCCGCCCCCCGGGCGTCCAGGGTGCCCAAAGCAAGGGTGGTGCCGAAGCTGCCGGCGAAGCGGACCTCGGCGGCGGCTCCGGGGGTCGAGATCCGAGAGACCTCCCCCCAGGCTCGGTTGATCATGGCCCGGAGCGGGTAAGTATCTTGGAATGTCTTCGTCCTGGCTTTTCATTCGTATGTCCCGGCCGTGATTTTTCTTTTTTCCCTCAGCAAGCGAAGCCATGGCCTGACTGACCTGGCACCCCAGAAGGCCCTTAAGACGGCGCCGGCGCCGGCTTGCGCGGCCAGCGCCGCTCCGGGCCTTGCCGTTCAGCTGACCTTCTCGCAAGGTGCTCCACAGTAGGGGGCTCAGGCGGCACCAGCCGCCGTGGAGCGGGTTCCCGAGGCTGGCTCTTCTGCTGAGGCGGTCATTGTGATAGGGGAGGCGGCTGACGCGGACGTGGCCCCGGGCCCACCGGACGTGCCGGCGATGTCGGCACCTGTCGCTACTGAAGTCGTCGCCGTCCCGGTCGGGGAGCGGCCGGTCGCTGCCGACGTCGAGACGGCTGAGGCGTCGGTGCTCGGTGCCTCGGAAGAGGGGGGCGTGGAGACACGATCCGTCCCGCCGGGCGGCAGCCTCGTCGCTGTGCGGCGGAGCTCCGAGGGCCGGCGCCAGCTGCTCCGGTTCCGGACCCGTGAGGGCTCGGATCCCGTCTTCGTTCTCGACGATGAACGGGAGGACCAGTCCTGGGACGAGCTCCGCGAGTGTGCCGAAGCAACGGTGGGGTCGCTCCAGTCGTCGCTGGAGGTTTTCTGCAGGGACGTCCCCAAAATCCTCCAGGTAACGGTTTCAGGCATACCTTTTCTCTTTTGTGACCAAGGCGTCTCTCGTGACGCCCCGCTTCCTTCCCTCAGGATCTGACGGATCTGAGTGCCGCCAAGTCGTCGTTCATCCGCCGCGAGGTCGACGTCTGGGGCTCGCTGCGATCCCTGAGGACCTCGCTCGCCGGGGCTACTGCGCGCCTCTCTCAGCAGGGTGCGGAGGTGGCGGACCTTCGGTTGCTCTGCACCGATCTGAGAGCCGAGGCGGCAGCGGCACACGCGGAGGCGGCCGTGGTGCGCGCAGAAGCGCAACGACAGCAGTCGGAGTTCGACCGGGTCGTCAAGGAGCGGGACCAATCTCGGGGTTGGGCTGCCGAGGCCGAAAGCCGGGCCGAAACCCTTGTAGCCGACCTAGCCGTAGCCCAGGTCGCAGCCTCGGAGCAGCGTGCCCGAGCCGGAGGTACGCCTTGGCCATCTTTGGTTTTCGTTCCTGCTTGTTTCCTCTGCTTGTGTTTGAGATCTTTCTTCTGGCTGTTCGCAGAGCTCGAGTCCGCCCTTGATGAGTCCGCCAAGGCGCTTGCCGAGGCGCTTGCCGAGGCGCTTGCCGGGGCGGCCGAGCAGAGGGAGGCCGACCACGCGGCCATGTCCGAGGCCGTCTCGAATTTTTGCCGGGTCCTTGGCTCCGGCGACGTCCCCTCAGGAAGCTCCCCTCAAAGTCGCCTTCAAGTCTTGGGCGATCATGTGCGCGGCAGACTCCGCGAGGCGCTACACCACGGCGTCAGGCGGGCCTTCGCCGTGCTCGCTTCCCACTACGTTGTGGACCTGGAGCGGGTCAGCGAGGGGTATTGCCTTCCCGACGAAGATGAAGCCGCCCTGGCAGAAGTCCAGAGGCTCGATGCGGCCGCCACGGGTCCGAGCGCAGTGCTGGCGACCACCTTTGAGGCAGAGATCCTCCCACCTGCACCGTCGTCGGAAGCCGGGATGGACTTTGCCGAAGGTGGGGACGAAGTCGAAGTCGCAGCTCCTTCCCGAGGCGACGCCTAACTCTGTTGGAACAGTTTCTGTTGGATGCACGTGTGTCTTTCTGCGGCCGCTGAGGCCTGAACACCTTGTTACCGTTGCATGAAGTCGTACTCCTTTCCCTTTCATTTTGCGTGTCCGGCTTCGCCTGTTAGTAACAGGGTGGCTTCCCCAAGTAGGGGTCACTTTTCGTGGCGGGTGACGAGTGAGGTGTCCGTAACCCAGAGGCATAGGAGTCCCTCGGCTCAGTCGGCCTTGCCACTTACATGCACCCGCATTCGCTCCTTGGGGTCCTGCTTCCGACATAGCCGGGGGAACTCAAAAGCCTTTTTGATTGAAAATTTTGGACGCAGAGGGGTTCCCCAATCTTGACGCAGAGGGGTTCCCCCCCTTTTTAGCCCCCGAGGGAGGGTCGGGCTCTGCCGAGGCAAGGCTGACCCTTCCTTGACGACTAAAACTCGCATGGGAGCGAGGTATACGAACAACTTGAAAACATCTTAAGGGTAGAAGCGACGTAGCTGTTGGATGTTCCAAGCGTTGTCGTAGACCTCGCCTTGGCTGTTGGCCAGCTTGTACGTTCCGGGCTTTAGAACTTTGGCGATGACAAGCGGCCCTCCCCAGGGGTCGTGTAGCCCCCGGGTGTCCCCAACAAGGGCTCGGGGTGCTGCGCGATGGTCGTGATCTTCTCCGGGTTGGCTTCGATGCCCCGCTTGGAGACGACGAACCCCAAGAACATGCCCCGGGGCACCCCGAAGACACACTTTTCGGGATTGAGCTTGATGCCTTTCGCCTCTTTGATGAACCCCGCCGCCATTAGCTTGTGGATCTCCTCGCCTATGGCTCTGCGCTCCTCCTCGTCGAATCGGCGCAGAGACTGCTTGACGGGTCGGGCTCCGGCTCGGACGTCCAGCGAGTGGTCGGCGGTATCCCTCGGTATGCCGGGCATGTTCGAGGGACTCCGCGCGAAGACGTCGGTGCTCGCGCAGAGAAAGTCGGCGAGTACTGCTTCCTATTTGGGATCGAGCCCGGAGCCGACCCGGATCCGCTTGGAGGCGTCACTGCTGGGGTCGAGGGGGACGGACTTAACCGTCTCCGCTGGCTCGAAGTTGCCGACATGACGCTTCACGTTTGGCACCTCCTTAGAGAGGCTTTCCAGGTCGGCGATGAGGGCCTCGGACTCGGCGAGGGCCTCGGCGTACTCCACGCACTCCACGTCGCATTCGAACGCGTGTTTGTACGTGGGGCCGACGGTGATGACCCCGTTGGGGCCCGGCATCTTGAGCTTCAGGTAGGTGTAGTTGGGGACGGCCATGAACTTTGCGTAGCATGGCCTCCCCAGTACCGCGTGGTAGGTTCCTTGGAACCCAACCACCTCGAACGTCAGGGTCTCCCTTCGGAAGTTGGAGGGTGTTCCGAAGCAGACGGGAAGGTCGAGCTGTCCGAGGGGCTAGACGCGCTTCCCGGGAATGATCCCTTGGAAGGGCGCAGCGCCTGCCCGGATGGAGGACAGATCAACACGCTGGAGCCCGAGGGTCTCAGTGTAGATGATGTTGAGGCTGCTGCCTCCGTCCATGAGGGCCTTGGTGAGCCTGACGTCGCCGATGACGGGGTCGACGACGAGCGGGTATTTCCCCGGGCTCGGCACATGGTCGGGATGGTCGGCTTGGTCGAAGGTGATGGGCTTGTCGGACCAGTCTAGGTAGACTGGTGCCGCCACCTTCACCGAACAGACCTCCCGACGCTCTTGCTTGCGGTGCCGAGCCGAGGCATTCGCCGCTTGCCCACCATAGATCATGAAGCAGTCGCGGACCTCGGGGAACTCTCCTGCTTGGTGATCTTCCTTCTTATCGTCGTCGCGGGCCCTGCCACCCTCCGCGGGCGGCCCGGTCCTATGGAAGTGGCGCCAAAGCATGACACACTCCTCAAGGGTGTGCTTGACGGGCCCCTGGTGATAGGGGCACGGCTCCTTGAGCATCTTGTCGAAGAGGTTGGCACCTCCGGGGGGCTTCCGAGGGTTCTTGTACTCGGCGGCGGTGACAAGGTCCGCGTCGGCGGCGTCGCGTTTCGCTTGCGACTTCTTCTTGCCCTTCTTCTTGGCGCCGCGCTGAGTTGACGCCTCGGGGGCATCTTCCGAAGGGCAGCCCTGGGGCTGCTTGTCCTTCCGGAAGATAGCCTCGACCGCTGTAACACCCGGTTTTAAAGGGACTAAACCGGGTGCATCTCATACATGCGCCAAGAAGACAACATATATAATAACAGAGTGTATAGAGATAAATGTCATAAAACATCAGAGTACTTATTACATAGCGGAAGTCTTATTACAAAATAAAAGAATAAATATAAAACGAACTAAGGATCGTCGGCGCCAATGTCGACCGAGACACGCCACCTAGATCAGATCGAACTCCTCAGTGTTAGGCGGCTCCTCTTCGACCACCTGCTCTTCTCCTGTGGGGGGGGTGTGAGACAGCAAGAGTGAGCTCACATACGTTCATAGCTCAACAAGTCGTGGGGAATAATGTGGCATGAACTCACCAAAGGTGGGAGTTCATGTAGTGTAAGGCTGATCAATGAAATAGAGGTTGAGGCTGAGCATTGCTTTTATAAGTTGGTCAAAATTTTATTAGCAATTACTAAGTGTAAGTAAATACCAAACCTTAATAATAATAAAGAACAGTAATAGTAAAATAATCCCAAATGCAATGCAAATGTCAAATTAAATTTAAGTTCCATAATTAATCATGTGAGGGTCCGAGCCGCTCTTGACCGTGAGCACGGCTAGTATACTAGTTTTACACTCTGCAGAGGTTGCGCATCTTTACCCACAAGTCGTGTATCCCATGTCGCCTGGGTTTGCAAGGCCCTTAGACACTACCGAGGTGAATGGCTAGGGATCCACTACGAGGCCTTTACAAAGTTCCACTAGCTTCCGAAAACCCGCTACAGTTTATAGGAAGATCCAGTACAGGGTTCCTGGCTGACAGCCATCGCAGCAAAATCAACCAGGGACCTCCCCGCACTGACCTCTCCCCTACTGCCCTTGCCCCTTTCGGGTAAGGTAGTCTTCCACTAGCTTTCCTAATTAGTCAGCCAAGGGCGTCCCATTATACCCTTGTGGTAGCACTGTTTTCCCGGGTGGTCGCTCCATGTTCCCATTAATTTAATGATCTTAACATGAACAATAATAATAACAAGTTAATAACAGAATAATCATGAATAGTGTATCTCCATACCCAATCCACATAAAGCAATAGCAAGTACTACCCAAAAATATTTCAGGGGTGAACAAGGTATAGAGGTAATCAAAACTGGGGTAACATAAAGGCTCCCATCAAAATTATCCTATGCAGATCATTAAAATTAATAAGAACATGGCTGGGAAAGTAAGTGATCAAGGGCACAACTTGCCTGCAATGAGCTCCTGCTCAGCTACTTCTACTTGTTGAAGCTCAGGTTCCACAGTGGGTTGCTCGTCTACTCGCATCAACACAATACATACATAGTATAGCCAAAATCAACATCACACCAAACAGATGAATGAAATATACAGTAAAAATCTACACATTAAAATGAAACCATAGGAACTGGAATCACTAAATTTTGAGTTATAGAATTCAAGTTATGAATTTCCTAAGATTTAATGTGATTAAAATAGGATTAGATGAGAAATTAATTTTCTAACAGAGTTCATGTCAAAATAGTGACTCTAAGTGTTAAAGAATAATATTACAAAATTTTAGAAACTGGAATGGCTCAATTTGGACTAAAAATGGATTTTCTATGATTTATACAAGTTCTAGGGTTTATTTTCATATTAAAAATCCAATTTCTAATTCATTTAATCGATTTAACACAGTTCTGGATCGGGCCTCATTTTCTGGTAAGCACAGGGTTCTCGGTGTAAATGTTCTAAGACACAGAGCACAGTGTTCTCTGGATGGCGGGTTGATTTCTGATAAACGCAGGGGCTCTTTAGCAATACGGACCCGCGAAGGGGTACGGATGTTTTCTGGCCGTTGGATCACTTGCCAAGGGCACGGATTAGATTGGATCTCGGCCGAACCGGTACCCGCCCAGAGCCGCCCGATCTAGATCCGATGGTAAGGATTTAATGAGTCGGTTAATCACTGGATCACAAATCTACGGCTGAAATCGTCCCGGTCGAAACGTTACACCATATCTAATCTCTTCCGATCATCCTAAGATCAACGGCTTACGCTGGTTCAAATCTAGACCGTCCGATAAGATCAGACGGCCCAACTGCCCCCTACCCTGAGCTACCGGGTCGCAGCGGCGCCGCCCACTCCCTACGGCGGACCTTCGCCGTCGTGCGCCCTGCTCCGGCCCCCAGAGTCAGCCCCTACTCGATTTCTAGTGCAGATCCGTGAGCGAACGACAGTGAACACGATGGGAGGGTCATTACCGGTGTTAGGAAGATTGGTGAAGCTGCTCACGCGCGCAGTGCTTCCGCGGCGACGACACAACGCCGGTGAGCAATCGCCCCCGCCCGGGACGACGACACGACGAATTCCGAGGTCACCGGCCGCCCTTTCCCCGTAGCGAGGCCCCGGTTCTGTCCCCAAAGCACGGCGAGGCACCCGAGTACGAAGTCGTGGACGCGGCGCCGATGGCGATGGTGCGGATTGCGCTGCGGTGGTGGATCTTCACTCCAATGGCGGAGCAGAGCAGTACGGGGCGAGCGGGGGTTTGTGGAGGACTCAGAGGGTCTTATCCCCCACGTCGCCGCGAGCTCGGACCCACAGTTCCACTTTTCCCGCGGGGTGGCGAGCGACTCGGTCCCGCAACGGCAGCCGAAGCTCCCGCGCGGTTTCTGTTACGCGAAGGAGACGAACCCGACAAGTGGGTCCCACTTGTAAGTGGCCGCGCGTGGAGTGAACGGCGACGGCTGGCGCGGTGAATGGGCTGCAGGGGAGATTGGGGAAGTGGGCCAGAAACGAAGCAATCGGCCCAGTTTAGCTTTTATTCTTTTTCTTTTTATTTTTCTTTCTATTTTCTTCATTTCCAAGGTTCCTTTTCTTTTGTTTGAATTCAAATTTAGTTTCAAACCTTGTACAAATTTGTTATCAAATCATATTATGAAATGAAAAGTGCAAATTCTAGAAATATATTTATATTATTTTTATTTTCATATCATTTCTCTTCTTAATCTTAAACCCTAGTTTTCAATGTAGGGCTTAATCCAATTTCTAGTCATTTTTATATTGTTATTATTTTTATTTAATGCACAAACATAAAAACTCCAACAAATGCACTTTCTTTTATTTTGGAATCATTATTTTATTTAGTCACTCTCAATTACATAAGTGCTCTTTTTATGATGCAAATAAGGCACACAAAATGTGGAAATCCACCATATTCCTTTGTATACAAATTTGAGTATTACAAATCCTACCCCCCTTAAAAATAATCTCGTCCTCGAGATTTAGGAAGATCTAGGGAAAAGGTGGGGAAAATCTATACGAAGCTCTTCTTCTCTTTCCCAAGTTGCTTCATCTTCACTGTGGTGGCTCCATTGCACTTTACACATCTTTATAACCTTATTTCTTGTAACTCGAGTCAATGTATCAAGAATCTTGATGGGGTATTCAGCATAAGTCAGGTCATCTTGAACATTAAGGTCTTCCATCGGTAATTGCTCCTCAGGTACCCTGAGACATTTCTTCAGCTGAGATACATGAAATACATCATGAACATCCGCAAGATGATCCGGTAACTCCAATTGATATGCAACCTCACCCACTCGCTTTAAGATTAAGAAGGGTCCAATAAAGCGAGGGGACAACTTTCCTTTCACCTTGAATCTTCTCATACCCCGAAGTGGTGACACCTTCAAATAGACATAATCTCCCTCCTTAAACTCAAGTAGTCTTCTCCGGGTATCAGCATAGCTTTTCTGCCTGGATTGTGCAGTTCTCAAATTCTCCCTTATTTGCTGAACTTGTTCCTCTGCTTCTTGTATAATCTCAGGCCCAAACAACTGCCTTTCACCAGTTTGATTCCAATACAAGGGAGTCCTGCACTTTCTGCCATACAAAGCCTCAAACGGTGACATCTTCAAACTGGCCTGATAGCTATTATTATATGAGAACTCAGCATATGGTAGACCCTTATCCCAACTACCACCATGCTTAAGGGCACAAGCTCTTAACATATCTTCAAGCACTTGGTTAGTCCTCTCAGTCTGCCCATCAGTCTGGGGATGGTAAGCCGAACTGAAATTCAATCTTGTATCCAATGACTCGTGCAACTTCTTCCAATACCGAGAGGTAAACTGTGATCCTCGATCAGACACGATCTTCTTTGGCACACCATGTAAGCATACAATCCGTGCCATGTACAACTCTGCCAACTTGGCACCTGAATACGTGGTCTTCACTGGAATAAAGTGGGCTACCTTGGTTAGCCTGTCCACAATCACCCATATAGAATCATAACCAGCAGACGTGCGGGGTAATCCAACAATGAAGTCCATGCCAATCTCTTCCCATTTCCACTCAGGTATCTTTAGTGGGTGCAGTAGTCCGGCTGGCCTCTGGTGTTCAGCCTTAACTCTTCGACACACATCGCACATAGCCACATGTGCAGCCACATCTCTCTTTAGTCCATACCACCAATACTTTTGCTTTAAATCCTGATACATCTTAGTGCTCCCAGGGTGGATAGAATAAACTGAATCATGTGCCTCCTTCAATATGGTTTCCCGAAGACTATCGATATCGGGAACACAGATCCGATTCTTGAACCATATCGTGCCTTGCTCATCCTCTGTGAACTCTGGGCCTCTACCCTCTGTTATCAGATCCTTGATCTCCTGGATTTTGGCATCACCAACCTGACCTTTACGAATTTCTTGCTCCAAGGTAGGTTCCAATTCAATAGTAACTCCTTCCGTATGTGTAACAATTCCCAGGTTGAGCCTCTCAAAATCCTTTGCTAATTCATCAGGTAGCTGGACAACGAAAGCGGAGTGAACATGCTCCTTCCGACTCAAGGCATCTGCAACCAAATTTGCCTTGCCTGGGTGATAGTGAATCTCTAAATCATAATCCTTAATGAGCTCCAACCAACGGCGTTGCCTAAGGTTGAGATCCTTCTGAGTAAATATGTACTTCAAACTCTTATGATCCGTGTATACTTGGCACTTAGTTCCCATAATGTAGTGTCTCCAAATCTTAAGTGCATGCACAACTGCTGCCAGCTCTAAGTCATGAGTGGGGTAGTTCAATTCATGCTTCCGCAACTGACGAGATGCATAGGCAATCACATGACCATCTTGCATAAGCACACATCCAAGTCCTTGGCCACATGCATCACAGTAAATATCAAATCCCTTCTGCAGATCTGGCATAATCAATACTGGAGGTGACATCAATCTCTCCTTCAATTGATCAAAACTCTCTTGGCATTTCTCATCCCACTTGAATTCTTTCCCTTTCTCCAAAAGCGATGTCATGGGCTTAGCAATCTTAGAAAATCCTTCAATAAATCTCCGATAATATCCTGCGAGTCCCAAGAAACTCCGAATCTCAGTAACTGTAGTGGGCACTCTCCACTCCATAATCTCCTTTACTTTAGCAGGATCCACAGCTATTCCTCCATTAGAAATAATATGACCAAGGAATGGCACCTTGTCAATCCAAAACTCGCACTTGCTGAACTTAGCGTAGAGTTGATTATCTCGTAACTTCTGTAGCACCAACCTTAGATGTTGTTCATGATCACTTTCATTCTTAGAATAGATAAGAATATCGTCGATGAATACCACGACGAATCTGTCCAAATACTCCATAAACACCTTATTCATCAAATTCATGAAGTAAGCTGGTGCATTGGTTAGTCCAAATGACATAACAGTAAACTCATATAATCCATATCGAGTCGAGAAAGCCGTCTTGGGGATATCCGATGGTCTAATCCTCATCTGATGGTAACCGGATCGGAGATCAATCTTCGAGAATACTCTAGCACCTCGCATCTGATCAAATAAATCCTCAATACGGGGCAACGGATACTTGTTCTTCACCGTAACATCATTAAGAGATCTATAATCCACGCACATCCGTTGCGATCCATCCTTCTTCTGCACAAATAATACCGGCGCTCCCCAAGGTGAGGAACTCGGACGAATGTAACCGGCCTCTTGTAACTCCGTCAACTGCTTCTTCAGTTCCTTCAACTCCTCTACGGACATTCTATATGGCCGTTTAGAAATAGGGGCGGTTCCAGGTAAGAGATCAATAACAAACTCAACTTCTCTATCAGGTGGCATCCCTGGTAACTCCTCTGGAAAGACATCCGGAAAATCTCTAACCACCCGGATGTTATCACCAACAAACTCCTCAGGCATAAAGAACATTGCACGCATGGATGAGGAGGTTACTGCAATATTAACTTGAAATCTTTCTCCTTTAGTGGTAGTAAGCTCTATGGTACCTCTACCACATGCTATAACGGCCTTTGCCTTTCTTAGCCACGACATACCAAGGATCAGATCTATACTGCTTGACTCTAATATTATAGCAGTAGCTCCAAAATCTCTACCCATAATGGTTAATGTCAATCTACGTGTCATTTGATTCGCCTCAACAGGCCCTTTAGGTGTAATTACTATCATGGGTTTTCTCATATTTAGCAGTGGTATTTCATTTGTGTTCGCATATCGAGCAGACATGAATGAATGTGTAGCACCAGAATCAAATAATATGGTTGCAGGAATTGTATTAACATAAAACATACCAATTATGAGGTCCCCACCATCAGGAGTATCATCAACGCTGACTTGATTCACCCTGGCTATAGAATATCCCTTGCTAGGGGTCTGTTGCTTGTTCTGAGCTGGAGTAGTAGCAATCCTCTATGGGCAGACATTTGCATAATGACCAATCTTCCCACACTTGAAACATTGAGTGCCCGGACTCTGTCCTGCAAACTTTGTCGGGGTGCCCGTGGGAGTAGCCTGTCGAGGAGGTGGAGTCCTCAGTGGTGATTGCTGAACTGGGCGTGGTCCTCCGGGTCGAGTCGGTGTACCCTGTGGTGAACTG
Source organism: Zea mays (assembly GCF_902167145.1). NCBI lineage: Eukaryota > Viridiplantae > Streptophyta > Magnoliopsida > Poales > Poaceae > Zea > Zea mays. The sequence goes on along the minus strand of NC_050097.1, from coordinate 204,894,440 downwards.
TAGCGAGGACGAACACTGCTGCTACCCTGTCCCTGTGAGATAGCCTTCCTCTTCAAATCGCCCAGTTGAACACGCTTGTGTTCAATAGCAAGAGCCTTATCCAACAGTCTCTGAAATGATGGAAATGTGTGTGCCACTAGAGCATACTGCAAGGGTCCATTAAGTCCTTCAATGAAATGCTCCTGCTTCCTCTCGTCTTCAGCAACTTCTTCAGGGGCATATCTGGATAACTGAATAAACTTGTCGCGGTACTCGCTGACTGACATACTTCCTTGCTTCAGCGACAGAAATTCCTTCTTCTTGATCTTTATCATCCCAGCTGGAATATGGTAGTTCCTAAACTGCGTACTGAACTCTGCCCAGGTAATAGAATCAGCAGCATCATGGGCAGCAATATAAGAATCCCACCAGTCAGCAGCAGGACCCGTCAGACGTCCAGAAGCATATAAAACCTTCTCTCGGTCAGTGCATTGTGCAATGTTGAGCATCTTTTCAATTGCTTTCAGCCAATCATCTGCATCAAGTGGATCTGGAGAACTGGCGAAGGTTGGTGGCTTATGACTCATAAACTCCCGGTGCTTATCACGAGGTGGAACTGGTGGTGGTGGTGGAGGCAATGGCACTTGTTGCTGCTGTTGCTGTTGTTGCATTTGCTGTTGCAGCCTCCTTTCTTGGCGTATCTCATCTCTCTCCTGGCGCAACTCCTGGCGTATGTCTTCTCTTTCCTGACGCATCTCTTGGCGTTCTTGCTGCATCTGGGCACGCATATCAGCCATAGTGTCCGCCATTTGCTGCATCACCGCCATCTGAGCAGCAACCAGTGGGTCAACTCCGCCTGGTGGAGGATTAGGGGGATTCATCTCTGCAGGCTGCGGCTGAGGTTGTCTATAAATTCTTCGAGTGTGTCGGTTAGGAGGCAAATCAATTCCACCACCCCTCCTGGTATTGACCATCTGAGTTAGATACATATGGTAAGAAAGAGCAGTAGACAAGGCAGTAATTACAATCGTGTTACTTTGGGGGATTTATTAGCTAAGCAGATTAATATTTCACCTACTATAGCTAATTCAATACCTTATGTTGGTACATGCTAAGATGTCCATCTATAATAATTCAATCAATCAAAGAAGCAAATCAGACATTTAGCATCAGCACAATCAACCAACATTTTTTTTAAGAAAATAGTTTTAACTTTTGTTTCGGGTTCCCTAACTCTTAAGAATGTCATAGGGGTAGGGATTCCAAGGTTTGAAATCCATCTTGTCTCAGAGTAGAAAAGGTAAGAATGATCAGAGTAGAACAGTAGAAGGTGAGATAGGATCAAGATAAGGTAAGTATGGAATGAATCAGAGTAAGATAAGTAGATAAGGGTTTTGTCCATTTCTGTCTAGGTTTCGTCCTACAGTCAACATTTCCTCTGATACCACTTCTGTAACACCCGGTTTTAAAGGGACTAAACCGGGTGCATCTCATACATGCGCCAAGAAGACAACATATATAATAACAGAGTGTATAGAGATAAATGTCATAAAACATCAGAGTACTTATTACATAGCGGAAGTCTTATTACAAAATAAAAGAATAAATATAAAACGAACTAAGGATCGTCGGCGCCAATGTCGACCGAGACACGCCACCTAGATCAGATCGAACTCCTCAGTGTTAGGCGGCTCCTCTTCGACCACCTGCTCTTCTCCTGTGGGGGGGTGTGAGACAGCAAGAGTGAGCTCACATACGTTCATAGCTCAACAAGTCGTGGGGAATAATGTGGCATGAACTCACCAAAGGTGGGAGTTCATGTAGTGTAAGGCTGATCAATGAAATAGAGGTTGAGGCTGAGCATTGCTTTTATAAGTTGGTCAAAATTTTATTAGCAATTACTAAGTGTAAGTAAATACCAAACCTTAATAATAATAAAGAACAGTAATAGTAAAATAATCCCAAATGCAATGCAAATGTCAAATTAAATTTAAGTTCCATAATTAATCATGTGAGGGTCCGAGCCGCTCTTGACCGTGAGCACGGCTAGTATACTAGTTTTACACTCTGCAGAGGTTGCGCATCTTTACCCACAAGTCGTGTATCCCATGTCGCCTGGGTTTGCAAGGCCCTTAGACACTACCGAGGTGAATGGCTAGGGATCCACTACGAGGCCTTTACAAAGTTCCACTAGCTTCCGAAAACCCGCTACAGTTTATAGGAAGATCCAGTACAGGGTTCCTGGCTGACAGCCATCGCAGCAAAATCAACCAGGGACCTCCCCGCACTGACCTCTCCCCTACTGCCCTTGCCCCTTTCGGGTAAGGTAGTCTTCCACTAGCTTTCCTAATTAGTCAGCCAAGGGCATCCCATTATACCCTTGTGGTAGCACTGTTTTCCCGGGTGGTCGCTCCATGTTCCCATTAATTTAATGATCTTAACATGAACAATAATAATAACAAGTTAATAACAGAATAATCATGAATAGTGTATCTCCATACCCAATCCACATAAAGCAATAGCAAGTACTACCCAAAAATATTTCAGGGGTGAACAAGGTATAGAGGTAATCAAAACTGGGGTAACATAAAGGCTCCCATCAAAATTATCCTATGCAGATCATTAAAATTAATAAGAACATGGCTGGGAAAGTAAGTGATCAAGGGCACAACTTGCCTGCAATGAGCTCCTGCTCAGCTACTTCTACTTGTTGAAGCTCAGGTTCCACAGTGGGCTGCTCGTCTACTCGCATCAACACAATACATACATAGTATAGCCAAAATCAACATCACACCAAACAGATGAATGAAATATACAGTAAAAATCTACACATTAAAATGAAACCATAGGAACTGGAATCACTAAATTTTGAGTTATAGAATTCAAGTTATGAATTTCCTAAGATTTAATGTGATTAAAATAGGATTAGATGAGAAATTAATTTTCTAACAGAGTTCATGTCAAAATAGTGACTCTAAGTGTTAAAGAATAATATTACAAAATTTTAGAAACTGGAATGGCTCAATTTGGACTAAAAATGGATTTTCTATGATTTATACAAGTTCTAGGGTTTATTTTCATATTAAAAATCCAATTTCTAATTCATTTAATCGATTTAACACAGTTCTGGATCGGGCCTCATTTTCTGGTAAGCACAGGGTTCTCGGTGTAAATGTTCTAAGACACAGAGCACAATGTTCTCTGGATGGCGGGTTGATTTCTGATAAACGCAGGGGCTCTTTAGCAATACGGACCCGCGAAGGGGTACGGATGTTTTCTGGCCGTTGGATCACTTGCCAAGGGCACGGATTAGATTGGATCTCGGCCGAACCGGTACCCGCCCAGAGCCGCCCGATCTAGATCCGATGGTAAGGATTTAATGAGTCGGTTAATCACTGGATCACAAATCTACGGCTGAAATCGTCCCGGTCGAAACGTTACACCATATCTAATCTCTTCCGATCATCCTAAGATCAACGGCTTACGCTGGTTCAAATCTAGACCGTCCGATAAGATCAGACGGCCCAACTGCCCCCTACCCTGAGCTACCGGGTCGCAGCGGCGCCGCCCACTCCCTACGGCGGACCTTCGCCGTCGTGCGCCCTGCTCCGGCCCCCAGAGTCAGCCCCTACTCGATTTCTAGTGCAGATCCGTGAGCGAACGACAGTGAACACGATGGGAGGGTCATTACCGGTGTTAGGAAGATTGGTGAAGCTGCTCACGCGCGCAGTGCTTCCGCGGCGACGACACAACGCCGGTGAGCAATCGCCCCCGCCCGGGACGACGACACGACGAATTCCGAGGTCACCGGCCGCCCTTTCCCCGTAGCGAGGCCCCGGTTCTGTCCCCGAAGCACGGCGAGGCACCCGAGTACGAAGTCGTGGACGCGGCGCCGATGGCGATGGTGCGGATTGCGCTGCGGTGGTGGATCTTCACTCCAATGGCGGAGCAGAGCAGTACGGGGCGAGCGGGGGTTTGTGGAGGACTCAGAGGGTCTTATCCCCCACGTCGCCGCGAGCTCGGACCCACAGTTCCACTTTTCCCGCGGGGTGGCGAGCGACTCGGTCCCGCAACGGCAGCCGAAGCTCCCGCGCGGTTTCTGTTACGCGAAGGAGACGAACCCGACAAGTGGGTCCCACTTGTAAGTGGCCGCGCGTGGAGTGAACGGCGACGGCTGGCGCGGTGAATGGGCTGCAGGGGAGATTGGGGAAGTGGGCCAGAAACGAAGCAATCGGCCCAGTTTAGCTTTTATTCTTTTTCTTTTTATTTTTCTTTCTATTTTCTTCATTTCCAAGGTTCCTTTTCTTTTGTTTGAATTCAAATTTAGTTTCAAACCTTGTACAAATTTGTTATCAAATCATATTATGAAATGAAAAGTGCAAATTCTAGAAATATATTTATATTATTTTTATTTTCATATCATTTCTCTTCTTAATCTTAAACCCTAGTTTTCAATGTAGGGCTTAATCCAATTTCTAGTCATTTTTATATTGTTATTATTTTTATTTAATGCACAAACATAAAAACTCCAACAAATGCACTTTCTTTTATTTTGGAATCATTATTTTATTTAGTCACTCTCAATTACATAAGTGCTCTTTTTATGATGCAAATAAGGCACACAAAATGTGGAAATCCACCATATTCCTTTGTATACAAATTTGAGTATTACAACCGCCTCCTGGCCGGAGGCGAACTTGGTGGCGATGTCCATCAGCTCGCTTGCCCTGGTGCGGGTCTTGCGACCCAGCTTGCTCACCAGGTCGCGGCAGGTGGTGCCAGCGAGGAACGCGCCGATGACATCCGAGTCGGTGATGTTGGGCAGCTCGGTGCGCTACTTCGAGAATCGCCGGATGTAGTCCCGGAGAGACTCTCCCGGCTGCTGTCGGCAGCTTCGAAGGTCCCAGGAATTCCCAGGGCGCACGTACGTGCCCTGTAAATTGCCGGCGAAAGCTTAGACTAGGTCGTCCCAGTTGGAGATCTGCCCCGGAGGCAGGTGCTCCAACCAGGCGCGAGCGGTGATAAAGTCACGTCGAGGACTGACCGCACCATCGTCTCAGGTACGAGGGTGACGTCCAGCAAGCTTTTCGCGAGCGTGCTGGCGTCGTCCGCTTGCTCGGGATTGGCGTGTCACGGGGAGACGGCGCTCCTCTTCGTCTCAGGCGCGAAGTCGATACCCGACGCGCCCCCCGTTGGGGCGCTGGGGCCGTCGACTCGCTCGACAGTCGACGAGGCGCTGCCTTCCGCTTGGCCTTGGTTGCCCCGCCTTCCCCTCCGTCGGCGAGGAAGAGGGCGGGATGAGCTCGAAGGTTGTTCTTCCACCATGCGGGGAAGAAGTCGTCGATTCCGCCGCCGGTGGGCGGGCTGTCGGCCGCCATTGTCGTTGTCGCGCGGCGGTGGAAGGAGTACCATGTTGTAGCTGCCGTCGAGGGACATGAACTCAAGACTCCCGAAACGGAGCACCGTCCCGGGTTGGAGAGGTTGCTGGAGACTGCCCATCTGGAGCTTGACGGGAAGCTGTTCGTCAACACGCAGCAGGCCCCTACCTAGCGCGCCAACTGTCAGCGTTTCGAGACCGGGGGGGTCCCTGAGCCGACGAGTGAATGTCACCGCGTGCCCCAGCCTAGATGGGTCGAGCGCGAGGCCAAGCACGAAGGGGGGAAAGCGAGGCGGCCGGAGACCGGCGTGAGAGAGGTGGGAATCCCGAGGCCTTCGTGTTCGTCCCGCGCCCAGGTCGGGTGCGCTTGCAGTAGGGGGTTACAAGCGTCCACGCGGGAGAGGGAGCGAGCGGCTTCAAGCGAGCGCGTGTCTCGTCCTCGTCCCCGCGCGGCCAACCCTCTCTAAGAGGGCCCTGGTCCTTCCTTTTATAGGCGTAAGGAGAGGATCCAGGTGTACAATGGGGGGTGTAGTAGAGTGCTACGTGTCTAGCGGAGGAGAGCTAGCGCCCTAAGTACATGCCGTCGTGGCAGCCGGAGAGATTTTGGCACCCAGCTGGTGTGATGTCGTGGCCGTCGGAGGAGCGATGGAGCCTGGCGGAGGGACAGCTGTCGGAGCTGTTGAGTCCTTGCTGACGTCCTCTTGCTTCCGTAAGGGGGCTGAGAGCCGCCGTCGTCACAGAGTATGTGGGGCGCCATCATTGCCTATCTGGCGGAGCGAGCCAGATGGGACGCCGGTCTTGTCCCCCGTGGCCCGAGTCAGCTCGGGGTAGGGTGATGATGGCACCTCCTGTCGACGTGGCTGGCCTGCACCCTGGGTTGGGCGATGTGGAAGCTCCTCCGAAGCCGAGGTCGAGTCTGTCTTTCGTGGCCGAGGTCGAGTCCGAGCCCCTGGGTCGGGCGAGGCGGAGACCGTCGGCTGAGGTCAGGGCGTAGTCCGAGCCCTGGGGTCGGGCGGAGCGGAGTTCGTCGTCTTCTGGGGCTGAGCCCAAGTCCGAGCCCTGGGTCGGGCGGAGCGGAGTTCGCCGTCTTCTGGGGCTGAGCCCAAGTCCGAGCCCTGGGTAGGGCGGAGCGGAGTTCGCCGTCTTCCGGGGCTTAGCCCGAGTCCGAGCCCTGGGTCGGGCGGAGCGGTGTTCGTCGTCTTCCGGGGCTTAGCCCGAGTCCGAGCCCTGGGTCGGGCGGAGCGGAGTTCGCCGTCTTCCGGGGCCTAGCCCAAGTCCGAGCCCTGGGTCGGGCGGAGCGGAGTTCGCCGTTTTCTGGGGCTGAGCCCAAGTCCGAGCCCTGGGTCGGGCGGAGCGGAGTTCGCCGTCTTCTGGGGCTGAGCCCAAGTCCGAGCCCTAGGTCGGGCGGAGCGGAGTTCACCGTCTTCTGGGGCTGAGCCCAAGACCGAGCCCTGGGTCGAGCGGAGCGGAGTTTCCTATGGTGCCTGCGGCCGGGCCTGACTGCCTGTCAGCCTCACTCTGTCAAGTGGCACCGTAGTCGGAGCGGCACAGGTGGCGCTGTCTTTCTGTCAGGCCGGTCAGGGGAGCGGCGAAGTGACGGCGGTCACTTCGGCTCTGGGGGGCGCGCGTCAGGATAAAGGTGTCAGCCACCTTTGCATTAAACGCTCCTGCGACTTGGTCGGTCGGTGCGGCGATTTGGTCAGGGTTGCTTCTTGGCAAAGACAGGGCCTCGGGCGAGCCGGGAACACGTTCGCCGCTGGAGGGGGGCCTCGGGCGAGACGGAGATCCTCCGGGGTCGGCTGCCCTTGTCCGAGGCCAGGCTCGGGCGAGGCGTGATCGAGTCCCTCGTATGGACCGATCCCTGACTTAATCGCACCCATCAGGCCTTTGCAGCTTTATGCTGATGGGGGTTACCAGCTGAGAATTAGGAGCCTTGAGGGTACTCCTAATTATGGTCCCCGACACTATCTGTTAGTCAATTATGTAATATGGGATATAATTGTCTATTTACAAATATAGATGTGTCTGTCTTTAGAAGAAGTGATGGTTCATTAGCTTTTAAGGGTGTATTAGACGGCAAACTTTATTTAGTTGATTTTGCAAAAGAGGAGGCCGGTCTAGATGCATGCTTAATTGCTAAGACTAGCATGGGCTGGCTGTGGCATCGCCGCTTAGCACATGTGGGGATGAAGAACCTTCACAAGCTTCTAAAGGGAGAACACGTGATAGGTTTGACTAACGTGCAATTCGAAAAAGATAGACCTTGTGCAGCTTGTCAAGCAGGTAAACAAGTGGGAGGAGCACATCACAGCAAGAATGTGATGACCACTTCAAGACCTCTGGAGCTGCTGCATATGGACCTCTTCGGACCCGTCGCCTATCTGAGCATAGGAGGAAGTAAGTATGGTCTAGTTATTGTTGATGACTTTTCCCGCTTCACTTGGGTGTTCTTTTTGCAGGATAAGTCTGAAACCCAAGGGACCCTCAAGCGCTTCCTAAGGAGAGCTCAAAATGAGTTTGAGCTCAAGGTGAAGAAGATAAGAAGCGACAATGGGTCCGAGTTCAAGAACCTTCAAGTGGAGGAGTTCCTTGAGGAGGAGGGGATCAAGCACGAGTTCTCCGCTCCCTACACACCTCAGCAAAATGGTGTGGTAGAGAGGAAGAACAGGACGCTCATTGATATGGCGAGGACTATGCTTGGAGAGTTCAAGACCCCCGAGCATTTTTGGTCGGAAGCCGTGAACACGGCTTGCCACGCCATCAACAGGGTCTACCTTCACCGCCTCCTCAAAAAGACTTCATATGAGCTGCTAACTGGTAACAAACCCAATGTGTCTTATTTTCGTGTATTTGGGAGCAAGTGTTATATTCTTGGGAAGAGAGGTAGAACTTCTAAATTTGCTCCCAAAGTTGTAGAAGGGTTTTTATTAGGTTATGACTCAAATACAAAGGCGTATAGGGTCTTCAACAAATCATCGGGTTTGGTTGAAGTCTCTAGCGACGTTGTATTTGATGAGACTAATGGCTCTCCAAGAGAGAAAGTTGTTGATCTTGATGATGTAGATGAAGAAGATGTTCCAACGGCCGCGATACGCACCATGGCGATTGGAGATGTGCGGCCTCAGGAATAATTGGAGCAAGATCAACCGTCTTCCTCAACTATGGTGCATCCCCCAACCCAAGATAACGAACAAGTACCTCATGTGGAGGCGCATGATCAAGGGGGAGCACAGGTTGATCAAGTTGAAGAGGAAGAAGCACCTCAGGCACCTCCAACCCAAGTTCGAGCGACGATCCAAAGGGATCATCCCGTCGACCAAATATTGGGTGATATTAGCAAGGGAGTAACTACTCGATCTCGATTAGTTAATTTTTGTGAGCATTACTCCTTTGTTTCTTCTATTGAGCCTTTCAGGGTAGAAGAGGCCTTGCTAGATCCGGACTGGGTGTTGGCCATGCAGGAGGAACTCAACAACTTCAAGCGCAATGAAGTTTGGACACTGGTGCCTCGTCCCAAGCAAAATGTTGTGGGAACCAAATGGGTATTTCGCAACAAACAGGACGAGCACGGGGTGGTGACGAGGAACAAGGCTCGACTTGTGGCAAAAGGTTATGCCCAAGTCGCAGGTTTGGACTTTGAGGAGACGTTCGCTCCTGTGGCTAGGCTAGAATCAATTCGTATATTGCTAGCATATGCCGCTCACCATTCTTTCAGGTTGTACCAAATGGATGTGAAGAGCGCTTTCCTCAATGGGCCGATCAAGGAGGAGGTGTATGTGGAGCAACCCCCTGGCTTCGAGGATGAACGGTACCCCGACCACGTGTGTAAGCTCTCTAAGGCGCTCTATGGACTTAAGCAAGCCCCAAGAGCATGGTATGAATGCCTTAGAGACTTTTTAATTGCTAATGCTTTCAAGGTTGGGAAAGCCGATCCAACTCTTTTCACTAAGACTTGCGATGTCGATCTTTTTGTGTGCCAAATTTATGTCGATGACATAATATTTGGTTCTACTAACCAAAAGTCTTGTGAAGAGTTTAGCAGGGTGATGACGCAAAAATTCGAGATGTCGATGATGGGCGAGTTGAACTACTTCCTTGGGTTCCAAGTGAAGCAACTCAAGGACGGCACTTTCATCTCCCAAACAAAGTACACGCAAGACTTGCTAAAGCGGTTTGGGATGAAGGACGCCAAGCCCGCAAAGACTCCGATGGGAACCGATGGACACACCGACCTCAACAAAGGAGGTAAGTCCGTTGATCAAAAAGCATACCGGTCTATGATAGGGTCTTTACTTTATTTGTGTGCTAGTAGACCGGATATTATGCTTAGCGTATGCATGTGTGCTAGATTTCAATCCGATCCTAAGGAGTGTCACTTAGTGGTTGTGAAGCGAATTCTTCGATATTTAGTAGCTACACCTTGCTTCGGGATCTGGCATCCAAAGGGGTCTAACTTTGACTTGATTGGGTACTCAGATTCCGACTATGCTGGATGTAAGGTCGATAGGAAGAGTACATCAGGGATGTGCCAATTCTTAGGAAGGTCCCTGGTGTCGTGGAACTCTAAGAAACAAACTTCCGTTGCCCTATCCACCGCTGAGGCCGAGTATGTTGCCGCAGGACAGTGTTGCGCGCAACTACTTTGGATGAGGCAAACCCTCAGGGACTTTGGCTACAATCTAAGCAAAGTCCCACTCCTATGTGATAATGAGAGTGCTATCCGAATAGCGGAAAATCCTGTTGAGCACAACCGCACAAAGCACATTGACATCCGGCATCACTTTTTGAGAGACCACCAGCAAAAGGGAGATATCGAAGTGTTTCATGTTAGCACCGAGAACCAGCTAGCCGATATCTTCACTAAGCCTTTAGATGAAAAGACCTTTTGCAGGCTGCGTAGTGAGCTAAATGTCCTAGATTCACGGAACTTGGATTGATTTATAGCATACATGTATTTATGCCTTTGATCATGTTCCTTATGCATTTTGTTGCTTACTTGTGGTGCTCAAGTTGTACAAACACTCCCTGGACCTCACAAGTCCCTGGACCATGAAAGACTTCCACTACACTCCGATGAGAGGGTAACTTATTCCAAGTTCATCTCATGTACTCTTATTGCCTTTGTATTCTCATTTGAAGATTTTGGTGAGGCAATGGGGTTAAAGGGCCAAGATTGATCCCGTTTTGGTGCTTGATGCCAAAGGGGGAGAAAATAAAGGCCAAAGCGATAAATGGATCAGCTACCACTTGAGAGATTTTGAAAATAGTAAAATAGAGCTTTTGGTTTGTCAAAACTCTTTTATTGTCTCTCTTGTCAAAAGTTGGCTTCTTGTGGGGAGAAATGTTGATTATGGGGAAAAGGGGGAGTTTTTGAAATCTTGAATCAATTTCTTTTGTAATGACTCTCTTTATGTTTTAACAAGTATGTTTGACTTAGAGATAGAAATTTGGGTTTGATTTGCAAAAACAAATCAAGTGGTGGCAAATGATGATCCATATATGTCAAAATTGAATCAAAACAATATTGAGTTCTTATTTGAATTGATTTTGTACTTGTTCTACTTGCTTTATGTTGTGTTGGCATAAATCACCAAAAATGGGGGAGATTGAAAGGGAAATGTGCCCTTGGGCCATTTCTAAGTATTTTGGTGATTTAGTGTCCAACACAAGTGCCTAAGTGTAAAAAGGTGGACAAAGTACAAATCAAGGATAAAGGTATGTTTCTCAGACTTAGTACATTGTTTTATGGACTAATGTATTGTGTCTAAGTGCTGGAAACAGGAAAAATCCAATTGAAAATGTCTTGGCTCGAGCAGCCAAGACTCTGCTTAGTCTGGGAACACTGGACTGTCCGGTGGTGCACCGGACAGTGTCCGGTGCGCCAGGCTGGCTCGAGCGAAGTGGCCGCTCTCGGGAATTCACCGGCGACGTACGGCTATAATTCACCGGACTGTCCGGTGAGCCAACGGTCGGCTGGGCCAACGGTCGGCCGCGCAATCTGCGCGGGACACGTGGCCGAGCCAACGGCTAGAAGGGGGCACCGGACTGTCCGGTGTGCACCGGACATGTCCGGTGCGCCAACGGCTCTCAGGCTGCCAACGGTCGACTGCGCCATTTTTGGAAGGAAATCGGGCACCGGACTGTCCGGTGCGCCAGTCGACAGAAGGCAAGATCAGCCTTCCTAGATTGCTCTCAACGGCTCCTAGCTACCTTGGGGCTATAAAAGGGACCCCTAGGCGCATGGAGGAGAACACCAAGCATTCCTACAACATTCCTAAGCACCAAGACCTCGATTCCGCGCATTTGTTTCATTGTGATAGCATATAGAGCTCTAGTGGAGTTGTGAACTCATTGAGTTGTGTTGCTGAGAGAACCTAGAGGGGGGGGGGTGAATAGGTGATCCTGTAAAACTTGAAAAATTAAGCCACAAAAACTTGGTTAAGCGTTAGCACAGTAAATGCCAAGTGGCTAGAGAGGAGTCTCAACAAAACACAATAACCACAAGAAATCAATCACAGAGATGGCACGGTGGTTATCTCGTGGTTCGGCCAAGACCAACGCTTGCCTACTCCACGTTGTGGCGTCCCAACGGACGAGGGTTGCAATCAACCCCTCTCAAGCGGTCCAAAGACCCACTTGAATACCACGGTGTTTTGCTTGCTTTTCTCAATCCCGTTTGCGAGGAATCTCCACAACTTGGAGCCTCTCGCCCTTACACTTGAAGTTCACAAAGAAGCACAGAGCAAGGGAGGATTAGCAACGCACACAAGACACAAGAATCAGAGTGTCAACACGCACACAAGTCGCAACAAGAGCTCGCAACACAACTCAATGAGTTCACAACTCCACTAGAGCTCTATATGCTATCACAATGAAACAAATGCGCAGAATCGAGGTCTTGGTGCTTAGGAATGTTGTAGGAATGCTTGGTGTCCTCCTCCATGCGCCTAGGGGTCCCTTTTATAGCCCCAAGGCAGCTAGGAGCCGTTGAGAGCATTCTAGGAAGGCTGATCTTGCCTTCTGTCGACTGGCGCACCGGACAGTCCGGTGCACACCGGACACTGTCCGGTGTCCGATTTCCTTCCAAAAATGGCGCAGTCGACCGTTGGCAGCCTGAGAGCCGTTGGCGCACCGGACATGTCCGGTGCACACCGGACAGTCCGGTGCACACCGGACAGTCTGGTGCCCCCTTCTAGCCGTTGGCTCGGCCACGTGTCCCGCGCAGATCGCGCAGCCGACCGTTGGCCCTGCCGACCGTTGGCTCACCGGACAGTCCGGTGCACACCGGATAGTCCGGTGAATTATAGCCGTACGTCGCCGGTGAATTCCCGAGAGCAGCCACTTCGCTCGAGCCGGCCTGGCGCACCGGACAGTCCGGTGAAACCAGACTGAGCAGACTTTGGCTGAACTTGACCATCTCTTCTCCAACTCGATTTTTTTCTGTTTCCAGCACTTAGACACAATACATTAGTCCATAAAATAATGTACTAAGTCTGAGAAACATACCTTTATCCTTGATTTGTGCTTTGTCCACCTTTTTACACTTAGGCACTTATGTTGGACACTAAATCACCAAAATACTTAGAAATGGCCCAAGGGCACATTTCCCTTTCAATCTCCCCCTTTTTGGTGATTTATGCCAACACAACATAAAGCAAGTAGAACAAGTGCAAAATCAATTCAAATAAGAACTCAAAATTGTTTTGATTCAATTTTGACATATATGGATCATCATTTGCCACCACTTGATTTGTTTTTGCAAATCAACCTCAACTTCCTATCTCTAAGTCAAACACACTTGTTAAAACATAAGGAGAGTCATTCCAAGAGAAATTGAGTCAAGATTCAAAAACTCCCCCTTTTTCCCATAATCAACATTTCTCCCCACAAGAAGCCAACTTTTGACATGAGAGACAATAAAAGAGTTTTGACAAACCAAAAGCTCTATTTTACTATTTTCAAAATCTCTCAAGTGGTAGCTGATCCATTTATCGCTTTGGCCTTTATTTTCTCCCCCTTTGGCATCAAGCACCAAAACGGGATCAACCTTGGTCCCAAAACCCCATTGCTTCACCAAAATCTTCAAATAAGAACACAAAGGCAATAAGAGTACATGAGATGAACTTGGAATAAGTTACCCTCTCATCAGAGTGCAGTGGAAGTCTTTCATGGTCCAAGTCCACCTTTTCCCTTTCAAATCTCCTTTGAGACTAAAACAAGCAAACTCAAGCACACAGTTAGTCTCAAAGGGTCAGGTTGTAGCACAGCTCCCCCTAAATATGTGCATCACTTGCAAAAGGACTTGTGAGGTCCAGGGAGTGTTTGTACAACTTGAGCACCATAGTAAGCAACAAAATTGCATAAGGAACATGATCAAAGGCATAAACACATGTATGCTATAAATCAATCCAAGTTCCGCGAATCTAGGACATTTAGCTCACTACGCAGCCTGCAAAAGGTCTTTTCATCTAAAGGCTTAGTGAAGATATCGGCTAGCTGGTTCTCGGTGCTAACATGAAACACTTCGATATCTCCCTTTTGCTGGTGGTCTCTCAAAAAGTGATGCCGGATGTCAATGTGCTTTGTGCGGCTGTGCTCAACAGGATTTTCCGCTATGCGGATAGCACTCTCATTATCACATAGGAGTGGGACTTTGCTCAGATTGTAGCCAAAGTCCCGGAGGGTTTGCCTCATCCAAAGTAGTTGCGCACAACACTGTCCTGCGGCAACGTACTCGGCCTCAGCGGTGGATAGGGCAACAGAAGTTTGTTTCTTAGAGTTCCACGACACCAGGGACCTTCCTAAGAATTGGCACGTCCCCGATGTACTCTTCCTATCGACCTTACATCCAGCATAGTCGGAATCTGAGTACCCAATCAAGTCAAAGTTAGACCCCTTTGGATACCAGATCCCGAAGCAAGGCGTAGCTACTAAATATCGAAGAATTCGCTTCACAGCCACTAAGTGACACTCCTTAGGATCGGATTGAAATCTAGCACACATGCATACGCTAAGCATAATATTCGGTCTACTAGCACATAAATAAAGCAAAGAACCTATCATGGACCGGTATGCTTTTTGATCAACGGACTTACCTCCTTTGTTGAGGTCGGTGTGTCCGTCAGTTCCCATCGGCGTCTTTGTGGGCTTGGCGTCCTTCATCCCAAACCACTTTAGCAAGTTTTGTGTATACTTCGTTTGGGAGATGAAAGTGCCGTCCTTGAGTTGCTTCACTTGGAACCCAAGGAAGTAGTTCAACTCGCCCATCATCGACATCTCGAAATTTTGCGTCATCACCCTGCTAAACTCTTCACAAGACTTTTGATTAGTAGAACCAAATATTATGTCATCGACATAAATTTGGCATACAAAAAGATCACCATCGCAAGTCTTAGTAAAAAGAGTTGGATCGGCTTTCCCAACCTTGAAAGCATTAGCAATTAAAAAGTCTCTAAGGCATTCATACCATGCTCTTGGGGCTTGCTTAAGTCCATAGAGCGCCTTAGAGAGCTTACACACGTGGTCGGGGTGCCGTTCATCCTCGAAGCCAGGGGGTTGCTCCACGTACACCTCCTCCTTGATCGGCCCGTTGAGGAAAGCGCTCTTCACATCCATTTGGTACAACCTGAAAGAATGGTGAGCGGCATATGCTAGCAAGATACGAATTGATTCTAGCCTAGCCACAGGAGCAAAAGTCTCCTCAAAGTCCAAACCTGCGACTTGGGCATAACCTTTTGCCACAAGTCGAGCCTTGTTCCTCGTCACCACCCCGTGCTAGTCTTGTTTGTTGCGGAACAAACACTTGGTTCCCACAACATTTTGCTTGGGACGAGGCACCAACGTCCAAACTTCATTGCGCTTGAAGTTGTTGAGTTCCTCCTGCATGGCCAACACCCAGTCTGGATCTAGCAAGGCCTCTTCTACCCTGAAAGGCTCAATAGAAGAGACAAAAGAGTAATGCTCACAAAAATTAACTAATCTTGAACGAGTAGTTACTCCCTTGCTAATATCACCCAATATTTGGTCGACGGGATGATCCCTTTGAATCGTCGCTCGAACTTGGGTTGGAGGTGCCTGAGATGCTTCTTCCTCTTCAATTTGAACATCCTGTGCTCCCCCTTGATCATGTGCCTCCACTTGAGGTACCTGTTCGTCATCTTGGGTTGGGGGATGCACCATAGTTGAGGAAGACGATTGATCTTGTTCCAATTGTTCCTGAGGCCGTACATCTCCAATCGCCATGGTGCGTATCGCGGCCATTGGAACGTCTTCTTCATCTACATCATCAAGATCAACAACTTGCTCTCTTGGAGAGCCATTAGTCTCATCAAATACAACGTCGCTAGAGACTTCAACCAAACCCGACGATTTGTTGAAGACCCTATACGCTTTTGTATTTGAGTCATAACCTAATAAAAACCCTTCTACAGCTTTGGGAGCAAATTTAGAGGTTCTACCTTTCTTCACAAGAATATAACACTTGCTCCCAAATACACGAAAGTAAGACACATTGGGTTTGTTACCAGTTAGCAGCTCATATGAAGTCTTTTTGAGGAGGCGGTGAAGGTAGACCCTGTTGATGGCATGGCAAGCCGTGTTCACGGCTTCCGACCAAAAGCGTTCGGGGGTCTTGAACTCTCCAAGCATAGTCCTCGCCATATCTATGAGCGTCCTGTTCTTCCTCTCTACCACACCATTTTGCTGAGGTGTGTAGGGAGCGGAGAACTCGTGCTTGATCCCCTCCTCCTCAAGGAACTCCTCCACTTGAAGATTCTTGAATTCGGACCCGTTGTCGCTTCTTATCTTCTTCACCTTGAGCTCAAACTCATTTTGAGCTCTCCTTAGGAAGCGCTTGAGGGTCCCTTGGGTTTCAGACTTATCCTGCAAAAAGAACACCCAAGTGAAGCGAGAAAAATCATCAACTATAACAAGACCATACTTACTTCCTCCTATACTCAGATAGGCGACGGGTCCGAAGAGATCCATATGAAGCATCTCCAAGGGTCTTGATGTTGTCATCACATTTTTGGTGTGATGAGAGCCTCCCACCTGTTTCCCTGCTTGACAAGCTGCACAAGATCTATCTTTTTCGAAATGTACATTGGTTAGACCTATCACATGTTCTCCCTTTAGAAGCTTGTGGAGGTTCTTCATCCCCACATGTGCTAAGCGGCGATGCCACAACCAGCCCATGCAAGTCTTAGCAATTAAGCATGCATCTAGACCGGCCTCCTCTTTTGCAAAATCAACTAAATAAAGTTTGCCGTCTAATACACCCTTAAAAGCTAATGAACCATCACATCTTCTAAAGACAAACACATCTGCATTTGTAAATAGACAATTATATCCCATATTACATAATTGACTAACAGATAGTAAATTATATCCAAGAGACTCAACTAAAAACACATTAGAGATAGAGTGCTCATTTGATATTGCAATCTTGCCTAAACCTTTCACCTTGCCTTGGTTCCCATCACCGAATATGATTGAATCTTGGGAATCCTTATTGTCGGGGACCATAATTAGGGGTACCCTCAAGGCTCCTAATTCTCAGCTGGTAACCCCCATCAGCATAAAGCTGCAAAGGCCTGATGGGTGCGATTAAGTCAGGGATCTGTCCATACGAGGGACTCGATCACGCCTCGCCCGAGCCTAGCCTCGGACAAGGGCAGCCGACCCCGGAGGATCTCCGTCTCGCCCGAGACCCCCCTCCAGCGGCGAACGTATTCCCGGCTCGCCCGAGGCCCTGTCTTCGCCAAGAAGCAACCCTGACCAAATCGCCGCACCGACCGACCAAGCCACAGGAGCATTTAATGCAAAGGTGGCCTGACACCTTTATCCTGACGCGCGCCCCCCAGAGCCGAAGTGACAGCCGTCACTTTGCCGCTCCACTGACCGGCCTGACAGAAAGACAGCGCCGCCTGCGCCGCTCCGGATGCGGTGCCACTCGACAGAGTGAGGCTGACAGGCAGTTAGGCCCGGTCGAAGGCACCATAGGAAGCTCCGCTTCGCCCGACCCAGGGCTCGGACTCGGGCTAAGTCCCGGAAGACGGCGAACTCCGCTCCGCCCGACCCAGGGCTCGGACTTGGGCTCAGCCCCAGAAGACGGCGAACTCCGCTCCGCCCGACCCAGGGCTCGGACTCGGGCTAGGCCCCGGAAGACGGCGAACTCCGCTCCGCCCGACCCAGGGCTCGGACTCGGGCTAGGCCCCAGAAGACGGCGAACTCCGCTCCGCCCGACCCAGGGCTCGGACTCGGGCTAGGCCCCGGAAGACGGCGAACTCCGCTCCGCCCGACCCAGGGCTCGGACTTGGGCTCAGCACCAGAAGACGGCGAACTCCGCTCCGCCCGACCCAGGGCTCGGACTTGGGCTCAGCCCCAGAAGACGACGAACTCCGCTCCGCCCGACCCCAGGGCTCGGACTACGCCCCGACCTCAGCCGACGGTCTCCGCCTCGCCCGACCCAGGGGCTCGGACTCGACCTCGGCCACGGAAGACAGACTCGACCTCGGCTTCGGAGGAGCTTCCACATCGCCCAACCTAGGGCGCAGACCAGCCACGTCAACAGGAGGCGCCATCATCACCCTACCCCGAGCTGACTCGGGCCGCAGGGAACAAGACCGGCGTCCCATCTGGCTCGCTCCGCCAGATAGGCAATGATGGCGCCCCACATACTCTGTGACGACGGCGGCTCTCAGCCCCCTTACGGAAGCAAGAGGACGTCAGCAAGGACTCAACCGCTCCGACAGCTGTCCCTCCGTCACGCTCCAGCACTCCTCCGACGGCCACGACATCACACCAGCAGGGTGCCAAAATCTCTCCGGCTGCCACGACGACATGTACTTAGGGCGGTAGCTCTCCTCCGCTAG
Source organism: Zea mays (assembly GCF_902167145.1). NCBI lineage: Eukaryota > Viridiplantae > Streptophyta > Magnoliopsida > Poales > Poaceae > Zea > Zea mays. Next base: position 204,876,212 of record NC_050097.1, on the reverse strand, counting down.
ACACGTAGCACTCTGCTACACCCCCCATTGTACACCTGGATCCTCTCCTTACGCCTATAAAAGGAAGGACCAGGGCCCTCTTAGAGAAGGTTGGCCGCGCGGGGACGAGGACGAGACACGCGCTCGCTTGAAGCCGCTCGCTCCCTCTCCCGCGTGGACGCTTGTAACCCCCTACTGCAAGCGCACCCGACCTGGGCGCGGGACGAACACGAAGGCCGCGGGATTCCCACCTCTCTCACGCCGGTCTCCGGCCGCCTCGCTTTCCCCCCTTCGCGCTCGGCCTCACGCTTGACCCATCTAGGCTGGGGCACGCGACGACATTCACTCGTCGGCTCAGGGACCCCCCCGGTCTCGAAATGCCGACAGTTGGTGCGCCAGGTAGGGGCCTGCTGCGTGTTTACGAACAGCTTCCCGTCAAGCTCCAGATGGGCAGTCTCCAGCAACCTCTCCAACCCGGGACGGTGCTCTGTTTCGGGAGTCTTGAGTTCATGTCCCTCGACAGCAGCTACGACATGGTACTCCTTCCACCCCCGCGCGACAATGACAATGGCGGCTGACAGCCCGCCCGCCGGCGGCGGAATCGATGATGTCTTCCCCGCATGGTGGAAGAACAACCTTCAAGCTCATCCCGCCCTCTTCCCCGCCGACGGAGGGGAAGGCGGGGCAACCAAGGCCAAGCGGAAGGCAGCGCCTCGTCGACTGTCGAGCGAGTCGACGGCCCCAGCGCCCCAACGGGGGGCGCGTCGGGTATCGACTTCGCGCCTGAGACGAAGACGAGCGCTGTCTCCCCGTGACACGCCAATCCCGAGCAAGCGGACGACGCCAGCACGCTCGCGAAAAGCTTGCTGGACGTCACCCTCGTACCTGAGACGATGGTGCGGTCAGTCCTCGACGTGACTTTATCGCCGCTCGTCGACCAAAAGGTACCGACCGATTCCCATCCCACGTCTTTCGGATTCAGCCTCGACCCGCCTAGCGGCTTCGCTTTGGCGGGTGCTCTCGTAGAGGCGAGTCCAAACCCTCTGGGGTTTTGTATGCGGTCACCTTGGGACCGGCTGACGGACGTCTCGACCTACGGGCCCTCTGGGTCCGAGGAAGACGACGGGCCCAGCATCTGTTGGGATTTCTCTGGACTTGGCAACCCCAGTGCCATGCGGGACTTCATGACCGCGTGCGACTACTGCCTTTCCGACTGTTCTGACGGTAGCCGTAGCCTCGGCGACGAGGACTGCGGCCCAAGTCGCGAATGCTTCCACGTCGATCTAGGGGGTCCCTCCGACGGCAACCATCTCGGCATGCCGGAGGATGGGGATCTCCCTAGGCCGGTGCCCCGCGTTGACATCCCACGGGAGCTAGTTGTGGTCCCCGTTCAGGCGGGGGGCCATGACCCACAGCTCGAGCAAATCCGTGGGGTACAGGCCAGGCTCGACGAGGGAGCAGGAGCGCTTGAGCCGATCCGCCGGGACGTCGGGCAGGCATGGGCGGGCCAACCTCCGGCTGGAGAAATACGTCATCTGCCCCAGGGCTTCCAGCACCGCATCGCCGACGATGTCAGGGTCAGGCCGCCACCCGCATCTAGTGGGGTCGGCCAGAACCTGGCGGCACCAGCAATGCTTCTCCGCGCGATGCCGGAGCCATCAACCACCGAGGGGCGGTGAATCCAGGGAGAGCTCAAGAATCTCTTGGAAGGCGCCACGGTCCGATGGGCCGAGAGCTCTGCCTCCCGAAGGTAGGGGTACCCCTCGGAACCTCATGTCGCGACTTCCCGATTCATGCGGGAAGCCTCGGTCTACACCGGGCGCACGCGCAACACCGCGCCTGCGGCCCCGGGTCGCCTCGGCAACGAGCACCATCACCGTGACCGTCGGGCCCACCTCGACGAGAGGGTGCACTGAGGCTACCACCCCAGGCGTGGGGGACGCTACGACAGCGGGGAGGATCGGAGTCCCTCGCCCGAACCACCTGGTTCGCAGGCCTTCAGCCGAGTCATCCGACGGGCGCCGTTCCCGACCCGGTTCCGACCCCCGACTACTATCACAAAGTACTCGGGGGAGACGAGACCGGAACTGTGGCTCGCGGACTACCGTCTGGCCTGTCAACTGGGTGGAATGGACGATGACAACCTCATCATCCGCAACCTCCCCCTGTTCCTCTCCGACACCGCTCGCGCCTGGTTGGAGCACCTGCCTCCGGGGCAGATCTCCAACTGGGACGACCTAGTCCAAGCTTTCGCCGGCAATTTCCAGGGCACGTACGTGTGCCCTGGGAATTCCTGGGACCTTCGAAGCTGCCGACAGCAGCCAGGAGAGTCTCTCCGGGACTACATTCGGCGATTCTCGAAGCAGCGCACCGAGCTGCCCAACATCACCGACTCGGATGTCATCGGCGCGTTCCTCGCTGGCACCACCTGCCGCGACCTGGTGAGCAAGCTGGGTCGCAAGACCCCCACCAGGGCGAGCGAGCTGATGGACATCGCCACCAAGTTCGCCTCCGGCCAGGAGGCGGTCGAGGCTATCTTTCGGAAGGACAAGCAGCCCCAGGGCTGCCCTTCGGAAGATGCCCCCGAGGCGTCAACTCAGCGCGGCGCCAAGAAGAAGGGCAAGAAGAAGTCGCAAGCGAAACGCAACGCCGCCGACGTGGACCTTGTCGCCGCCGCCGAGTACAAGAACCCTCGGAAGCCCCCCGGAGGTGCCAACCTCTTCGACAAGATGCTCAAGGAGCCATGCCCCTATCACCAGGGGCCCGTCAAGCACACCCTTGAGGAGTGCGTCATGCTTCGGTGCCACTTCCACAGGGCCGGGCCACCCGCGGAGGGTGGCGAGGCCCGCGACGACGATAAGAAGGAAGATCACCAAGCAAGA